>NC_092861.1:89230006-89312711 GCF_032062135.1 Pyxicephalus adspersus
TTCAAGTTGGCAAAGAACTATGTAAACAAGGAAGGGAACATTGTCAAGACGTAAAAGGTAAACATTGTATCTGGAAATGTCCACCATAGATTCAGTCTGAAATGTATCCAGGATTTGCTGGACCAAGTAGCTACCTTACATCATATAAATTTGTGTTACTCTATAGGGGTAATATACCATTTTAGGTGTCACTTGCATGTCCTGATAATCCTCATCACTAATCTCTCCAATGTCACCTTTCCAGTTGGACTTTTTGGCACAGTACAAGCTGAGCTAAATTAATATAAAGTTTTTCCAATTAACTATCCTAAAGGTGATACCTACACGAAGATCAACACAGAGCTGTGAGAAAAAGAAACAAGACTATTTTAGTTGTACATGAAATGTTTACTGTAGTTAGAAATACATGATTTAGTTAATTTAGAAGGTCAAGCTCCTTCTTAAAGCAACTTAGTTAAAAAAGTCAATAAAAGTCAATAAAATAAAAGTGTAAGTTAAGGTTTCCCACCAAAGAAGGAGGACCTACCTGCCACCACATACCTCTGAAGAAGAGAAACTTCCTCTTGAAGAATTTAAAGAAACTAACACTTTTGGTAGTATCAATATGCTGGTCCCCTGCAGTACTTTTTCAACCTGCCCCCTACATTAGTACCATATACCATTTTGATATAAAGGTTTCTGGGAGGAACCAAAATTCCAACACCTTCCAATACCCTGTGACCCCTAAAGAAATAGGGTAGATCATTGAATTACCTATAATTAGTAATACATTTGGGTTACGTTTTGTCAAATTCCATAAAGAAATCCGATAGGTTCACATTTTGAAAGGTTATGTTACATGTTTCTGTGTGTCTGTCTCTGCAGTCGAACATGTTGTCAGTTTTTTACATGGTGGGATGTCAGGAAGATTACAGTGTTGGGAATGCTAGGCAAACCAACTTTTCCCTGAAAAAAGATTTGTAGCTTTTCTAGGAAGGCTGATTTCCTTTTCACCTTCAAAGAAACCAAAATCCACAAGATGGACAATGTCCTGTTGTGCTTCTGTTGTTGCCAGGGGTGTAATGGGGCAGGCACGGGTGGGCACATCGCGCCCTTACTTCATTTGGAAATGGGCTCGCGTGCCCACTATTATTTAGCAAAAAATTTTTTGGTAGTTCGCAGGTCTGGCTGGTCCACCCCCCTCGCGCGGTCAGGAGAAGGACCTTGCTGAGGGAGGGCACACCGGCCAGAGGCGTGGACCATCTCTCTAAACACAACCCGCCCACTGTGGGTGGGTTCTGGTATCACAATGTCACTCTGAATGAAGTTTTTTCCCCTTTGTTTGACACATAGGCACAGGTGTGGTGGGGCGGGTACGTTTACATAACAATGATGCGCATAGGTGCTCGCCATTGATAGTATCATGCCTCCTTCTTTTTTTACAACTACATCCCTGGTTGGTGCTTTAGTAAATTCTTTCTGGTTGGGCTGGCTAAGTCTTTTCCTTCAAAAGGTAGTCACAGCTTTTTGTTTCCAACTCCTAACACTTCTGCATATCCTGTTATCCATAGTCATGACTATTTAACTTTACACTGCATGTTTCCAATACATATTTTAGTTTTACTTTATCTAAGTCTAGATTAGTCCAGAAAAAATGATGCCCACATTCAAAGGTAAAATCCCAAACTCAAATTTCTTTATTGAAAATACTGACGGGAAAAATTGCACATTCAAGTTCACAGACTCCAGAGATCACATCTCCAGATATAACTCCTATCTTCCAATGTCTTTTGCTACTCCTAGTGGCTCTATATTAGAGGTTGGTCTAAATTATAAGTTGTATATTAGTAATGCTTGTAATGTTAGAAGTGCAGGTTAAGGTGGCTATGTTCACAAAAGCAGAGCTAAGTGCTGTAAATACAAAATCCATTGCAAGGGGGATTGACTAATATGTTTGTCCATGCTTCTTGGAATTACACAATTCATCTAAATTAACGTAAAAAAATGAAATTTTGCTACAAAAATACTTTACATACATTTACATCCTAGAGAGTATATTAGGATTATGTACAAAACCTGTAAATACAAAAACAACATAATTAATAAAACATAACTACTCGAGAATGGGTGTTTTGTACTGTGTTGTATTGGGAATTGTGATGTACATGTGTACCGTGTAATAGTCTACAATACGGTGATAGGAACATTGTTACACATTCAAACACCAGACGTTAGCACTGAATCCTGAACTATGCATTTAACTACAATAGCGCAAATAAAATAAATGCAGGTTAAGGAACAATGGGCCTGATTTATTAAAGCTCTCCAAGTCTGGAGATGATACACTTTCAGCTGGGTGATCCAGCAAATCTGGATTTCTTAATTTGCTATATAGTTACATAGTTACATGCTTTCAGAAAAGCATTCAGCTTTTTCTTAAAGAAATCTATAGTAGTTGCTTAGTAGAACAATTTATGAAATTCTTCCTTTTTTTGGTTACAGTCAACATTTTGGAAATGATGGAAAGGATCACACAAGGGTCACGCGGCAAGAATGCGGCCACAGGTCTACATACACATTTATATATAAAGTAGATTAATTTTTAGTTGGGAAGTAGTGATATATATACATCTTTTAACCTCTCTAGTGGTACATTTCTTTACAGTTTTATGTGTCTAAAAGCAGTACAATGTTTTTCATGAAAATTAATTTTACAGTATAATATAATAGTATGAGTATAATAAAGTTTGAAACACAAAATCATGTAAAAATATGAAATTAAATTAATATATATATATATATATTTTTTTTTTTAATTTTAAATATTATCAAACTATTATATATACTGTAAAATAAATGTTCTTGAAAACTATGTACTGCTTTTACACATTTAAATCCAATGTATTGCATTCAATACAGTTATTTTGTATTGAATACCGCCCCGCCAGCAACGTACACATGCACCAACGTCACCGGGAACTCCCCGGTGACTCATCGTGTGCAGAAGACGCCAGAAGAAGACAGAGATCGTGGCGATGGACGACGCAGGATGCCAGCGGATAAGGTAAGGCTGTATTTACTTTCCTTCCCATAGGTTTACCTACCCCGAGTGTGACTCAGGGTTACTGCTTTCAGTAACTTTTTTCTATCCTTTTCCTCATCAATGTGTGTACAGGTATTGATGTTGGGAGAGCCACCTCTTTGATTCTATACAGTATAAGAAAAAAAAGGAGACAAAAGAAAGAGGTTTCTGGCTCAAGTTTTCTGCCTTTAAAGTCCCTCATTTTTCCTTTTTCTACTGTTTGTTAATTTTGGGATGTGGAAGGTGTAAATGCTGAATTAAATGCGGGAGATTCCAGGTTTGTTTCTTTTTTGTGTTTTACACCGCATAATTGGAGGGACTGTGCTCTGTGTGCTATCTGTGCTGTTTACAGGGAATCCTGATTCCAACAAAGTGCTCTGCACGGAGTCCGCACTGACACCCGACTTCGTGTAGAGCACTTTGTTGAAATCAGAGTGGGCGTGGTCCGTGTAGGCCCCGCACAGCACGCGCTCACTACAAACGTAGGGGATTCCCTGTACACACACACACACGCCGCATGTTATTGATTTGATAACAGAGGCTGTGGGCCGGTCTGTAGTTACCTGGTAATGACTTTGCTCCCTTTTTGAAGATAGGAACCACATTGGTCTTAAGCCAATCCATCGGTACCATGCCAGTGACTAAAGGCTCTCTAAAAAATGCTTCAACAACCCTAATTTTGCCCAACTGTTTCTCAATCATATCAATTTTGAGCCATTGTGACTCATTTAAGGCAGTGGCATTACTATTATGAATTTGGACTTGAGTTTTGCCAATTTCCTTTGTGTACACACAGCTAAAAAACAGTTTTCTTTATCCCCATATGCTAGCAAATGTTTTGAGTCCTGGACCAGATCCATACTAATTTTCCTGGATCACCCAGCTTCCCTAATGAAAATGTATTATCTCCAGCCTTGGAGTGCTTTAATTAATCAGCCCGAATGTATACATGCACTTAGCGGCAATATACATTTACCTTTTATAAACTTGCATTCTTGGGTATAACTCACATAAAGTAATTTACCACTATGGATTTAATATACTGTAGTTTTTGCTGCTTTTGTAGCCAGAAGAAGACGATTCCCCTGCTCAGGGGACTTAAACGAGGACAGCGCCAGAGAGGGGGTTTTGTTTTTGGTTCAGTTCTGCTTTACCATCCTTAATGTAATATTATTAACAATATTAACATAACATACAATTACTTTTTAGTCTATCCCCCACTCAGGTTGCAGTTCCTCAAAGGCATTGACCTATCCAGTCTTTACTTTGGATCTGCGACACACTGTTATGTTGGTTCCCAGCTGCATAAACCACTGCCTCAAAAACAATATCAGCTACCAGCAGACTATCCCATCACTATGAATCCATGTCTACTTGATGTTAAATCTCCCACACACAGGAGATCCCATACCAGAGACGGTTCCCCCTCTACTAAATAACTTTATCAATTAACTGTCCTCAAGAACCCCAAACCCAAAGAAAACCCGGGTAAGAGAGGGAGAAAGGGAAACTTTCACCTGTCTTTAAACTTCTGAACCCCCACTTCCATATATACCTTATTTTTGATACCCATCCCTAATTCGTCCCAGCACCAATCACAACCTTGAGCTCCCCCTGATCCCACTTTAGTTTATCAAACTAGTCTTACTTCCCTTCCTCGCAGCTATGTGGGCACCCTTGCTCACTGGCTCCTAGTCATTCTTTCCTTATTACTCTTGTAGTAATAACAGCTCAATTTGGAAATATTATGAGCTTTAAAATAGGAGTCATGTTATTTAAAGTATTCTACTTTCTGTGTTGACCTTTCTTTGTAAAAAATAATACTTTTCATCTTGTTTGGTCCCACTGGAAACACAATTTGAGGTGTCTATGTCACCTAATAAAGCTCACATGACATCCTACAGGTTCAGGACAAATATAGATTCCTGTATCATGCACTTTTCACATACTCTTTGTTCTTTGCACTTCCTTGCTGAATAAGTCCATGTAACCACAGAAATGTCACTTGTATGATATTAATGAATGATCTAATAGCTTTCACTTATAGCCACCCTGTTCTTAAATATACAGTACTCAGTTCTTTGAATTAGTTATGTGTTTTGATCTGTTTAGCTCATGGTTTGCCTTTGATAAATGCGCTGTTGGGAGGGCGAAATCATTCCTCATCAGCTAAAGAACTCTGTGACAATTGGAACATCAACACTCAAAGCGTTAGTAAGCTACATGGTGGTCACCATTTTTAGCTTACAATTTTGACTGGAATTACATTTCATCAATTTTAAGTCTACTGTCACCTGTAGTTTGTAGAATTTCAGAAACAATAATAACTATACAACAAGTTTGAAAGAAAAAATTGTGTGACGGCTTTTGATTCTCAAGATTCGTTATGTTGGTTCCCAGCTGCATAAACCACTGCCTCAAAAACAATATCAGCTACCAGCAGACTATCCCATCACTATGAATCCATGTCTACTTGATGTTAAATCTCCCACACACAGGAGATCCCATACCAGAGACGGTTCCCCCTCTACTAAATAACTTTATCAATTAACTGTCCTCAAGAACCCCAAACCCAAAGAAAACCCGGGTAAGAGAGGGAGAAAGGGAAACTTTCACCTGTCTTTAAACTTCTGAACCCCCACTTCCATATATACCTTATTTTTGATACCCATCCCTAATTCATCCCAGCACCAATCACAACCTTGAGCTCCCCCTGAGCCCACTTTAGTTTATCAAACTAGTCTTACTTCCCTTCCTCGCAGCTATGTGGGCACCCTTGCTCACTGGCTCCTAGTCATTCTTTCCTTATTACTCTTGTAGTAATAACAGCTCAATTTGGAAATATTATGAGCTTTAAAATAGGAGTCATGTTATTTAAAGTATTCTACTTTCTGTGTTGACCTTTCTTTGTAAAAAATAATACTTTTCATCTTGTTTGGTCCCACTGGAAACACAATTTGAGGTGTCTATGTCACCTAATAAAGCTCACATGACATCCTACAGGTTCAGGACAAATATAGATCCCTGTATCATGCACTTTTCACATACTCTTTGTTCTTTGCACTTCCTTGCTGAATAAGTCCATGTAACCACAGAAATGTCACTTGTATGATATTAATGAATGATCTAATAGCTTTCACTTATAGCCACCCTGTTCTTAAATATACAGTACTCAGTTCTTTGAATTAGTTATGTGTTTTGATCTGTTTAGCTCATGGTTTGCCTTTGATAAATGCGCTGTTGGGAGGGCGAAATCATTCCTCATCAGCTAAAGAACTCTGTGACAATTGGAACATCAACACTCAAAGCGTTAGTAAGCTACATGGTGGTCACCATTTTTAGCTTACAATTTTGACTGGAATTACATTTCATCAATTTTAAGTCTACTGTCACCTGTAGTTTGTAGAATTTCAGAAACAATAATAACTATACAACAAGTTTGAAAGAAAAAATTGTGTGACGGCTTTTGATTCTCAAGATTCGTTAGCACTACCCTGTCCTCTGCCCATGCTTGTTCTATCTTATGTCCTTCATTCTGTTAAAGTGCATGCCCAAGTAAGTCACACTTTATTTTATGATGGGGAGGGGTTCAAACCATTCTTGTTTTTTTCAGCTTTTCTAGGACACCAATAAATAAGCAAAATAGGTTTAATGGAGCCCCAGAGACCAGTAATGTGTCTTCACACTGCTTCCAACAAAATCTTGGGGAATACTGAGGATTCTAGATCTTGGGAGAAGATTCATCTGCACTGTGCTGGAAGACATGCTTGAGAACTTTGATTTTCTGTAGCTTTCTCAGGGGGAAGAGGTGAGACATCACAATTCAAGTGGAGAGGACCTGTGAATACACTGGACTTGAGTGAGGACACCTGATAAAATATTATGATATTATTATGGATTATTGATACTTTTCTTTTTTTTGGAGGGTGCAAAAGTACCTAAGGATTTAGGTAAACAAATGGTGGGGAAGTTATCCTTAGTCTGGAGGTGGGGTTTATTACCTGTGTTTTGAGAGGGAATTTGCAGCTAGTTGAAGAAGTTATGTTTGCTAGACATTGCATATGCTATGCCACGTAGAGTGCTAGATGCCTGGGACAGGTTATTGCAAGCTTTTCCATCCAAGCTTCCATCAACTTTCTGTGTTGTAGTTTGAAAACTTGTAGATTACAATTTTTATATATTCTAGTAAAACAATATTAGAATTCATCAAAGGGAACAAACTGATTCTGTTCACATATAGAAATAGTACATAGTATTTTGTACTTTATTTACCACATCTGTACAGGAAAATTAAGGAATGGTTGGAGTGACCAAATGTTCTTGTTGGAAAAGGTGCTGTATAGCAAACCAGTAGGTTCTGTATGCTTTGAAAATAAAAATACATTTCACAAAATGGAAATAGGAAAAGTAGGTGGATGTAGTGGTTAGTTATAAGGTGACTAACCCTTTTACTTTTAGAAGAGTTTAGCCTTACATGGTTCTAAGTAATATTCCCATAGGTCTTGTTCCTAGTAAAATATGCAATTAATCTGTGCAGCAACTTCTACTATTATTATAAGCACTGAACAAGCTTTGAAGGCAGTTGTATAATGATGCCATGCTTAGATGATATTTTAATGAGTATTCAACAGACCTCATACTGCCATAACCCCTTAACTTTTTAGTGTGAATTCCTTTGAAACTTCTGAATCCCTTTAAACATTTCTAAGCAGGAAGGTGATACATGGCAATTGCAATGTGATTGTAAAACAGAAGTTTGTAAGACATGCCGACATATGGTTTCTTTAATTGCTATTCATTTATTCTGTCTTTCTATTTTTAGGAGTGGTTGAGGGTAAAATGGGTCATGTACTGCACATTTAATGTGGATCTCAACTTAAAGTGTTCTAGACAAAAGTTCCTTAGCACCTCTCTGATGCCCTGTGTCTCCTACCTTTCTTGCTTTCCAGCACTGCAGCCTCTGCTAATCTTTTTAGCATTCAACACTTCTAGTAGTGTCAGGTGCCTGTCTTCCACTGTATGATGTTTGACTTTACTTCAACTAAAGCTTTGCTTACATGTCACTAATTCTACTGCTGCACTCTTATCTGATCTTATCTGATCTTATCTGATCTTTCCACATCAGCACGTAACCATTTTTTCTGATTTGATTGTATTTCTGTATTACTATTATTTAGTTTGAACCCTTTGTATATGCACCTAATATGTATATATATACCATTTATAATCATCGCAATGTTTTTGTTACACCCTATTTGTTGCTTCAATGACATTTATTTCTGTTCCATGTACATACATTTTACTGATTTTTTTCTTTTTCAATATCTAACCCCTGTGTACACATACAGACTGTTAAGCTTGTGTAATACCATATTCCTGAAGAAGCCCAATCGTGGTGAAACACGTTGGATTTTATACAGCTTAAGCACGGCCCCCTTCATTTTCTTCGCCTAATTTGTGTTGTTAAGAATAGTGTTGGTGTTCGAATTCGGGTTGTCCTTATACTCGACCTGAATAGGGCTGTTCGAATTCGGATAGACCCCACCTGAAAAACACGGGATTCGACTGCAAAAATTCAGGAAAAAAAGTTTAAAAATAAAAAAATTATTCCTAAATGAATTTAATTTGTGTGTGTTTTTATTTTAACTCGTTTTTTTTATTTTTTACAGGTTATCCGACAATGACATTATGAATCATAATGTCATTCTGGGATTCCCAAACCGTGGGAACTTTGCAGTTACAGCTAATTGAAAGCATGTGCCTTCAATTAACTGTAATAGCAGGCAATACCAGGGCAATAGAGGTTGAATGGAGATATGTATCCCCATTCATCACCTCTACTGCTCTGTGATTGGCTGAGAAATAGGAAACCCTGATGACAGCTCAAGCATCATCAGGATTTTCCTTTCCTCAGCCAATCAGGGAGTAGAGCAGTCAGCGGAGCTTTACTATGCTGACAGCTCTGCTCCTGTAATACATCTGTAATACATGTCACAGCTCCTCTAGGGCTGCGGGAGCGATCAGGGGAGCGGAGCTGTCAGCATAGTAAAGTTCCACTGACTGCTCTGCTCCCTGATTGGCTGAGAAAAGGGAAAACCTGATGATGCTTGAGCTGTCATCAGGGTTTCCTATTTTTCAGCCAATCACAGAGCACTAGAGATGAATGGGCACAAGTCCCCCCATTCATGTCTAGTGCTGAATGGCTGAAAAAGTAAAACCTCAGCCAATCACAGAGCACTAGGGGTGAATGGAGAGGCTTGTCCTCATTTAACCCCTAGTGGCCTGCGATCCCTCACTGTCAGGAGGATTTCCAGGGCTGTGCTCATTGCAACCCTGGAAATCATCCTATCATTGGGATAACCTGTAAAAAAAAAAAAAAGTTTTGTTACACAAACACACACACATTTAATAAAATAATTTAACATTAAAGTCTCGTCCTATTTTTAAATAAATTTTAACCCTTTCAGGGAATGAGTAAGGGGTTTTATGTACCCCTGTACTCATTCCCCAGAGTGGGGTGGTGGAAATCTGGGAGTCTCCTTATTAAAGGGGGCTTCCAGATTCCAAAGTCCTGCTAAAAATGTTTATAAAAGCCATTCGACCAACACTAGTTAGGAACATGTATGCATAGTGATCAAGTAACCCATCCTGTGTAATATTTAACAGGTATCGGGTATTTACTTATCTGTATAATTGTTTCACCAAATGTATATTAATTCAATAATTTTTCTTCAAATCAAGTTGTGAGCAGTAAACCTCTTTCTTTTTCTGTCTCTCTACCTACCTTATCATACTGTATGATGTGATTTCCCTCCCCTGATTCTAAGTGATTTCCGTGCCCCACAATCAAGAAAGTGTAACACCTTCAGCACTAGAACTCTTCAAGTATTGGATTTTTCTACATTATGGAGAGTGAACAGAGAGAACCTGAAACTTTGAATTCAATGTGGAGGGTTCTTTTTAAACTTTGTCTAGTTTGTTGTTTTTTTTAGACTGATCAAGGGTCTATGTGTGGTCCAAAACATCACAAGATTAAAGTGATGTCCCTTCTGCGATACAATAACCATGTCTACCTGATCACAATTTTTTATAGACACTCAGCTATTCTCTTTCTGTTAAGGGTGACGCTATCTTCTTGCTGGACTGGCTCGGCCGGGAGTATTTTCAGTCCCCGCAGCTGCAGGAGAAGCCTACACGTCTCTATTGAAGAGAGGTATCAGGTAGGCATGTCTATTTTATTGCGGAAGGGACATCACCCAACCGATTCTGTAAAAAAGCCCTGCTTTGCAGATTTTAAAAGAGGAACTTTAGTTTCGCTTTAAGAGATTCCTCACCATCTTCTTCCTGGGACAAGCCCCTTTATGTTTTCTAATGCAATTCCAGGAAAATGTAGTTTCGCGTTGATTTTTCTTCTACCGTTGGGTGTCATATGGTCACATCTGGTTGGCCGTCCTATAAACTGAATTGAGATTTTACCATCTTATGAGAGAAGAGTTTACAGGTGGCCACTAGCACTCAGTATTGATGTAAGTTTATTTTTGCACTAATATGGTATTTATTTGGAATTTGAAACGATGCATGAATATAACAATGTTATATAAGAATATATGGATAATGAATACATATCTTGACAACTGTACTAAAAATTGATTGTTATTGGGTTGTTAATTGTAGATCTCCTGTTCCTGAGGAAGCGGACTTAGTTTACGCGTAGAAATCTTGGAATACCTCAGTAAGAGAGTTTTCCATAAGGAGATCTATTTAAGTGTTTTTCTTTGAACAAGCTTTTTGTTTTTTTGTATACTACATATTTTAATGTGTGATTTTCAAATTTTATATCCCATTGTCAAATCAACTGGGTATGTAGCTAAAAATGTGGTTTTCCTGAGGGAAACCTGGCTGCTCTATGTAAAGAATGATGTGAGTCACATACAATTAAATAACCCGCAAATTTAAGGCTTTTTTGTATTTTTTAGCACAATAGCATCAAAACACTTTCCAGGTTCTTGTTACCTTAAGTGGCCAATTTAATGCTCAAACTGTTATTTTCTGCTTGTGGTATTTTAAAGACAAAGAATGACTGATTCCACTCCAGTGATTTACATTCCCTGTATAGTACATTGTACTCCAACTGACTTTGTAATCCTCTTTCCCCACCAAAGTCTTCTAATTCTATTGACAGCAAAATGCATGAGTCACACTAAAACTAAATTATTCTCAACCTATCATCTGTGTCACAAGTCAGTGCATCCAATTTGTCAAAAACAAAAAAAAAAACATTGATGAATAATAATCAGGTAAACTGTTTTGTTGCTTTTTCAAGCAGGATTTCCTAAACCCTTTTGACATTTATCAAAAGGATGAGCTAATATTATGCAAAAAGTTTAATAAAAAAAACAAATAAATGCTCTGAAAGTGCCCATACATTACTTGAAGGCTTCAATAGAATGGATGATAAATTTGATCAAAACTAACACAAATCTATGAAAAACTTAGGCGTTTCCTGGTTAATGTTTGACTAATATATTACTCAAACATTAATAGGGAATGCCTGGTATTCCCCCATCAATTGCTGCTCCACTTGTGGTATTTGTCTTGGCACAATAATTTAAAGATCTAATTAACATATCATCCACCTTTTTGTCTTCTCCACTTAAACACTGCTAGTCCATGCCCTCCTTATTTCCTGGCTTGATTGCTGCAGCACTTACCTGTGGTCAGCAAGTTGCCTGGCTTTTCTCCAATCCATTCTGATCTTCTTCCCTAAAAAACTCGTAATATTTTCCTAATGCTTCTCTGCTCTGTCATTTCATTTACTGGATGCCTGTCTCGCAAAACATACAATTCATGCTCCTAAATAACTAACAAAATATATTGCTGTCTGGCTACCCCCACATTACCGCACCTATCCTAAAATACTATCCTAACCCCAATCCCTACTTTTCTATTGACATTCTTCTCTAATCCTCTCTAGTCACCTCTTCTCATTCTGTATACAGAATTTTCACATGAATCCTTTCCTCTGAAACCACATTTTTTCAGCACTAACCCACCCTTACTATGTTTAAATAAAACCTGAACACTCACATCTTCAGGTTGGCATATCATTTGACCTAGGTGACTTTACTGTGAGTAGAGACCAACCTGCCACCATATCATACTACAGTACAGTTAAAGTATGTATATATATATATATATATATATATACATACATATATATATCTTTATTTCACCAATGTGCTACCTGTATCTCTTTTTTTTGTCTCTTTTTTTTGTAAATATGTTATATTGTTGTATACACTTTTTTATTCCACCTATTACAAGAATACAGTATATATATGCTTATGCATATATTATGCTTCTCTTTTTTATACAGCAAGAAATGGATACATTACTAAGGTCTACTGACCTTGAACACTTATGCTGTGTGCTTATGAAAATGACCAACTCTAAAGAAAGGTCAGGCAGACAGATTATAGCTACTAAATCCCTGTCTCATCTGTAAATGAAATGCCTAATGGGCCTGTAACATAATAAAATGAACATGGACAGAGGTCAGAATTATAGCAGCATATATGGAAAAAAACAAACTCATGAGAATGCAACATATTTTAAATTTTAACTATTAACTTCTTTTATTCGTTCCCTTTTGGCTTGTTTATTATGCTATTGGAAGAATTTGTCATATCATTTTGATTAGTTTTAAAAAAAGTTTGAATTTGTCCAAAATACAAAACTGCCTTGTGTCCTTTCCACACTTTCTGTGTTATTTTAAGGAGCCCTCCCATTTCTTATTTTGGAAAAAAAACACAGTGTTGTGAAGAGGTGAGATTTTTTGCAGTGTCTAATTTAAATGGTTTATGAAGGAAGGCTTTTTTATATACAAGTTAGTGGAAGTGTCCTGATTTTGTATATGAGTAAAAAACATATTACAATAACTTGGCTGATAGTCATTTAGTATATTAAAATGGCCATATATCACACAGCTTGTCAAACTACTTACTCCATAAAAGCTGCATTATTATTTCATACAATTATAACAATAAGTTATATAGCTCTGTATTTATAAAGGTTATTCCATGTCAATACTGGTGTGGTTCATGTACTGTTTATTTTGTGAAGACACTTTATTAGGTATTAATGCATGCAGAAAATGGAGAAAATCATCACTACATTATATCTAATATTCCGTAAGCTTAGCTTCAGTAATGATTTTTTGCTAAGGTCTTTGACATACAGGGTTTTTGGTGAAACAAACAGCAGCATACTGCAGCCTCAAAATGATCTGAATTTGATATTTTGTTAGATACTATGGGGTACAATAAAAACAACAGGCAGATCAAGATATCTGCTTCATTCTATATAATTAATGCAATCCTAACCTGCAGTCTTCATTTTGTGTCTTGTTTATAAAATGCAGACAACAGTGTAAAGTCTGTGGTGTGTTATAAGGTTCTTTTTGCCTATTGCAGGACTTCACATTTTGGTATACTCTCTAGTGATCAGAATAGTGTTTACATGTGTGCTGCATCCCAGAATGATACATTAAAAAATAACTTTTATTTTATACATTAAAAAACAAGTAAAAAATCACACATAATTTATAAAAACATGTTACATGTGTAATATGGTCTCGCATAGTTAGATAGAATCACAATTCCACGCGTTTCGCAGGTATCCCCGGCTTCTTCAAGAAATGTATTGAGACCAATTAATAGGAATACCTAGACATCACCAATCCAGGTGGATGTCTCCTCCAATAGATTGCATGTGGGTAAAAAAGCCTCAGAACAGCATAGCCAGAACAGTACAATGGGGATCTCAATATATATATATATATATTATAATATATTATATATCCAGTATCACTTGTTAAGATTACATATTGCATTCATTGCCTATTGCTTCTAGCATTGAACAGGCTCTATAAGCATCATAGTTCAGGCAGCTGTGAGTCGAACACTCCAATTATGGTAATATAATATTTCACACTAATATTAAATGCTGCTGAAAGATTAGAATAATTCAATTTAATTCTTTTAGTTTACTATACATCTAACTAGCTAGTTTGGTAGCTTGGTAAAATCCTACTTTTGGCATCCTAAGTCACGAATTGGCACAAAGCACTTTTCGTGATAATAAAGCTCGACATGACTCTTTCCTGTTGAGTATCAATTCAGAATTTAAAGAAAATAAAGGTCAGTGCTTGGAGGGGGACATACAGGTGAATACTGCTGCACCACTAACATGTGATCAATTGAAATTAAAAAGATGTTCTCAACTAATTGATTTTTCACCACCCACACAGTAAAGAGGGTGGCCTGTCATTTCATGTCTGCATAGAAAACAAAATCACATGGATATCTTTTTTTTCTTTTTTAAACTTTGAGATGTGAATCAGCTAAATAATCAGTTAATCTTTTATTCAAGCAAAATAGAGACTCTAGTCTTAAATTTTCACTAATTACTATTTTGGCTTCTTTTATCAGGGTCACGTTTTTGAAAAGAACAAAGACACATGGCTAGAAAAAGGTGTAACAAAAATGAAACAAACACATGCTTTAATGATCAAGGTCTAGATAATTGAAAAAAGGCTAAAGACTGTTATTTCCATAATTCACTGCCATTAACGTGACTACTTATTATTACCTCTCAACATGAACTTTACAATACAAATGTTACTCTGTATGATCAAGTGCTGTCAAATTTACGCATTAACATAACATATATATTTTTTTTAAACAATTAACTATTAAATTGAATCTGGTAGCTTGTTTCTATGCAGACCAAGCATTAGCTGTAAACCCTCGTGGATTTATTGTGCTGCTTATGAAAGTAAAGCAAGAAAGAATTAGGTTGAGCTCCCTGCACGAGGATACATTGTCTGGGCTTACATGTGACTGCGAGAACATCCTCTTCCAGACACCGCACATGTCTGTAGATTAGGAGAATAGAAAAACTATTGCTGTAGTTGTTCCCAATGAGAACAAATAATGCATTTCTGGTTGTTTTTCAGTTTTTTGTAATATTACAATTCAGCTTGCAGTAGGATTTCAAATGGAATATTTTTGCAAAACATTTACAGATGAAGCGAAAATGAATTTAGGATGTGCTGGTTCCATTAGGCAAACCTGCTTTGTATGTGTTACAGTGACAATTTAAACATTCAATTTACTTCCCGCTGCACTGTGCAGGACTTTAATTGGCTGTTACATATGGCAGGGGTGGTCTCTTCTTGCTTGACAGCACAATGATTTTCCTGTGACTTTCAAGAGGGGTCAGGAACCTAGAATGTGACCTCTAACACGGGTCAGCGCTCCTTGGTTTGTATGCAATGGCCAAACTAGTAGAAACAAATTTTTATTTAGATATTCAAGCCTCTTTAAGAGTCAGTTAGTGTGTAATTAAACACTTATCTTCAAAGACATAAACATAAAAATACTGTGCAATTACACAAGATAAAGAATTTTGGTAAAGAATATTTTTTGTGTAAAATTTATATCATAACTAAAACAGCTCCCCTGTGATGACATCATAATAAATCATGATGTCATCACAGGAATTGCAAAGGGTCTTCACTACACCTGAACTAGAGGGAGCCCTATCTTGACACCCTGCATCAATTCTTTCAGTTCATATCCTGTTGCACCCAGTTTCCTGACAGATAAATGTTGGCTATCATCAGTAACAATACTAAAAACCCTCCTTCTCATCCTATCTGTATTCCAAGTGGCTGCTCAGGATGACAACACTACAGATCCTTTAACATTTCTATGTTGCAGGTGGATCATCATGTAATATTTTGATGAAGGAAGGAACTTAAGATATAGTAAACAATGCAGTTTATTGAATATATTTTTTTTTGGTTATAGTTAGACCTTATGTTCGACATAAAAATATTGGCCCTCCATGACTGAAGAAGATAGACTATTTAAGGTAAATCTGGGTGGTCGAGCAACCTGGAACAGATTTCTTAAGATCATTTCCTAATATTTGGAAAATGTTTTCAGTTCTTGACCAAAACCATTCCAGGTTTTCATGAAAATCTATCTTCCCCAGTCTTGAAGAGATTTACTAAATCATTCCAATGTGTATATATAATAATAACCTCATAAATAACTGTTTAATCTGGGGAAGTATGGATTAACAAAATTTGCAGAGAATGTGAAAATAACAGCATAAATGTTCATAAGGAATATGATATATTTAAATACCTTTCTTATTGGACAGATTAGATTGACACTAAAGCAGCTGCACTTTATTTCTTATTCTAAAGCTAGTGAAACGCATTTAAATGACAGAAGGCCCCAGAAATTCATATCAGCTCATGCATCCTATCCCTTTCTTCAGCTCTTATGAAAACATGCTGGCTTTGTATTCCAGTTTGAGTGAACAGGTACAGATGTGTTAATTTGTGGTTTCTAGGTGATCTGCACCCCACACCTCCTGCACTGCACTTCTTCTATCATCATTTTAGGTCAACCCAATGACACATGATACCTAGAATTGTCTATCAGTAACATGAAAAGATCACTGTAAAATAAACTCCTAAATTGATTATAACTGTACTTACCAGATTTATCATCCTATTTACTACGTTTGTTTAATTTGTAGAATACATTACTATATAACATTTTTACTAACCTGTAAGGTTTGCCAGACAGACTAGTCACATGACACTCTCAGACCACCAAACACTACTCTTCCTGCACTCACCGTTTCCAACGTGCAGAAACTTTTTGAGGACCCCTTGTACAATTGAACCCCAATGCCTTTGTGTTCTGTTATCTTCCAAAGAAGGTGTCTTCAATGTCATTGGGATTTTCAGAAAGCTTTTGGGTCCCTTATGGAGCAGGGTGGAGCTGATCCATCTGATAAAAGCAAACATTATGGAGATACAGATATATATCCATAATTAGATTTAAATAATATATATACTGTGTGCTATTGGTGGTGAGTTGCCTTTTACTATTTGGTAGTTGTTGTAATAGAAAACTGGAAAGTAGTCGAAATATCTAAAGGTTTCCACTTGTATGACCAACATTGGAGTATCTGATGTTTTTCACACAAGCATTTGATAAAGTATGGTTAAAGAAAGCTTGTACTAAAATATTATAAAAGTTGCCATTACCGGCTATTTTACTTGAATATATTGGATTTCAAGATTTCATAAATCACTGACCTGAAAAAAGTGCACAATTCTTGAATCAGAAAGTCTAATTTTCTAACCTAAATACTTTATGTGGATCAGTGACACAGTGGGCCTGATTTATTAAAGCTCTCCGAGGCTGGGGACGATACACCTGGAATGGATTTCTTAAAAGTAATTTGCTCTTTGTTAGCAAATGTTTTCAATCCTGGACCAGAGAAGGTGGTAAGCAATGGTAGCCCCCATAGTTCTCTCTGTGCAGGCCTAATCTAATTTATTCCTTGGATGTCTTTTATCTCCTGTTCACTTTTTGCCTCTTTTATTAACTATGCATTTTATCTTAGTAGTAGTAATTCTGACTGAGTCGTTCTAGCCCCTCTATCATAGAATATATTATGCTGTAGTGAAGCTGTAGTTCATTTGAACTGTCTCGTGTCAAGTTTTTCCTAACACCCCCCACCTCTCTGCACGATTCTCAGTGCTGAAAGCAACGTGACAGCAAACCCTCAGTCACTGGACGAGCTTTTGTATCCCACGCCTTAGTATATAATACAACCCTTTTCAAAGACTGCTCCAAAAAAAACATTTAGATATGGACTGTTAAAAGATGTCACTATAATAAACTAAATATCAATAAAGTAGCAAGTATCTACATTGGAAACAGGCACACAGTATTTGCTAACCTGTCATCCAGCAATAAAGAAATCTCTATAGTTCTGTTTAGGTACAAAGGAACAGATAACAGATGCCTTGTCTGTGTGCTCAGTCTCCCTCCCATCTGCTTGATTGATTAAATATCATTACTGAATAAATGACAGAGAGCAAGAAATGAGCACAGTAAGTGAAAGTAAAGTATGTTAATGGGAAAATGATCATGCACATTAGGCAGACATGCACAGTTGGGAAATACACTGAGGATTAATATTATTCTTATTTAATTTGAATCTGGTATACTTACAAAAGGGAAATATAACCGTTTTAGTGTTTTTTTTGTGTTCAAATTTATTTATACATGTAAATAGCACAGGGAAATAGATTATACACTACCTACTTTGCAGTGCTATACAATGGTTATTCTGTACTGCTTCTTCTCCTAAAGCTGCATACACAAGTGCAATTATAGTCGTTGGAAAGGATCTTTCACTATCCTTTTCAACGACTAAGGACTGCACGATGTATGAATGAGTGCTGTACATACAGCACCATTCTGCTCTATGGAGAGGGGAGGGGGAGAACGACGGAGTGGCACCCCGGTGCATGCTACCCTTCCCTTGCATTAGGATCGTTCTTAGTCCATCGTCCGTGGATCCGCCAGGACGGTCGTTCGGATGATGGACGACGGGCGTTGTACACTAGCCAGATTCCCATTCTATATCGGCCCTGAGCCAATTATCAGACGAGAAACATTGGATGTGTGTATGTAGCTTAGCATTCTGATGTTGTGCTGATTTAAACTATTTTTTGTTTTGTGTCATATATATATACTTTTTCCAACCTTTAAACTTTTCAGCCATGCTGTATTTCTAAACAATGTATTGTTCTAATGCTATGACCAACCCACCAATTTTGTTCATCTAATTTATTCACTTTGTAATGACTGTTGCATCCATTATTTAATTGCATGATGTACTGTTACTATAAAGCCGACATAAATGAGAAAATTTTAAGTATTCTGTTCTTTTACAGCAATTTTTATAATCCATTATTATTCCAAGCACTTATTAACACAGTAATTATTTTTTACATCATTAGTTTATGTTTTACTAGAATGAGAATATATTTTTCATAGAATATGTTTTTAATGTAGTAGTGTCAATGCACCTCAGCTAAATGCAATAAATGTGCAAAAGAGGGGAAAGCAAAAAACAGATGGGATAATCTGGAAGAAGGATGCATATTAAACAAGGATTTGAAATAGTATATGTGTATGATATATTAAACACATACCATGATATTATGTAAATAGCCAAAGTAAATTCACAGACCTAGACAGTGTGGACAGGGCTCCTGTATGCATGGATGGAAACCAAAAACAGCCAATGCTACAATATAAAAGAAGCAATGTGTAAGTGTTGTCCTAAGGTTGGATCACTGAATCAGCAGTTAAATAATATATATATATATATATATAAATTAAACTAATATCCCATATACTTCCTTGCTGCAGGTTAGAGATGATAATCATATACAAGCAGAGCATTGGAAGCTGATAATGCAGGTTACCTACAGGCTACCTGGCAAGTAGACTGTTAAGCACCTAGGATGATAAGAATTTGTATAATTCAATATAAATATAAAATAAAAACATATCACATAGTTTAATAAGAGAAATATTACAGCTGCACTTGTTGCATGAGAAAATTTTGGACATTGGAAAGCTGTTCATTTTCTAAGTGACAGAAATAGCATTGCCTTGTGGAATTCACGTCATCACCCTAAGAGGGTTTTTTCCCTCGTTTAAGGAAAGAATTGGTTTCAAGTGCTTGTTTTTTTTCCAGTGTCCTATTACAAAGCATGTACATGTCAACATTTTACTAAAAGGCTAAAGTACACGTAAGCTCTGACTTTTTTAAATTTTTCCCACTTTTGATCTCCTGAAGTCTTCTTGCAGCAGCTTTTGGTCTACATGAATGTGCTTCAGTAATGGCTACTTGGCATTTGTCTGAGTGGGTTTCTGATGAAAACAACTGTGGATCATGTTTGTATAATATGTGCTCAAACAGATTCTCATAGTCTTTTTTTAGGAAACGTGTGATGATGATGACAATGAAGTTGAAGTTACAATGCAGAAGCCCAACTGGGAGACAGGGACAAAGCATTGTAGTTCTATAATACGGGAAACCTGAAGAAGAACCTTCATGGTAAAATTGCCAGATATAATTGTAACAAATCATGCAGAAACATAATATAGAAAAAACAGATTTTAAAAACCTACACTGATAAGTCAAAACAATAAAACAACTTATGGGGGAGGAGGGGATGAAACAAAGAAAAAAAAAGAAAGACCCTGTAGAAGACGCAGGGCTAACCTGTCTGGTCTACTTCCTCAGAAGAGATTCTGTATTCCAAATAGTTGAAAAACCTAGTTATGACTGAAAGAATGGAGCCAAAAAACACAGTGCCCATAATGATCACTGTCCACCAACGAAGGAGCCTACAATGAGCACTGGACCATGAAGCGATGGAAGAAGTTGGTCCAATCTGATGAATCACATTTTCTTTTATATAATGTTATTAGATAGGTACATGTGTGTAAATTGCTTGGGAAAAACATGGCAAAAGAATGCACTATGGGGTGAAGACAGGCCGGTGGAGGCATTATATCTTGAGGGATCTGCTACCAATGTCTTAGTGCCAAAGAATCTACATACAGTCACGAGGTGCTTTTAATGTTTTGGTTAGTGTATAGAAACAATATTTTTTATATCTCATATGTATTGTGGGGCATCCTTTTTTTCTCATAAAAGATTTTCATCAAGTTAAACCATTATTGATTGAGCACCCACTAATGAAGCACAAATTCAAGAATCTTTAATTAGGTGTTTTTCCTTTCATCCCACATTTATTTCTTTAATTAGCACATTGAAAATACGAGTTTATAAAGTGATAAATCAATGATAGAAAAAGTTAGTAGCTGATCTAGGTCAGTGCACAAGTTGATTTACAAAGCCACTCAAAGTAGAGTATCCATTTGCAGAAAAAAATACAACAAAATACTGTAACAGTAACTTTAATGAAAATAAACTAACACTTTTTTCTTTAAAAGGTCACCCTAAATTCATTTTTAAATTCTGGTAGCTGCTCTCAGTTTAAATTACCCAGTTTTTTGTTCTACTATGGAGATTTCTGCTCTTTAGTTCCTGGTCTAACTACCAGTTGTGACCATCACAAGAAGATCCCACTTTATGTTTTGAATTTTTATTGTACTTTTTTTAAGTAGAGCGTGGTGGAAGTACCATGACTCCCCTGGTATAGCAGGGTAAAAGACACCCCAAGGGAACAAAAAATTTAGGACTGGTTGTTAAATAATAGCACAGATTTGAACCACTGTGTTCTAGAGAAAACATAAATAAAGTTAATAAAGAAAATATCATAGTACACATATATAGGTCATCAGTATACTCAAATAACCAGGGTTAAACAATAAAGTTCATAGGTAGTTTGTCTGAACCTGGTGATGTATTCAAAACTACATTTTCTAAATACACTAAATTAAAATGTATCAAAACTAAAAAGGAAATAATTAAAATATTGCAGCCTAAAAGTCCTTAGATATGGTGGCTGCATCTGTTTTTTTTTCACATTTTCACGTGTTGATCTTACCAGTTACACACACAGGGTGCCGGACAGCAAACAGTATGGAAGTATAATTTTTTTTTTATATAACAGATGGCCTGATATAAAACCCCATTGTCAGTATGTATTGTGATGTAAGCATTTAGCAAACGTTTCTGGATAGAATTCAGGAGCATTTTACAGCCTGTAAAAACGATTAGTATGTTGCTATTATTAATTTAGAATAGCAGAGCTTTCAGTAATGGGATTGCCTGAAAAGGCAATTTGTCAGTAACCAGCCAATTTGTTTTTCAGAACCATTTTTCTCCTGTGCTTTCCAATGACCAGGATGCATACTAGTTCTGGAGCATATACATCACACTCCCTAAACACTTTAACAGGTGCATACAGTCCTATGGCTAGAATTTACCTAGGAAGCCAGACACTGATAGACTCATCTGAGCCAAATTAACTGATTCCTCAATTGAAACATGTGCATAGAACCAATAGATCTTGGATCTCCTACTGATCCATTGGCTTTTCTATTTTCTGAAACCTAAAATAAGTATTTTGACTTTTTATTAAATAAAAAGTAAATAGACTTTTTTATTTACACGTTTGTTTTGAGTCAATGAAGGAAAGGTCAAAAATGGCAGTCCTCATATTTCCATAATCACCTTTGAAGATGAAGGTTGGATTCTCGGGCTTCACTATGGACTCATAGGAGCATATCTGGTTTACTTGCTCTTCTGAATGCTGATCTCTTTTTTGGATAGTGTATTAAAAGGCTAGAGAGATTTGCTCCCTCAAATTGTCCTGGTGAAGAATGTTGTGAGAGGAAATGTTTCGAAGGGATACATGTTCTGATTAAAACTGTCAACAGGGGACACAAATAGCCACAAAAATCTGACCATTTCCTGATCAATTCAAAATGGAAAAACAAAAATGTTATACTTCAAAGATTCTTCTGCCTTGTGCTAGATCACCATATTAAATGAATTTTCTGCTTTGGATAACCCTGTTTTATTTGACCAGTTCCAGTCAATGGGGTCAATTGGAAGCACTGGTGAATAAAGGTTTCTGTATGTACTTCTGTTCTGCAGAACAAGGCCACATGAAGAAACAATCTTAGTGATTAGATGGGTTCCTTAAAGTCATTCAGTGTAAGAGCAGAGGTAAACCATGTGGAACTAGAAAAATAATTAGGATGTATCTTCATTAAGGAGAAAACACAAGACTATTTTATTTTGGCCCACAGTTTGTGCTACATAGCGTTCATGTGTTGGATCATTTGTATATAATACATAGGAAATCTTTTGGCCAAGGGTGACTATATACTTCCCAATGTTTTGAGATGAGGTAAAACACTGGAATAGAAAAAATTAATTGGTTAAACCCACAAATTTTTACCCAGTGGTGGCACCATGGGGGTGGTAAGGGGTGCTATAGCTCCCTCACAAATTTCTAATGGCACTTATTTAAGAAGCAGCCCCATCAGCAGATGGGTGCCAGCACAACCAATGCCCATGTTTGTTCTGAGGCTGCTCAGCATGTTGTTTCTTAGGGCCACCACACTTCTGAATACAGACATGGAGGGCAGCCCTAAAACACTGCCTGCCATGCCACATCTTCACAGAACCACAGTCCCTACACTTTCCTACAGTGGCCACCAGCATTTACTATTGGAAGGACATAGTATGGTAAGTGGCAACTGGATTGTGTTTATTCATGTGTGTGTGCATATTTGAGTGTAGGTATGTTTGTGTATGTATTTAAAGTTAAGGCTGTGTCAAGACTGAGGGATTAAGCATCAGGCAAGGAAGCAGCTCTTAGACTTCAGGTGACCTATGACATTCAAGGAGATGCTCATAGTAGGAAATGTAATTAAAGGACCATTTAACTAGGTAATCCTGCACAGTTATAATAACATAAGTCAGTTTAGGTCCCTGCATACACTTTGTAATTACTAGTGCAAAGGCTTTGTGCAAACAACTGAAGGTTATCGTTCATTAAAGTGCACCTGTGCCAAGACTATGGACACCAAACCAAACATTGTATAAACAAGAGGTATTGATACAAACCATATTCGAGGTATTGATACAAACCATATTCGATCTCTTTATCCAATTTTAATGCAAAGTTATCATTTCTTTAAGGTCCTCAAAATAGTTGGTTTCAGTGCATTTCTAGCAGCGTAGGAACAGCTGCTGGTTATCTATTGGACATTTTTTTAAATAATTTTCTCTGCAATGCTTCTATGTACAGATATAAATGGGGAATTGGTTTAAAGCCCTTTTACTGCTTGTTCACTGTAAGTATACAGGGCTCTAAATGTAAATGTATCCATAATGATTGACTAGAATCCAGTAAAGGCTAGCTATGGTTCATTCTTTCTATGTGTTATGGTAAACGTTATCAAGCTGAAAACAAGTTACTTTTCCCCCCAGAACATTCTATACACAGAATAGAACTTTACAGAGTCATTGATGGATATAAGATAAACTTGGAAAATAAAACTGAGGGAGTTCATTTTAGGATTGTAATTTACTTTTCATTATACTAGAAGCTTTGCCATTATTTCCATTGTCAGCTCCTGGCTTTTTTTTTTAGAAATTTTTTTGTATTCTTTAGCACAGTTTTCTCCCAATGTTTAGGTCTGTGGAACCAACAGCTCTGAAGAGTTGGGCAGAGCAACCTAAGATTGAACTGAAGCCTGAAATCCTTCTCAGTGTTTGACCCCTTATATTATGTAGAGGGTCATGAATAAATAACTAATTATTTCTGTAGAAGATAAATAGTACAGGTAAAAGAACTCATGTACAGAATTTAAAATATCTTCCTATGAAACATTCACATTGTACATTGTTTCATCCATTTGTGCATGTTACGAGGCTAACTGCATTAAAATAGGTGACATGTAATTGGTCAACAGCAATGACCACACATCACTGCACTTTGTATATTGTAAATCAAAAGAATATTAGTTACATGTTCCTGGTGAATTACTTAGTATGTCTTACGAGGCGTGTGACATGAATATCTTGTGACCTGAAATATCTTAAAGCTAAGCCAGACAAGAGGGAAGGAATGTCCTGGTTTATGCAACTACACCAAAGCAGAAATGATATTATCACCATTGCAAATACCATCATTTTTGGTGACTATGCACAAAGTTATGCATAACCTTTTTTTAGACACGTTATACCTTGCTATAAACATCTACTGGCTCATAAAAGCAGAATTCCCGCCCAAAATAACAAGATGCTCATTTATAAGCCATTAAAAGGGAAAAAAATTAAATCAGCTTTGGCTGCAATATTCAGCTGCTTAAACCCAGAGATTGCACACCCACAGTACTTTTTTCTGTCCTCATTCTGAATGTCAGCATCATTGAAACCACTTCCTCTGAGTCCAGGTTACCCTGGGCAGGTCTTTGCCTGAACAAAAAAAGGTAAAGCAGCATAGTGAAGAGCTCATCTCTCTGTCAATCAGAGCTTTGCTGTAGAGAGACCACAAAGGCTGATGAAAGGTCACAATCAAGTAGGTTAGGTTAAAAAAAAAAAGTAACCATCTAACAATGTGTTGCTGTTCAGCCCAGACATTCATCATTCAGTTAAGTGTTGATAGAACCCAATGACACTGTCGTTCAAGCTAATTTAACTATTTTTTCAGTTGGAGATCTTGTCATTAAACCATTTATTATACAGTAATCTTTTCATAGGAGTATATATGCAACGAATATTTTTTACTAATGGTATTCAAATGTAAAAAACCTCCCTTTTGTGGAAACCCTAAAGACCATAGACTTCTTCTGGGAGCCACCATGAGATGTTAGCCAACCTAACAGACTCCCTCAAGGTACATTGTATAGTATTCCCCTTTGTTTCTCCCCCAGGAGCTACATAAAAAGTAATGTATAGAAGTAAGGGATGGGGTGGAGGAGCTGGGACAACATAGATATACAATATTTAGACATTTCCTGAGGAATAGTGGGCTATGGCACGCAAAGAAAGGGATATGTTCTGACTGGTGGTAAAATTACAGTTAGCACTTCTTGATGCCCCTGAACAACTAGGCAGGCTATCGAAATTTTTTGAAAGTGGCATTGTTGAAATGTTCAGTACTGAAATCTCTTGTGCAGAAATGTGGGGGGCCAAGCAGTTGACAAGGTGCCAGCCACCAAGAGTTACACAGGAACCGCTATCCCTAAAATCTGAAATTACCTAAAGGCAAGTGACTCTTTCTGAAAAAGTCAGTAAAAAAATAAAATAAAGAAAGAGATCCTGCTTGTGTGAGGCCTCTGTATACCTAGCACCAAAAAGAATTTTCACATCTTCACACTAATGTTCAGGTGCAGGTGTACTTAAAAAAGTGGCGTCTGCATGTATGTCTCCCAACACCTTGATATTACTGTAAAATGCCAGCCAGTGGAATATTTATATCTTACATTCTCATTGTCTAATCATGCCTTGCTGGATTTCTATGGAACAGCATTGTTTCCTTGAGATAAAAACACAGTCAGCAAACATCTTGATATCATAGGATTGCTTTCCAATGTGATATCACCTGCAAAATTAGCAGTAAATATGCTTCCATGTTTTGCAGATCTACTTCTCTGGCATTGAATATTATATACTGGCATTGCCTTAACTATACAGTTTGCTCTGAGCATTTTGCATAATGATAGAAAAATGTTTTTAGACATGTCAGTTTTATACAGGAATTCCTCCATTCTCACTATCAATAAAAAAAGGGTTGTTTGATAAAAGAGAGAAAAAATAGAAGTTAGAAGAGGATTCAGAATGTTTATAATCATTAGAGCACTATATTCCAGATCACCAGTCAGCACAGGTGTCATTGCTTACAGTCGAGCAATTATCAAAGGGAAATGGTTATATTTACATGCAATTAACCTGTTTTATGGATTGTTTTTCTATTTTCATAAATTCTTTGTTATTGCTAGGACCTGCTAGTTAACTTAGTTATAATCGGCAAATTAATGCAGCTTCGTATTCATTAAATAAAATATCTGAACTTGACATGCTATTGCCTTGTCATGTTCAGGTACTCAGGTAAGTTCAGACACTGATTTACTTCTTGTGCTGATGCTTCTATGCATGGACTGCAAAAGGCATGTATTTAAGCAAAAATGATATAGTGATGTTTTTTGGCACCATTGACTTTTATTTTTCTGTTGGCCTATGGAAATACGAGTATCATCTGCTGACACGATAGGAAGCATTTTATATCATTTCCCTAATGCCCATTGGTATACCTATTTATGATAATGGTTTTGTTTGGTCAGATGTTCTCTATCTAAAAATGGGACCATGGCACCTCCAAAATATTATGCTCCTATGAACTCCAGTAAATCATGTCCCTGATACTGGCCCACAGTATAAAAGATTTGTTCAGGGTATGTAAGTTTACAACACGCCAATCACCCTGCATTTTCATTAGTGTATATAGGGACATTAGTGTAGAGGAGGAAACATTTTTGGGGGTTTTACTACTACTAATGTACTGCATTGTAGATGTTGGCAGTGATCACACGAAAAGAAAATGAAAAGTGAGTAAAAGGATAAGTTCACTGGTCTGTGAGGGATGGTATGTGACCTACTTAAACTGTTTCTGACTTTGCTTTCTGGTAGGGATATGTACAAAGCCCAGGACTAAATGTGCGCTATTTTTTAGCAAGTAAAATGGTTCCCTTAAATGTATTTCAGCTGTGTATTTAACAGTTTGCCAACTTTAATTTCCTAAAGTGGGAAAATACTATTTTGCATAAAGCATGAAGTCAATGATGGACTGGGGTATGCAGGAAAAAAGTGCAGATTAAGCTCCAGTGATTTAAAAATAACACATTCTAATAGGTTCTCCTGAGACAATATTCCTTTAAGCTAAATTCCATTATCTGGCATTTAATCTTTGGGGTAATGATAAATTCCTCCTCTTACTTCAGAAAAGACCTTGAAAGAATTCTGCAAAGTCATTAGTAACAGTGGAGCTATACATCTCTGAATGTGAGTGATAAGGGCTTACGTTAGCACTTGATTCATGCTTTCATCCACTGTGCTCTATCTTTACATTATTTTCTGGAAGAAATCCAGTCTCCGATAAATGACGTTAACAGTACTGTGGCCGGAAGCCAGTACACAGATTTCAATGTTATGGGAACCCGTGCACTAAGACAGTAAACTAAACAAAGCTAATTGAATGCATTCAAGTTCAAGGTGTTTGGGTGACACATTTTACACATTTGCTTTTGCAAAATATCACTTCTGTAATAGATTTTCCACAAACAAAAGAAAGTAATCTGTTGCCCGTAAGGTACAATCAAGAATAATGACATGACGCACGTTGGTTAGCAGAGATTTCATTTATTTTTATTGTGTAATGCCCATTATTGTCTGCTGGGTTTATTCATACAAACTGTATACATGCTACCATTTCTGCTTACTTTTAGCTTTTGTCGTGACCTCAGGTTTTCTAAGGTGTCTGAATTATATCTACTGTACTTTTTTACTGTTTTTTAGGTACTATTGCACCAAGGATGACTGTGGACACTATGCGTGATATGCCAAAAAAAGTCACCCACCAAATAATCTTATTTTCTTATTTTAAACATATATGGTGTTCATAGTTACACTTCTAGCAGACACCCACTGATACTTTATATTACCTGTATATGTCTTTTGTTGAAACTGAACGCCAGACGATAAAACATATTTTTATTTGTTGATAAGGCTGTCAATACCTTCGCACATCCACGAATCTTAAGAGGCAGCAAAATCATCACATTTCTGCACATAGCTAGTGCTGGATATGAGTAGATCCACCCTCTACAGACTGCTTGAAAAATGGGGCAAGGATGCAAACTTTATTTCACCTAAACTGGAAAACCCATCTTTCTGGTTACCCCTAGAAAATCTAACTGAATCTATTTCTATCAGTACAAAAAAATGAAAAAAACTGTGATGGTGGGAGATTGTTTGAGCTTGGCGATACTACTATGACTATAATATGGGAGCTTGTACTAATTGGACAGTGGTGTAAATATAGTCAGCTGGGTTCCCAGGGATGTAGTATGTTTGGATCTGTATTTGCTTTATTATGCTTTCTTTTTATTGACAGAGCTGTGTAAGGAACTTACCCGTCCTGCGAGCCCGCGGTGTCCCTGGGGATCCCAGCCACAGAGGGAGACGCCGCTGTAGCAGGCAGCATGGCCGAGGCTGCTGCTCTACTCCCAGCTTGTCTCTTTCTGCAGGCGGAGGGATCCGTCCTGGCCAAGCTACTGTTCAGCCAGGCAGCATCCCTTGCATCCCTTCAGATGTGGTTACTGTAAGTCCTGCTCTCAGCACTCCTTTGCATGTGCAAAGTAGTGCACGTCCTAGGGGTGCTGTGGGAAGAGGTGCGCGTGCTACAATGCGTCCCTCTTGTACCCCCCGAGGGCGTGGCACTCGGCTGCCTCGCCCCGGGTCTGAAGTTGACTCTGCTTGAACTCTGCCTGCCCTGACCTCGGATTGTTACTGACCATTCTGCCTGCTGCCAGCCCTGACCTCGGATTGTTCTTGACCTGTCTTTGCCTTACCCATTTGTACTTTGCCTATTTGGACTTAACCCTTACTGTGCTTTATGACATGCTGCTTATAGGTTCTTAAGTTATTGGTATTTACCATTAGGTGTTATTGTTTTTTGCATTGTGGATATGGTGTGAGGATCAATATGTGTTTGATAGGGGACAGTAAAGAATTAAGGATAAATAGAATAGGATGATAAGGGATTGTATAATTGCAAAATGGCGTAGGGTTAGAAAATGAAAACTAAAAATTACAATTCAAGCGGTCAGGTTGTTTTTTGCAGTAGAGAAGCAATGTCCCATCTGCAATAAAATAAATGTAACCACCTGTACATTCACTCATCCTTGCTTTAGTGTTAGTGCCACCACCTTTACTGAGTCTTCTTTTGGGTACACGTCTTCGGCCATCTTGATGTAAGCAAGCCTCTAGTGCAAGCGCTTTTCCTGCTTAACACTATATAAATATTTTTTGTGCACCCTACCTAGCTAAAAAAACAAATGTATCAAAGTTCTGAAGTCCGGTTTAAAATTTGTTGCATGTTAATTTAATTTTTCCAATAAACTTTCAGTTTGTTAGTCTCATTTCTGTTAGGTTTTATTATTTTTTATAAAGGCCAGATTTTTGTAGCCTTTTAATGAAAAATGAAATCTGACCTGGAGTCCACCACTGACACCTCCCACCCACAAAAGAAAACTATTACATAGCTTTTATTTCTGGCTTGGAATAGCCTGGAATGTAATCAGTTCTCTGGCTGCAGGAAACAGGTCTTCCTCCAACAGGATGCATGGGATGGACACTGGAGACAGCAGGTCGAGAACAGCCAATTTGCTAGAAAAGAAACAAATGACTGAACAAAAAAAAAAATGTGATAAATCTGATGCCTAATTTAGGATGTCATTTGCTTCCTGATAATAGATATTTGGATGCTTTTTCCACCTTTATCAGCTTTATCATTATTGTGTCAAGAACACAGCTTGCATAGCTGGTGCCTAATTATGATGTAACTTTTCAAACTGCCTCTATTTTTATTCCTTTGTTTCTTTTTGAGATATACAAAAGCACAGCCAACTTTCCAGGTGTAGCTGATAGATCAGCCATAACACTTTATAGCCTTCCATAAAGTATGGAATGGCTTTCCATTATAGCTTTTGCACAATTATTTAACTTCCTTTAGGTACTACTTTTTTTTGTAAAGGAGTATTCTGACTTTTAACATTCCCTGGATCTCTTCTTTTTTACAGAAGAATATTTCATGTGATATAGTTTGATTAAGTCTTCTATTATGCATTTGTGACTAGTAGGATTCTCGTTGGAAGGGTTTTTTTCTCTGCCCATGCCTAATGAATACATTGACTTTCAACCTTCCTGTAACAATTGATTTTACGTTTGGAAGAAATAGGTTGATTTTCAATACACATCCTCAGATGTAAGTATTGGGTATTCCTACATACATCTGCAGGATTGCAGTTTTACAAGCACCAAGGTACTTACATGCACATTTAGACTTTTTCTGCAAAATATAGGTCTGGTGTGGTCCATTCGGCAACTATAGAACACTGAAAATGGACATGATCATAAAAATGTCTTGAAAGTTGGAAGAAATAGGGAGCTGGAGAGTACACCATTAGCTTTTTCCAATAAAATTAAGATCTTCATAACAGAAGATACTGCTTTGGGGTATATAAAGGCACCTTCATTTGACATATGACACCAGAACACTCAATGAAAAGAACTTATTAAAGCTCTTAATAACACTGCTTAAACCTGTGAAAGTTTTTTTTAAGAAATCACCCTCACACACATTAAGATATGTACCACCTACTAGGCACCAGGGAAGATATTTGATGTACCAGCCACATCTCTGAGCCAGTTGGGCCACTACAAATAATTTGTAACAGCTCCTCGCTGCTATGATGGAGTTTCTGCCAAGTGAGGAGCCACTGTTTGCTGTTTAGTCACTTAATACCACACAGGGATGTGGTGGGGTTCTACCTTAACCCCACACATGCACATCAACCTGTAAAAGGGTAATTGGTATAAATAACATGTTTTAAGATGCTTGCAAACACCTGTATATGAAAGTGGTTGAGAAGCAGACCTGAGACCTGCATGTAGTTTCTAAAAAAACAGGAACCACACCACAGGAAAATGTGTGTACAAAAAGGGGTTTCAATCATGCCAATTTGTTTTTAAAAAAAAGTTCAGAGATGGTTGACAGCAGTAAATTCCAGGGGTTCAGTTTTGATTAAATGCAGGTCTGAACCTAGGACTCTATCTGAAATGATGAATAACCTTGGGAATTTTGCTTGGACACAGAAGTTTTTCGTTTGTATGTTTCAATTTCTCAGTTGTGTTCCGTTTTTTCCAGCTCCAATCCAGATTGTTAATCAATTTTGTTTTTACAACCTCAGCATAAAATTTTTAAAAAAGGGGAAATTATTGATCGTCAATTATCTTACTTCTTGAATACACAACCAGATTTAACCCCCGTAGCCTTGTGTTAATAGGACACACTTTGTATAAGCTCTTTATTCTAGAACACACTTTTCCTAGAATTAATTATTTGACATAAAACTGTTCTTTCTACATTCTCAGAATCATGTCAGGATCATTTACCTAATCTTGCTTTCTAAGGTTACATTGACCTTAGAGACAGTTACAAACAGAAAACATATTGTATTGATAATAAAGGGGTCATAAAGCAAATGGTTCTGTTGCATGGGGTGGTCCTAGTAATATTTATTGGCAAGATTTGGGCAAAGTGAGTTTTATTTTATTTTTTTTTTGTTTATTTTTTTACAAAACACTTTTTTTTTTAATTGAAAACAGGTAGGAAATTTTGACAAAAACATTATTTAGAAAAAATAATATTAAAACAACCTATATACAGGGTTAAAGTAATACAGAAAAAATTGTTGCAAACCAAGTAATGACTGCGTCTATGTAAGGCCCTGGTAAGCACCAGTCTTTACCAGACACCAGTGCCACAATTTACCACCTCAGTCTTGACCTATAGCAAGCCCCCGCTCAGCTTCAGGAGACTGGTTGCATCTCCCAGCACTTGGTTGCGCCCAGAAATTACCACGCAAGGGATAGTGTCTGGGAATGGGCTGGCAGCAAGCCAGGAGCCCACAGATAAAGCAGTACCAAAATTCCAATGAAGCCATGTCCAGAATACAGAGCAGAGGTCATACACTGGAATATCTGTCCACCAAACGAAGTACACAAGGGCAAAACACAAGCAAAGTCAGGGTCACAGTCAAAGGTCGGTCAAAGCAGTATAAACTTGAAAGGTCAGAAACAAGCAAAGTCAGCAACAGTAAATTAGACTAAACACACTCCAACACAGATTAGCCTAGCTATATGTTACAACAGGCACTGGTGACTGGGAGCAGAGAGGCATTAAAATCCCACAGCCAATAGCAGTGCAGGGCTGAGTCAGGAGCTGGTCAGCCTCTGGAATCCCCTTCAGCTGTGCACAGCCCAACAATGGATGCTGGGGATGCCATAAATCCATCAGGCTGCATGGCTAAAGGGAAGCAGGGGCTGCTGCTAATGATATTGCTGGACAGAATAAACAGTGTTTTGGCAATGGCTCACAGCACAGATGAGCATCTCCTAACAGTCCAATTTCCAAACACATTGGAAATTAAAATTATGATGGGATCAGTATTAAGTAATATCGGTAATAAGTAATATTAGCAAAACAGTAATACTGCAACCCTGTAAGAATACTTCCTTCCTGGGGTTTTTTTACATTACATTACATCCCTCAATTGAGTTGGGATAAGTGTATCCTCCAAAAAAAAATATCTCAGTACCTAAAAAACACTGGCGATGCGTGTTAGGGTGTTGTGTTTTTTCAGTTTTATCAATGAACATGAGATTTTGTACTAGCTGCCTAAGTTGTAAAGTAGTCGGGGGGCTACGAGGCTGCGAGGAGACAAAGTTTTTCAAATTTAGTCAAGGACAACAGATTAAGTTTAGCAGTGGTAGTAGTTGGGGTGGAAAATGGGGCATGGAAGATGGCTGTGTGTAGTGAAAAATTATGGTTATGGCCTGGTATTCTGATCATATAATCAAATAGCTTACGCCTTAGGGTCAAAGACGTAATAGGCCCTATGTAGAATTTTGTAGTGCATTTTCCTCCATACTTCATTTATAATTGTTTTGCGGATAGTGGACCAGCTAGATTCTAGTAGGGTCTCATGATCTGGCATGCCATGTACACACATGCAATAATTATCGTTTGAAAACGAACGATCAGCGATTATTCCCGATTAATTTGAACGATTGTATTGTGCACAATTCTGTACATGCTGTAAGGTTTGTTTGAACGATCGTTCAAACGATGTAGGAAGTGACATGTACAAGAGAAAGTGTATCACAGAACAATCCACAATCACTGAACAACCATACAAACAATAGATAATGTTGCCCAATCAGATCCGCCGTGGCGATCGTTCTTTCCAGCGAGATTCCTCGTTTGTCGGCATCCTTGACCAGTCGTTGTGCACTTTTTTGTTAACAATTATCAAACGATCTGTCGTGGATCATTCAATTCCAACAACAATTATTGCACATGTGTATGCAGCCTAAAGCTGGAGTCAAGTGATGAAATACTTGATAAATCTTTTTGAACTCACGCCATGCTATCAGCATGTCTCTAAAGAGTAAATTATGTTTAATGGTCTGAGGGGGTGTCTGAATGGGAGTATGCAATATGCCAATAAAGGACCATGTGCCTGCCATACAGGACTCCACCCTAATGTCTGGATGTGCTATGCCACCAGTCCCTAACATGTTGCATCAAATCTGCCAGGTTGTATTTTTGTATATCAAGGAGGTTCATACCCAATTACGCCTTTGGTTGACACAATTTGTGTCTGGAAATACATGGGGTTTTACCTTGCCACAGGAACAAGGTAAAAGCCAATTGGAGCCTTCACACAGCTCCATGCCTAAGTAAAAAAAAGTTGGTTCTGCAGTAGACAAGCGAAACTGATAATCTTTATCAAATGGTATCTACCCATCAGAGATTTGGGGAGCACTTTCCAAGTGGTAAATTCTGGGTTTAGCTTTAAAATAAGTGAGTTATAATTCAAGTGATTCATCTCTGATACAATTGGAGTTATCTTAACCCATAAATACGTGATGAAATGGTGAGCCACTCCAAGACCCAGTTTTTTCACCCAGGATATTAATGCTGGAGAGTGTGATGTTTTGAGATACATTTACTCACTTTTGAGGTAGTTTATACGAAATCCTGAGAAGACCCTAATAGACTGGATATGTTGGATAAAGTTTGGTAGGTGTCTTTTGAATAATAATGAATATTAGAGGATTGTCTGCAAAAAATTCAGCTTTGATCTCCTTCTGATTAACAGTTACACCCTCAAATTTTCCTGATTGCCTAAAGAACCTTGCTAAGGGTTCAATGCCCTGCTGAATTTTTAAGATGGAAAAGTTAACCACAAATTCAGTCTTGGGTTTATGTTCATTAAGGTATATAACACAAACAAAAATTTTAATTGATGAAGGTATTTTACAAAAGCTTAAAGCACAAAAGTTATTTTGGTATTTTAATATTTTGCCTATAGTCTGCAATGGTATCTTTTTCAGAGATACCTGTAGAATCATGCAAATAAGAATCTTTGGTTTCTACTAAAACTTTGTCTTTTTAGTAACATCTTGGGGGTGCTTATTTTTGACATAATTATCCCTCTCTGATATCCCTTTCAAGTCCCATTTATCACAATCTCATCACCTTAAGACACATAGTATTCTATAAACATTTTCAGATACTTTTGTTCCTTACCCACCCTCCAATCTACAAATTTAACAACAACAAAAAAAAACGTTTACACTTCTGTGCTATCCAACTTTTCTTTAACCACCTGAGCGTTACACTGAGGTCTAGATTTCTGTACCAAAAGTGATCCACTGTTTTTCATGAAATTTTTTTTTTAAATTGTAGACCTGTAACTTACAGAAATATGTCCGAACAAGGGTTCTAGTAGATATTATGAATATAAAAAATGTATTTACTTTTATTTTTTTTTATTTTTTTGTATTGGATTGGATACCGGAGTTTGTATTCAATCCAATACAAAATGAGCGTTTGAATTTACCAATTATGTACTTTGTATTAATTTTATATTATTTTGTATTGGATTGGATACGCAAGTTTGTATCCAATCAAATACAAAATATAAATTTGAATTTCCAAGTTATTTACTTTTATTTTATTTTTTTTTATTTTTTGTATTGGATTGGATACAGGAGTTTGTATTCAATCCAATACAAAATGACAGTTTGAATTTACCAATTACAAACTTTGTATTTATTTGAATTATTTTGTATTGGATTGAATACAGGAGTTTGTATTGAATCCAATACAAAATGAATGAATGAGTTTCTATTTGAATTTCCCGCACACGCGCCGACGTCATCACGCACGCAGGGAGAAGCCGTCCGTTTTTTTTTCTCCGCCGGACGGCTTCTCCCTGCAGAGATCATCCGGCGCTGGACGAAGAAGGACGTGGACCATCAGCGGGACTAGGTAAGATGCCGGCCGGTATCTTGTGTTCAGCCGGCCGGGCGGCGGAACGCAAGATGCCGGGCAGCGGAACACAAGATACCGGCCGGCATCTTACCGGTCCCGCTGGCACCCGACGCTGGAGATCGACGGACAACGATGGACGGAGGACGACGCTGGAATGGGAAAACGACGCTGGAATCCTTACCTCCATGGTCCCGCTGGATGTGTACAGCGGGACCATGGAGGTAAGGATGTGACAAAATTACGGGGTTAACCATCCTAGCCATTTTTTTTTGCCCGTACGAAGGTCGGGCATACCGGCTAGGTGGTTAAAAACTCCTTTTCACTATACAAACATTGGAACTTGTAAACATCCCATCTTCCTCATTTACTGCAATTTGCTGCTTGGTTTTGGAGGTAAACATTAGGCTTCTACCACCAGTGCCACAAGCAGGTGATTAGGCTGATCGACTTATTGAAAAGAAAGGTTGGGAAGCAATCTGTTTAGGAAGTAATTGTAATAATGAAATGACTGGACAGTGCAAACCATCTTGTGCGTCAGTATTTAAACAAACTGGACCTAACAAAAACTTGTCTTTCATTGGGAATAATTTATTAAAGCTCCCCGAAGCTGGTGAGAATGCATTTTAATCACTGAAGCTGGGTGATCCAACAAACCTGGAATGGATTACTTCAAAGTAATTTGCTATTTGCTAACAAATGCATAGCTTCACTGATGAAAATGTATGCTCACCAGCCTTGAGCTTTAATAAATCAGGCCCGTTATATCTGTAACTGTCTATTCACTACCAAATTCATCTCCACACCATCAGTCCCTGATTGCTAACTGGATATTCAAACTTTATTAGCAGAAAAGTTGAGTTAGACTTTCCATTCAGCAGGTGTTCTTTTAAAGTGAAATGCATAAAATATTAAAGCCTCAAACTCTCAGTTTAATTTTACTAACGTGGAACTTCTTCTAAATTGCAAGTTTACTTTACTGACTGGTAAACCAATTATAAGTGCATGAGTAGACCCTAATTACTCAGAGCTATTTGTTGTTAGCTACATACAATGAAAATTTGAAGAGAGAACAGAATTCACTTCACAGCCCATGACAATTTCATACAAATACCCAATTTAATGGTCAAATATAGGAAAGTTTGTTGGTGAAAACACTGAAAAACGTTTCTTTGCCATTTTGCCTGTTATACAAAGGTTCAGGGGAATTAATAAATTAATAACTAAGATTTTAGTTTTTATTGCATTTTTAAAAATTAACTTTTGTTTGTACTTCTACCTACTAGCACCAGGAAAAATTGATGACTGTGCTAATTAGACCTTTATTAATGATAAAAGTAATAATAATATTGAAACATTACTGTTATTTTTTTTTATTTTGAATTTTCTCATATGCTAAATATTCAAGTAAAAATCTTTCACGGAAACCCATTTTCCAGGTCACTATAAAGTACTGTAGTAAATATTGCCTTTATTTGAGAAGCATTAATGCAGGCTCACCATACAAGGGAAAATACAATAAATCTTTTCGGCATGGTAATAGCATCATCATCATAATTCTGCTATACTGCATAATGGAAAGCTTGACAAATACATTACATTTATCCCAGTGTTTAGAGACTGGATCTATATTGCTGCTAAGGAAGTCAAGCATTTAGATATGGATTCGTTGTTGGGCTATTCATCTATGATCACCCCATCACGAGACAAATGTATGATAATGGGTATTAAATAGGCATTTTCATAATAGTGGAAGCAAGATGCATATAAGGCATTAATATTAGTTACAATATTTAGTTATATCTTTAGAACATATCAAGCTACATTATTCAGTATACCTGTATATACTGCTAGTTACTGTTACGTAGGATGAAAAAAGTCTATTGCATTCAAACAACAAGAATCGTGGCAAATTTTTAGAAAGACACAAAACTCATAAATTATTTAAAATATAAAAATTATGTTCAGGTTTACTCCAACTAGAAAACATTTTACTTGATCCCTAATGATAATCAGATGTTTCTTTGATTCACACTCTGCAGTGTTATTTCTTATAAATATTTAATAGACAGGGGATAGGGCATTCTGCAGCAGAAGAGGGGGGCACAGGGCTGAGCAACCCTGAAGCCAGCTAGGGCAAACTGTCACCACTGTAGGGAGCTCTGCAGGAGTGTGAGGGATATGTCAGGAAACTGGGTGGCATTATGAAGATAAGGAGGAGAGACAGGCGAGGGAGCTTTGTGGAGGATAGGGACACTGCAGAAGACTGAAGGGCTGATGTGCAAAGTGGGAGGCTGGAGGGCATTTTGGGGAACAGAAAGGCATGGTGTGCGGCAATGTGGAAGGCTGGGAGGCAACGTTAGACACTAAGGATAACTGTAGGTGCCTTGCAGACACTGTTTGGACTAGTAGTGGCATTGTGGGAGATCTGGGGAAACTGTGCAAGGCTTGAGCACTATTTGGGGCTGGCCAGGCTGTAGAAAACTGGTGTGACATTGCTGACCCTCAGCAGCAGGCCAGATGTATCTATGGCATCGCTCTCCAGTATGCCACAACCCCCCTCCCAACAATTACTACATAGACCTGTTGTCAGCTTTGGTGCCCATCATGAAGTGAAGCTTCTTCTTTCTGCATTTTATGTGACATTTACTATGACTGAGGTTATAAAATAAAACCCCTCTCCCCAGCGAGTGCCCATATTGACATGCAGCTACTCTGCATCAGAGGCAGGTGAGCTACAGCCTACAGAATGATGTCAGGTAGAGCAGCCCAATGCTGGAGCTCTCTGAATTCCAGCGCTAGGCATCTGCTACCACTCTACTCTGATCTTTGGAATCCAGGATTCAAACTGTAACCTGCACACAGAGGGCCCCCTTCGGTTAGCAGTTTTTAGACATGTGCATTGCTCTCATACCTACAATACTGCTATTTCAACAAGTATACTATAAGTAAGTCTAGAAAATTCTATAGGTAGACAGATATATTAATGAAACTGACAGACAATAGGAGACGTGTAGATCTTTGCTCAAATCACCACTGTGTTGTATGATATATATATAAATTCTACTGTCAATATAGTTGTTTAGATACATAATGATTCTACAACATGCATTTTGGGTTTGTCAAATATAAAAAATATTTCCTAGCTCGAAACAGCATTTGCTCAACTAGCTCAAAAAACAATGAGGATCCCTCACCTATTGTATACTACACAGCCTCACCTCTTTTATTGTAAACTCTATTCTCCTCATAGGTAATTGTATGTACTTGTCAGGTATGCAGATATGTCACATATAGCCCCTAATTATTGTAAAGTGCTAAGTAATATGTTGGCTTTCTATAAATAATAATAATAACAATATTGCCTCAAATTATACATAAGTACTTTACTACCCTTTACAGCACATCGGTGTAAAAGCATAAAAATGGTCCTAAACCTTTTTTCGATTTTTATCATGCATTAGGATACCCTGTATTGTAATGTAATGTGTAAAAAACATTTCTGTATGTACATGTTTTAGAATAATAATTGTTTATATTGTTTGCATGCACATGCATGATTGTATTCCCCTAATAGGAAAATGAAAAAATGAAGATTGTAAGTTTGCAATGTCTCTCAAAAAACCTAAAAAGAATTTATTATGTCCTGTACTTCACCCTGGTGTGGCCTGCAGTGTTTACAGCCTAACCAAGCAACCAGGTGAGCAGGGGATTAGAAGAGGGTAGCAGCAAGGAGAGATAACATCCTGGGAAACTACAGAAGATGATTCACTTCTACATGTCAGCAGCCAACTAATACATTTTAAAATAAACCACTATAAGCTTGTTTTCAGACTTTTACTTCTTTACCATAATTACTACAGAGATGGTGGTATACATGACATGGGCACCTCGAGTTTACACAAAGAAATGGTTTAACTTTATGTGACTGATCTCAGAAGGATATTACTTCCCAGTTAGACAAAATTAACCACATATTTGCTTTGTGTTCTCCATCATGTATGGGTATTGTAAAATTATTGATATTGACAGACATTTTTCCAGCCTACCTGATGCTATATAACAACTTATCATGCAGCTTTAATAAAAAAAAATCACAGGTTTTGAAATTTAGACAAAAAATAGACAAATGAATTACATATATGGTTACTATTTTATTTGCAAAAGATTTGTAGTTCCGTCATTTTTGTAAGTCATGCACCTCCAGCCTTCTCAACTATATGACCTCAATTATTGGGCCTGATGTATTAAAGCTATCCAAGAGAAGATATATGGAATATATATGGAAGATATATGGAAGATATATGGAACCTGAGCAATCAGCAAACCTGCAATGTATTTCTTTAATTTACTATTAGTTGACAAAGGTTTGAGTCCTGGAGCAGATCCATTCCAGGTTTGCTGGATTACCCAGGGTCTCCTATGGTAGTCTTTTTTTTCAACAGCTTTAATAAACTGGCCGTTGCCCTAAATCTTCCAGGAATGCAAAAAAGTGTCACAGTCACAAGGTTAAAGTCACAGAGTTCAATAGTTAAACAAAATGTCATCAGCTGCGAAGCTATGCTATTTTATGTATGGATTAATGAGCTTTTCTTATTGGCTCCACCAACTTTACCAACCTAAATTCTCAGTTCCCTCTTAGGTGCTGTGAAAGTCTGCTGTAGTAACTTCTAGCATTTAGCACAAGACTGCTGAAATCAGTACTGCAAAGACTTGGTAGGCTTAAGCTTTGATTATGTTGTGGTGCATTTTCTACATGATTATAACATCTCTACACAGGAAATTCTTTTCATTCTTTCTCCTAGCCCATGCATAATGCCTTTCAACATGTGTTTTGCATGTTCTTTAATTCTAGATACCATACTTCCCAATTGTTCCTGATTTAGAGAGAAAGTCACCCTTCCAGATCCAAACCACCCTGTCCCACTGTCCTTAGCTGCTTCTCTTTTATGAAAATATCTATCTATCTATCTATCTATCTATCTATCTATCTATCTATATATATATATATAAATGATGTATTGTTTACCAATTAAAAATACCATTACACTAAACCTTTCCTCCAGCCTCTAAAATATTACATTTGTTATTTTTAAAAAGCTAACATAAAGGAAATATAGTTATGTATTTATGAAGCACTTTTCATTTAAGGTTCGCAAAATTGAGGTATAACAGGGTGCATCATTTACCTACATACTCTAAATAAAAAGGGTCCCTCTTCTCTATTTCCAAAAGTTTTAGTTTTATTTAAAATGAATCATATCAAGTACATGCAGCAAAGTTGTAACCTGTGATCAGCTGAAACTCTTAGTGTCATCCTCAAAATATATCACTTTTTTTTGATGCCTTAAGCTTCCTCACAGTCATGTACTCAACAAAAAAATATTTACCCTAAACATGATTTTTCAAAGTTTAAATCTAGAGTAAATATTAAAAACCAATACATACTTGTATATACCAAAGTAAAGAACCTGATGACCTAAAGCTAATGGGAGTTTGTGCTATTTTACATTTGGATTTAAATGCAGCCCTCCTCTCCCCCTGCTGGACAAATCAAATACTGCAAAATGTTTCCTATGAATTATTATGCATATATCATAGCAAGTGTATGGCATGAAAAAATAAAAAAATCTCAAACCAGAGAGAATTCCCACATGAATTGGAAATATAATAATAAATTATTATTATGTTTATTATTATTATTGGAATATAATATTGGAATATGAAAAAGAAGAACCTGTTGGAAACAGTTTTTTATTTTATTCTCATTTGTATATAACAAACTTTAAAAAGTCTCAGCAATTTGTGTGCCCAGGCATAACAGATACTCAACTCCTTATTTACCAGTATCATTCCTCTCATTTGTATCTGTCACTGACTGGAAATATAACCATCTTTACAATAGTTCTTAATAATGTTACGTAAACTAATCGCATTGTGTTTGCTAAGACTTGCTTCATTGGATAGGTACTTGCGGTTTACTGTGTCCAGTGATCTAGTAAAGCTGTCAAGTTGGTCTCCTTGGTAGTTGATTTTAATTATGGACCTAATATGAAAGATTAGAACCTATTAGGACTTGTTTACACCTATTCATTTGAATGGGATGCCAAAAAGCAGAGCATCCCATACTAAACAATAACGCATGGTTGTGTATTGTTGCACAGTGCATAAAAGTGCATTCCTATAGTGTATATGTGTACTGCACTTTAGCCACATTAGCCAATAGCTACAAAATATACATTAACACCCAAATGGAATATTGTACATCTATATAAAGCATAAAACATGTACAGATTAATTGCATGGAAAACAACTCTAACAAGCCCTAATAAGGAAAGTGCTATACTTTTGAGAAGACAATCGTTAGAAATGGACTTTACAAAATGCACGCACACAATTTTAATAAATATTAGGAAGATAAATTAGAGTCAAATGTCAGAATATTACCCCACATTTGCATTTGTAAAGCTAGAAATATTCTGCTTAGTTTCCTGATCGTGCAACAATCTGGTTTCTTAAAAAACAAATTTCCTGAAAAACAGCATAATTTACACAACCTAAAAGTAGGTAAAACCTGTTCTAAAAATAACCTCCTATTTACGAATCATTTACTGTCTCTGAGTGTATTTAGCAGTTTATTTAGCAGAAAAACAACATACCAAGTGACATCTTCTTCCTAGTTTAATTGCTGGGCAAACAATAAAGACAATGTGGTAGGAACCAGCTTATTCAGCATTTGTCTGGATGTACATTAGTGTCAAGGCTTCATTTGTATGTGTGCTTTCCAGGCCCCTATCATACTAGTCATCAGTTCTTACATTAGATTTTAACTTACATGTAGTTTCATGAGGATTTTCCTCTCTGTTTTGAAACTTCTGCAATTCTCCAATTGTAAATGTTTTAAATTGGTTGTACATGTTAACTATATTTCTATACATACAATTAATCATAGTTAGGGAATGAGAATATATTACAGAAATGAATCAATACACAGAATCATGGAATATCTAGTTTAAAATACTGACTGGACTAGTTAAAAATATATAAATAAACCTGTCTGTGATAAGGGGGGTTCCTTTTCTCTTTCAAATCCCAGTCCCCTTGAGACTTCTTTCCTCCTCAGTTGTCCTATCCTTGTAAATGGTCACACCAGTAGCAAAGATAGCCAACATTGGCCCCTGTGCAGAATTGATTTGGGGCCCCCCAGCAGAACTAACAGGGGGCCCCTTTTGGCTGAGGAGAGTGTGGGGCCCTCCTGCAGCAGCAGACCTTGTACCTTCACTGATCTACACCAAAAGATTTTAGAATACATTTTTTTAATATTAAAATATGTTATATTACAGTTAACCATAATAAACCAGCCTCTAAATTATTCAATTTGCCTTTATATAAATTAAATATATGTTAAATATAGTATAAATATAGAAAATATAATATATTAATTGTAAATATTAGTTTATTATTTTTTTCTGTATTAAATTTTTATAGTAGGCAAAATGAGTTCAGGTTTTTGACATTTCACTACTTACTTTAGGTCATAGTGTAGACCTTCCTTATCTATAAAAGTTGTGAGGTGTGGAAATTGAATACATAGCAGATACAAATTTTGTTAAAGGGAACATGCTTATAATATTACTGTTCATACAAAGCATGGTGTGGCTTTTTTTTTTTAATTCTGCTCTCCCTTATTGATACACAAGTTAACAGCTACTCAGATTGCATCTACCAGATGGTGTATAGTGCTTCAATATTTGTGAGATGACCACCTATTCTTTTATGATAACTTGACCGCTACACCAATCTGGATCACTAAATAGATGAGAAGATGCAGGGAAAATGAAATATAGGCATATTTTTTTTAATTCTTCTCAACCACTAATAGGCTCTGAATCCAAGAAAAAGATTCACATGATGTAAGATGTTTCTAGCATCTTCAAAAGAAGTTTCCCAAAACAACTGTAAAAATGGAAATACTTATATTAACATATTATTTGTTACTAATTACACTATATTTTTGTTACTAATTACTAATTATAGTTTAAAAAGTTATCATGTCAATCTAGGAAGTGGATGCCATTCCTAAAGATGTCAGGACAAAGAGCCATGTTGGAGAAAAAAGCAGGTGCAATCATGGTCATAAAGTACTTCAATCTCTGTAATAAATAAAACTTACCCAGTCGTGTTACACATCCCTAAACTGAACCAAACATGAAATATGTTCAGGTTACATAATCAAATTTGTCCTTACTGCTATATGATTGATAAAGCCTCATCCCAACACTTCGTAACAAATTGTTAAGTATATTTACTTGGATTTTCACAAACCAGTTCAGTTTGGACTGAGGCTTAGTTAACCTAGCCACTGACAAATCAAGGTGTTTGATTGTTTTATTACTATGTGTGTTGGTATTAATTGTCCTTTGTTAGTAACTGTTTATCCAGAGCACATTTGCTCTTTGATGTTAAAGAGATGGCTTTTATGTGGAAGCAGTGTGGACAGATGTGAAAACATAGCGATTAGTGATAAAGGAAGAGAAAACATTACTTCTGCTAGCAAACTGAGAAACTGGTCCAAACCAGAAGAATCTGCAACATTCTGCAAAGCTGGTGTTGACATTCCACAAGGCTGCTTATCTGACAGCTGAATGATTTGTCTTCTATTGCTGCAGCTAAATGAAGAAGAGACAATAACTATCCTAACTGGTCAATCCCAGAAAGTCCACAGGTCAGCCAGGAAGAATTTTAAGGTCAAGTTTCCAGCTAGAATTTCATTCTGTTTATGTGATCCAAGATATTTGTCATCCATACATCACAAGTCAAAGGCAGGAAATTGTTGAGTTCACCCATCATCTTCTTTTGACTTTTGTCCATGAATTGGTCTAAATCAGCTGTTACTAGCTTACTAGGATATGTGGAACACGCTTAATAAAAAGCAGATGATTTGGAAGAAGCTTAATAAAAATCAGATAAAAGGACAGAAAAGATCAATAAAAGGACAGAAAAAGAAGTCATCATGGTTTCAAAACTGCTTTTTTAAAAAAAAAAAAATCTTTAAACAGAATGGAATAATAAATGTTACTATAAGACACCTGAATATAACTTATTGTGCACATTTTCCCATACATGTTTTACAACATTTAAAAGATAGCTATCTAAACATTGTAGAAGGAAAAGCTTGGAACCCCTTTCAGGTTTACCTGATGTCCAAATCTGCAACAGTAAAAATACAAGTCTTGGAAAAATGAACGTAGAGAACAACACCAAACAATTTTATTGAATAGTCACGTTATGTTCATTGTTTCTGTGATATCAAAATTTATACAATCACATATATACTATATGACCAAAGTACTCTCTGTGCTAAAAACAACATATGCTGAAATTTGCTTGGATATCTCAAGAAGAATGAAAGACAATGATCAGTAGACCAACAAAGACTGCAAATCATGGAAACTGTAATGATTAATAATGGTAACCTGTTCTGCTCATTTAGGGTAAACCACCAGTACTTACTCCATTGGTTCTCCCACTGCTTTGTTTAACTGCCAGGAGCAAGGAAACGGAACCATGTACAGTGGGTATGGGGAAGTATATTACTCTCCCATTTACTCCTAAAATTGTTCTAGTCTTCTGGAATCGGCTGGAAGACAGTAAGTCTTCAAGTTATAACTCTGTTCATGCCCCATGATCAAACAGAGGATATGGAGAACAAAATGAAAATAAGTATGTACAGCCACTGACTAAAAAGGAATATGTAGGCAAAAAGGTAAATAAAAGCTAATACTATGCATGAAATATTGATATATAGTTTATTAAATCTGGACATTGCACAGGTGAGATTTGAATACATTTAAATAGACTGAACTCTTATAGTATTATTAACCAGTATTTATATAACATCAACATATTACAAAGTCCATAATCATGTCACTAACTGTCCCACAAAGGGGCTCACAATCTAATGTTCCTACCATAGTCATATGTCTTTTAATACAGTCTAAGGTTTGGAGGGAAGCCAATTAAGCTAACTGTATGTTTTTTAAAACACAGGGAGAACATGCAAACTCCACGTCCTGGCCGATTTTCAAACCTGGGACCTAGCACTGCAAAGGCCAGAGTGCTAACCACTGAGCCACCGTGTAACAGCACAAAAACTGATCTAGCTGGAACATTTGCCAGCTGCTAATGATAAATGGCAAGAGTAGGCTTTGCTCCCAAATTGGCCTACATTTCACTTGTCTATAATTGATTGAAGTGGACCTAATAATTTATAGGTCTGCACAATCTGCATAGGTCCTCGTTAGCTTCTGAAGCATTGAACACAAGTAATTTGCCACTTTTGGGGAAAAGAAACCAACTATAAAACTATACTGTTTCACTAAATTTTATACAGGCAAAGAGGAAAAAAAGTTACATACATAGTAAAAAAAATAGTTACATACATAGTAAAAAAAAAACAGTTACATACATAGTAAAAAAAAAGTTACATACATAGTAAAACAAATCACATTCAAAACAGAGAAAAACTGTGTAGTTCAATGCTAAGGACAGAAACTAAACACAGTAGAACAGACAGACTTTGTTGCATCTCTGGCAGTTATCTTGCATTTTAAGGACTGGCATTCTTTTGCAACCAGCCCCTATTTTCTTTCTTTCTAGAAGTTTTTTTTTTTATTTGGTCAGGTGTTACCATTTTAATTAAAAAAAAAAAAAAAAAAAAAAAAAAAAACGAGAAAGTTTTTTTTATTGCACTAAACCTTTTATCCAACCCCTGGATTATAATATTTTTAATTTGAAAACCCAGTAGTGGGGAAGTATTTAGTGTAACAAAGTAGTTTTGTTTATATCATCCCTTATTACCCCAGCAGCCAGTAATAATTATCTGGCAGGTGATACTTTGGGGGACTCGGTGCATGGGGTTAAAAAAGACCTGCTTTGGATTTTTTCTGGAGTTTAACTTAAAACAATTTTTTCAGATTCATGACATGGGGCATGGCTGGGGTGTTGTCATTTCCTAAATACCTTATGCTATATTGTGTCGCTTTTCTTAAAACGGTGGAAGGTATGCTTGCTTTGCAATGCAATGGTGAACTAGATGTGAAATAAAACAATACAACAACATACCTTTTCTGTTGCCTTAGGTCAACTATGTTATTCTCTCCAACATTTAACAGTTTCATACTATCTCCCACTACATAAAAATCACTTTAGATATCATATAGGTATATTAAAGGTTGTTTTATAAAAGGTTTTTTTTACAAACAAATTCTAACAGCAGCATCTCCACTACCCTTAAAACATTAATACAGCCTTTAACAAGGCTCCCATCTTTATCAGTTATTGGGAGAAGGAATTAGGGGTAGTTATCTCACCACTGGAGTGGGAAAAGGCTTTTGTGCTGACTCATAAAATGGCTCTTCCTTGTAAGGCCCAAGAGACCAATAATAAAATTATTTCCAGATGGTATTTCTGTCCCACAGATATTCACCGTATCTCGTCCTCGATCTCAGACAGGTGCTGGAGATGTGACTCCCACCGGGGTACATTGTTACATATTTGGTAGGATTGCCCTGGTATTCGTAGATTATGGGATCAAATAGCGGACATCTATAATAATGTGACGGGCTCTAATTTAAAGCTCACTCCTCAAATGTCCTTGCTATCCATTCTTCCTGGGTCCTTTAAGACGTGTACGAGGGATGTGCTTCGCCACTTTCTCACAGTGGCTAGAACAATTATACCCCCAAAATGGAAACAACCCCTGGCACCCACCACGAGAGATTGGCTGGTGGAAATGGAAAAACTTCAATATATGGAAAGATTAATAGCTGAAGACGAAGATAAGATGGAGCAATACAAGCTGACGTGGTTGGCTTGGGACTGGTTCAAGGAATCGCCCCAATTTAAATCAATGTGGCAATAAACCTTGCAGAGTGTTAGTGAGTTGTAACTTTTGTTAGGAACGGGTTACAATGTACTATGGACTTGTTTATGTGAAAGGCCGGTCGGATATTCCCCCCCCCACCACCACCCCTCGCCCTACCCCATGTTTGTCCCTGGGCTAAATGTTTTGCCTTAGTTTTTGGTTGGGAAACAATGCTGGCATTCCCGGTTGTCACCAGAGTGGGGTTAGAGAGCGGTTTGAAAGTTCCCGAAGGGTATTACAGCTATTGATTTCCTAATATTTGATTGGGTTTCTATTTGAGGCAATATAAAATGTTAAGTTATGGGATGTTCCCCTATATGTTATTCTCTACCTCTCTTTTTTCCTTGTTTTCTCATGAGGAGTATCCCATCTTACTTTCAACATTGTTATGTTATTGTAAACTGCAACATGTTGTATAATGTGATTTTACAATTGAGGGCCGAGAGGCTCTATGTTTGTGTATGTGTTATTTTCTGTACGAGTTATGTTTTGTTATTAATACTCAATAAAAAAGGATTGTAACAAAACATTAATACAGCCTTAAAAAATAAATACAATATATACTCAATTAATATTGATATTATGTTACACGATCATTGTTGAGATCCATGATTGGAATTTTGCCATACTGACAAAGCTAGAATCAGAAACATATAACGGGGTTGAATTCAGAACCATACTAATACACTGAGTAAAGAAACAGAGCCTATGTCTGCTGGAAACAGATATTTTATTATATACATTAATATTTGTAACAACTGCTCGGAATAAAAAAGTGTTCCGTGTTGTACCTACCATCCTAACAAAATTCATTATTTAACCAAGTCTTAATCTTTTGCCAGGCAGGGCATAATAATGTTTTCTCTTTTAACCTTGATTTCAGGGTCACATCTGATTGGTAAACCTCTCATAATTTAGTATACTTTAGTGGACACATAAAGGATCCATGAGGCCTGGATACTCCAGCTTAGGAGTGAATAGACTATTTCAGGCCCGAAAAATACCTAGATTTCTTTCTATACAACGTTACTTAAAAAATAATTAATACATTTTTTAGTGTGTTTTTTTTTGCACTTTAGTTTTGCAGCTTTCAATCAGCTTTGAACCACTGCTTTTTTTAGGTGGGGTTGATTGATTTCCACCACATTTTCCTTATTGTGGTTGCTGGCTGTCAAAAAAGCATTTACACTAAAAGCCATTTAATTGTTGTGGTTCATTTTAATGGGCTGCTGTCACATTATGCAACACCCTGTAGCAGACAAATCTAAATGAGCACTTAAGCATCTCACTATTGAGTGAATCTTTTGGACCTGCCTTAGCTTGTCCAATTTTGTAATGGTGACTAAGCCATTTCTTTGCCTGTTTTCATCTCCAAACAGGCCAGGTTTAGAAGTAATACTCACTTTAGTACCTATTCCAGGTGTTTTATATCTGCCAACCTTCTTCATATAGTAATCACGGCCACATATACAAAGCTATGGATATTGTTACTGTTAATATTATAATAGTTTAAGGGATAACATGCTGAAAATACCTTATTAAAACAGAGACCTGAAAAGCCATTGAAGCATATGTGTACTTATATAGTAACCATAACCTTTTCACTGGGAATTGATGTGATGTTTTCACAAACGATTTATCAAAAATGCAAGAACTGAAAAGCAAATAAGTCAAAAGATGTGTTTTTTTTGTTTTTTTATACTTACATAAAAAACTCCATTCACTGCCATATGTGAAGCAAGAAGAGGTAAAGAAGTGCAGAATTTACTTTTAGGTTTTAGCTGTCGCCATCTGCATGAGGGAATCAGTTGTTTTAGTGTTTTCTGATGGAATAATTTCTGGCCCTTACCAAGCATACATATTAATGATTGTATTTCAAACTCTGTTAAAGAAGAAGTAAAATAAGAGAGAAAACACATAACGTTTTTTTGAGTGGTTGTATGCGTTGCCAACCATTTTTGGGCATTTGTGGGACATTTATGGGCATTATTACACTTTTTGTAAGATGGACTTACATTACAGCCTATCAAGAATAACCTCTGGTGTGGACTGGTCCAAAGGCATGGATGGAAATTTCAAACATGGTGGTTTAAACTTTGGGGAAACAGTCCATGAAGACCTAGATTAATCCCAGAATACATGCCACTCCCATCAACTGACAGTCTCACTCTTCTGAAATAAAGAGAAAAAAAACACTTCTGATATAAAAAGGACCAGGAGCTACAGTAGTGAGAGCTCACCAAAGAAGTCGCCAAGAGGTCCCTCTGGACTACACTTACAATGTCACCCTTAGTGAGCTGACCCATTTATGATGCATCATTATTTTTTTCTTTGTTTTGTTCTATATGGATATTCTTCCATACTAAGCATCAATTATTACCTACCTAAAAAAAATTCATTACATACCGTTTCAATGTACCATAACAAAAAAGAGCTACAAACATTATAAATAAAAACTAAAGTAACTTTAAGCCCTCCAAATTTTATGGTATAGATTGTGATAATAGTATACATTACTGTAACATTATCTATATATCTGTGTAAATAATACCTAATTGTTTCTGTATAGTGGTTCCTTTTGTGAACTCTGTCTAAGGTTGGTGTTATTTTTGCATGCTTTGCATTTTCAAGGATAAGTGTAGGTTTGAATTTACACTATGTGCGGGTTTGCCTCTAAAAACCTGTCTGACACCACACAAAACACCTTTCTGAAAGTACTAGAAACAGCCAGTTTGCTCTGGCTTCTTCCTAAATTTGGTGCATCCCATAAGTGAAATGGGATGTTAAATGTCAATAAAAAAGCCACAGATGACTGACCTCAGTTGCCAGGCAATACATGTACATAAACAATATTATTTATATGAATCACAGAGGACTGAGTTCAATAAAAGTGAAGATTATTTAATATTGATTTTTCTTAACTAAAATACACCGGAATAAAAAAGTAGTCAATTTCCTGTTCACAATATGTGGTAGGATGGGTTGCGCCAAAGGGAAAAGTTGTTTCAATAAATTATTTATAATAAAATGGAATTGCTTCACTACTACTACTAAGTAAGAAATATGTGAACAGCTTTATGTAAAGTCCAGCTAAACTTTTAGTTTAAGGGGCTAAATACATTCTAGAAGCATTAAATGGTACAAAAGTCTTATATATATATGGCAGCTATAGGAAAGCATCCTGTCTCTTTGTGTAGAATTAGTATTCTCTCTGCAGAGGTCCTACACATTCCCTCGGTGATGCAAGCCTGTAACTTGGTAATGAGCAAAGCTTACCCTGCTAATTGGGGAGCTTTGCCTTCTGAGATGGGGAGAGTCAGAGACAAGTAACACAATACTTGCCCCTGTGCAACTAATTTTATTATCATCAACACAATCTGAAAACTTTCCACAGTGCCCTGACATGTGAACCCCTAAATATGAGTATGTGTGTATATTCATTCACTTTTAATCATTAATCCAGAACCAACATATTGCTCAGTACTTTAACGAGATAACTAAGGGGCTATGTCCATTAAGCAGAAATGGATGAAAAACATGCTTGAAGCAGGTCAGAAGGAGGTCAATGAAGTTAGGTTGCAACTGTCAAACAATTCTGAATAATAACAGTAACCATTTGGACTGATGTCCAAAAAATGTCATTGACATTAGCACAAATGTTATCATTGCAGGCCCTAAGTTATTCACAATAGTCTCTTTTGCCAAAGGAGCTCACAATTTGAGGCACATATACATGCATGTTTTGGATGAAATCTGAATTCATGCATGGTTTCTAGCTGTATTTACCATAAGACATTCATAGTCTAGGTTAGCAGGGTAAGAAATGAAGGGGCCCAGCCTATTATTTTATTATGAACCAGATCCATTTCAGGCATGCTGGGTTATCCCATGATAGTCTATCTTCTCTAGTCTTGAAGAGCTTTAATAAACCAGGCCCATTGACAGTGGGGACAGGGACATGAGATGAGGAAAGATGCAGTGGGGTTGGAGAAATAAGAGGAAATACTCCCAGTCAGTGACAACACATTGAATATGTGGAAGATGAGGCAACTTCCAAAGTCCACCCTTGTTATGTTATGTTATGTAGTGTGAAGGTGAAGTGATGCTTCTGTGAATGGGGTGTTAGCTCTTCTGCATGTAGGGGGGGGGGGATTACATGATACTTTAAGATGGTGTCAGTGGTGTAGTTGGAGGGGTAGGGAGTGGCAAAGTTGGCAATGGCAATCACAATTTCTAACTTCGGCTTACACCGTTTTTTCTGGTTTCTAAGGTTAGGAAGGACCTCAACTTCTATTTGGATCAGCCTATATTTAAGTATATATGGTAAAAACATCTAACTATCTTCAATATGTAGGAAAGAAGTGTTTTGTAGTTTACAGAAGATCGTTGGAAAAGCTCATACCTTTGATAACTTGGTGTGAAATATCGAAAAATTAAGGGGACATTGGGTTTCATGGACTGGTAACTATCAATATATGAAATGTTTGTTCTTGGGTTAGGATATCCTTTAAAATGGGCATTATTTGAAACTATATTTCAGTTTCTGAAAATATAGTGGGTGAAATTTGGAATCTAATGACAAAGACCGGAGATGGGCAAGACATCCTTGAAATAAAGGATCCTGCTTACAGACATGGTAATAAGAGCAGTATCTGGTTTAGTGTTTATCTTAATTCTCTGCCCACCTGTGTCTTACTTCCACTCCCACATTCTTCCATCTGTCTGAGAAGCAGCTCAAATACAACCTGATAATGCAAACAGTGTTAAAGAGCAATCAGGTTTCCACCAGTTGTGGTTAGCTTTTCAGTCAAAATTGTTGACATAACTTTTTCAAGGTAAGCAAACTTACTAGCATGTTATGGTATGACAAATTCCTTCTTCCTTCAACTTTGTATAGCAACATGATACTGCACAGTTAAAACAATAATTTACTTGCAAAGCAGCCTAAGCTTCCCTTTCTTTTATCACGCAACTTAGAAGGTCATAAAATGATCTCTGTTTTGAGAATGTATGATATTATTATAGTAAATATTAGACAACATTATTTTCTAAATAAACTTGATCAAGGCTCATGCAATTGTGGTATTTCAAACATCTCCATGAGTTTAGCATCTAAGACACACTAAAGCACCATATTACTAGGTTCTGACTATGTGCCAGCTTTATCAAGGACAGGTTGCTGGTGGGAGTTCATTAAAACTTTGCTATGGGACCCTAAATGCATAGCTATGTTCCTGATACAATAGATGGGTCAAATAGCTGCTGGGACACATTCCCAATGTATTGTGGACCTGGACACATTTTATTTCAGTCAGTTAACCAATATGCATTGGAGTGGTTTGTATTAAGGAACCAATTCCTAGCTTTCAGCACTTAGCAGTCCGGTAATATTTGACCCTGAAGACAACCAAAACAGGGCTTTACATGATCCACCAGACCAACATTTCCTAGCTTAACTCCCAGATTAGCTTGAGGGTCTACAAAAGAAGACATAACCATCCCCTCAACACTCATGAAGTACAGCAGCATCAGCATATACATTTTGCACTCCCATCTTCTAAAGCCAATGCCACCCCCTTCCACTTAGGTCTGCCAGTACTGATACATGGAAAGCCTCTTCCATTAACAGATTGTCCAAATGGGTTTGCTGATATAACAAAGAACTTTACTAAAAATAATACGCTTAATAATGCAGCCTTTTTCATTTGCAAACTGTAACATTTGCATAGTAGCAGGCATAGCAACATGTGGGTACTCTGTCTTTCTGTGCACTTTAGGGGGAACTCTTCTTCTTATCTCAGTCACTACCTCTCAACTTCACCTGCCAGAGCATCGCCAAATTCCAAGGGAAGAATGATAGCATTCCACGCATCCCAGGTAGGGTTTGATCCAAAAATAGTTCTTACATGCGGTGATAACTCTCCGAATCTAACCCCCCAAAGCCAAGAAGCATTGAAGCTCTTCCTTACTTCAGTAGGAGCTGACTGATGTTTTAATCTCAACACATTTCTTTACTCTCACGGTAAGAAAGCCCCTATTTATACTTCCCGTCCTAAACTTACACCTCTTAGAGGTATTTTTTTACCTAGGTTTAATGGGGGGGGGACATTATTCGTTTACAGGTGACCCCGTCCAATCTGCAGCTTTCAATAAAACTAAACCTTATAATTTTGCCATTAAGGTCTATGTTTAGACTATACATTATAGGGTGGTAATGCTCTGTCTCTGTCACCCAGTTGTGCGCCTGTATGTCACCCATTACATGGGCTTCTGATGGCTGTTTCAATGCACATTATCGTCAACTGTTATGACAATCTGGAAACTGGCCTTGACAAATAACATGCATGTTATCAGCATGCAATTTAGAAACAGGATGTGCCTACAAAGAGGTTGCATTTACTTTAAGAAGCCTAAGAGATATGTATTGAGTTTATCTCAATATTATTTTCATAGGCTGAAACCCTCAGACAAAACATTAACAAACAAGGTGCTGTATAAAAAAAAAGAGCATCAATTGTTGCCCTCCTACTGATAACATACTGTAAGTTGCCCAACTGTTTCTCCAGTCTGCTAAATAAAGTAGTATTTATGAAGTCAGAGCTCCTGATCTTTAAATTTGCATTAGTTCACTTAGTTAGTTCATTAGTCACTTCCAAAGAATTAAAGCCAGAAGAGTAGTAATTATGCAAATGGTCCTTTTAAAAGGAGGACAGTGATGGTAGTCTTTACCTTTCTATCAGGACAGGTGTCTTTGAAAAAAAAACCTCAGCCCCAGGTTATTTCAGAATCACCTGAATAGGTGCAAGAATTACAGTAAATATTACACTAAGCTGTCAATCCGGTAATAAGTGAAGCAGAACAACCAAAACAGGAGCAATCCTAATCACCTCTAGGGGATGTATTACCTTTACCTTTTATAAGCCCTTTATAAGCTAAAAGTGTTTACCTTGTATGTCACTTTCATAGACTGCCTTAGGATACGAAATTCACCAATAGACATTCCTGTGCAAACAGGCCTAAAATCACTAAAACATGCTCGGTGTGTATCTTTTTAGTTCCTTCTACTGCATCTACTAAATATGAACGAACTCAGCCAATGCCAACACCTCATCTGGGGCACCAATATATATAAATCAAACATGGATGGGGAATACCCATTTTTATTTTTAAATCAAGGCCATTCTCCATGTTGTTATAGTAAATGGCAGGGAGTGCTCCAGTTGTTAGGGAGAAATAAATGACATTAGAATGTTAGATATGCTAGTCCATAACTACATTAATCCATGTAAATCTGGGAGATATAGATCTTGTACTTCTGCAATGATGGGCCAGTGTATGACCAACTTAAGATTCTGATTGGTTGTGGTGAGTGCCAATTAACCTGCCGGCAATTGCTGCCTGCAGTTTTTTTATTCATCATCATGTTAAAAGAGAAGATCACAAATCATATAACAGCCCCTACAGAAATATCAACTTACCCCCATGCCCCATGCATACTTTCCTTCTTTAACAATGGCAGTCTTCTGTTGTTCCAGCCATCAAAAATCTTGTACCAGATCTTCAGCTTCCCATAGCACACCTCTCTGATTTCCAGGATTGCACCCACACTCCATACAGCAGGCATGTCGAAAGTCCGGCCCGGGGACCAATTGCGGCCCGTGTTCAGATTTCCATCTGCCTCTGTCATAAAATCAATAATATGCAGCCCGCCAGCACTGTTGACCACAGTATAAAATACATATGTACAATTTTATATTTCATTAGAGATGATTAACCGCCTTGCAATTATCAGCCCGCTACTCAGCGGGCATAATCGATAGGACAGGAGTCCCCATGTGTGCACAGGGAATCCACTCATTATAGTGGGCGTGTGCTGTGTTGGACCCGCGCAGACCACGCCCACACTAACCCTGGTTAGTGGTCGACCCTTACACATTTTCACCTCACCAAATCTGGCCCTCTTTGAAAAAAGTTTGGACACCCCCACCATACAGTCTACAAGGGACCCTGTCTACTTTATGGTGTAAACCAGTGAATCAATCATTCAGATCACTCAGAATTCACTAATATCTGGGTAAAATGTTCCTCATGTGCAAATTACATTAAGCAAAAATTTTGCCCAGGTGCTTCCTTTTCTGTCCTGCTCTACCAGACCTTTTAAGGCAGAACTTCATTCTACCCATTTCTTGTTTGTCCAGCCTGTCATGACAAACCCCCTGGGGCAATCTCATCACCGGGTGAGGACTCACAGTACTCCTGAGTAACGCCCCCATGGCATAAAAGAAAGAACCCATCACTGGGAGAAAGGACTCATCCCGAGAGCAGCTAGAATGCATTGTATTTGTATTAATAGGCAGTTTTAGGTAAAACACTCATTTACAGGGCATACACCTTGCTTTGTTCCTCACTAGATTAGGTTGTCAGGATTTATAATTTAGAAGATTAAAGATGTAGGTTAATGACCTTCATGGATGTTTCAAGAGAGGTTTTGGTGAAATATTTGGTCAGTAATAGATCTAGGTAATGTATCATGATGGGTTGCCAAGCTAATATTATCCACTGTTACAAGGATGAGAGTAAAACTCCCAGCCAGATATATGACCTTTTCTTTTCCAGGTTTATTACTTCAGTCTAACTCCTACTGCTTGCTTTTATCTAGCGTACATATTAGACAGATCCCTTACACAATCTGTTTGTTAATTCTATATTCATGCTACACAAATACTGTAAAAATTAAAATATTTAAAGCCCAACTCTAGCTGAAATTCAGATTTGTAGTATGCATGCTCATACCCTTCACTTGTACCCCCTTGTCTTTAATGTAAATGGTGACACTCTGGGGACATCACATTCCCCAGGGACCAGACACCTATACCTGTTGTATGTCCTCATGGTGACCAATTCCCTTGCCTTGCCTGGAACCGCTTCATACCATCCTCTGTTCTAGGAGGAAGTATTGAGGCATCCTTTCAAATACAAACCAAATGTGCAAACATTATGTCCCCAGTGATCTGCTGCAAGCTTCCCGTATACACAGCTCTTGGGCATAGTGCTGGAGCCCGACATTCACTGAAAGCCAGCAGTTTCAGTACTAATGTCAGCTTGGACCTTGTGGGCACTGTTATAAAACAGGCTGGGGCAAAAAGTCTTTTTTAATGTGCTATTTTAATGTGAAGCTCATGACTTAAATGGTTAAAAAAGCAGATAACTGTATTAGATAAGTATGTAATATTGTGAAAATAAATTTTCACATACTTGAACAACCCAACTACCATGCAGTTAAGTTTCCTAATTGCTAAATACAATAACACAAAGCAACCAGAGTCCAATAAAATGCCACCAGTATCTGAAATATAATGCCATAGAACCATTTTTTTTACATAGTCTTCCATGGAAAGCATTGCCATTGGATTATGTAGTAATCCACCCATGCTAGGTTATATTATTGCTGCTGTTTATAGATCTGTAAAAGACACGTGGATTACAATTCAAAAGTTCATGATCTGCTTGTAACATGAAGTGGCTTTATGAAGAGATAATTCCATTACTGTAAATCTGTCTAAGATGATATGTCATTACAGTGGATTTGTTTATATCTCCAGAGGTCACATATGACTTTTGCACAGATAGATGCCACACAATAGAGCAAAACATGTGACTGTAGCCATGTTTTTATTAGCTTTAATTTCATAATGTAAAATGTAGAAGAAATATTTGTTTATTTCCTCTTTTTATGTTTGGAGAAAATTAAGGATTCCATTTGTTACTCTGTGCAAGATAGTTCTTCAGATACATTGTGTTTGGTAATATTTGGCAAAAGTTAGATTTTTGCTAACTTTTAGATTTAATTCTCTCACGAAAGATTAGACCTAAACTATCCCATTGCTGATAATTTTAGGTTCGGCTTTATAAAAGCTAACAAATTTATACCATAAAATTAATTAGGACTCATTATTTCCTTCACTAATTGCTGTTCTACAACTTTCAAGAAATGAGAGCTGCATTTAAACTAATGTCATATTTTTACATTGATATCACACACTAAAATTTATGTAACTTATGAGCAGTACCACTAAGCACTTTTATGGGGTGCAGTTTATTCAGAATGGCATCTCAACATTTATTCACAATTGGTTTTAATGCACTGACAGTGCAGTACACCATGAAAAACGTGCCAGAGATGTAGAGACCAACCTTCTGAGCTCTCAAAGTCATGGGAGAATCTGGGTGATCCAGCAAACCTGGAAAAGAATTACCTAAAAATCACTTTCTAATCTATTTCTTGGCAAATGTGGGCCAAATCCATTTCAAGTTCTCCCTTGGGGGCTTTAATAAATGGGGGTTGGTTTCTGGCACGTGCAACGTCAGCTTTAGACTACATACACGCATGCAATTATTATCGTTGGAAAAGAACGACTAATGACCGATCGTCCGATAATCGTTAACAAACATAGTGCACAACGCAGATGAATGAGGAATGTCACTGGAAACGAACGACCATCCCAGATCTGATTGAGCGACAATTGTTCACTATCTATTGTGTGTACAGTCATTCAGTGAACGTGGATGGTTCTGCAGTATACTTTCTCCAGTACACGTCACTTCCTGCATTGTTCAAATGATAGTATCCAACGTGTGTACATTATTGGTGGAATATATTTGAACAATCAATTTGTTACAGCATGTACAGAATTGTGCACAATACGATCGCTCAAAATACACGTGCATAATCGTTGATCGGTCGTTAGTCCTCCGTTTTCTAAACAATTATTGCACGTGTGTACGTAGCCTTAGTTGTCTGGATACCTGACAATATCAGCTTATCCTGCACAGGCTAGGAATGAATGAACTCCTGTATGCATGAGAGTTACAGCATGTCAACTCCCAATCAAGAAGGCCAAAGAGTGTCTAAAGGAAGAGAAGAAAGAAGAAAACGGTGGCACCCAGTGAGGGAAGAGGGGCACGTGAATATTGCAGTTTTATTTCCACTTTAAAATTCTGCTTTTACACTTTGTAATATCATATTAAGTTTGCTATTGTTAGTATATAGGTCCTAAATAAAGTACTTACCTAAAAAAAGTACTTGTTTGCTTCTGACTTGCCTTTTAGGTGGTGGTGCTAATATTCAAACGGTGTCACTGCAATTTTAGGGCACAAAGTGAGACCAATTAGTGACCTGTTAGTGCATATTAACACTGCAGTTGTGCTAAAATCAGCAAGTTTACTTTTCATCATTTATTCTAAATGATATATAAGCCACTAAATCGGCATACACACAGACCACCTCATAGGGTCAGTAGACCTTTATTTTATTCAGGACTGTTCAGCTAAGTAAATGTTTTCCTTTCTTATAGTAAATGAATAGTTGCAAAAATCTAAACATATATAAACAATAATTACACATGATCCCTATGTCTCTCTACAATTACCTAACTAAAATACCTGAACTCTACAGTATAACCTTAAATTAAATGGTATTTATGGTTGTAATATTAAAGTCTTTTAATGCATGCAAGCAAAACAGCTAAAAGCAGTGTGTTTAAATGTGACTTTGTACTGTACAGGGCATGAAATCCCCTGTAATTACCATCTGCCCAGGAGAGGTTTATGTGTGCTTAAATGTTCCCAGGCTGTGAAAACCCCTTCTAACTGACTAGGTATTCTTTAGGTTGTTTCCATCTGATAAACTGACAAATAAAACATTTATTGTAGTGGCTAACAAAATGAAATCCTTACTTTGTGTAAAACTTTATATTCATACCGCAAAAGAACCTTCCCTTCCTTATGTGTACCTGGCCTAGGCTGGAAAAGACACTCAGTTATTCTCTTTGGTTCTACCTGTGTGCTGCACTTGCCCACGTTTGTTTTTTGATCACATTATTATTATAAATCACAAGCCATGGGCATCTACAACACTGACAAATGCAATATAGCCAAAAGTTGCAGTCTGGAAAACCTATGTGCAGTCCTTGGCAAAATATAAATTTACCAAAAGCAAACTGGTTGCGCACCACCTAGAAAAGACCTCATTCTACACATGGAAGCCCATTATAAAAAGGACAAATGGATCCCTTAAAATAATGAGTTTCTCAACACATGACATTATATTCCCAATAAAACTCAAGTGACAAGTGTGATATTACAGGGGCCCTGACAGTCAAGTAATCTCAAAAAGCAACCAGGGATGGAAGCATGAGAGATGGAACTCATGGGAAATCAGGGCTGCTCTATCACTGGGGAGACATAATGGGCAAATATCCCTGAACCATAATGTGTAAATATGCAGTAATTCCTCTTTAAAAGAGAATCTCAGACCAAAATATATCATTCTATGGTAGCAGCCACAGTTTAATTTTACAGAATATTTTGAATCTTCAAATGTATCTCAATTTCTTTATTAAACCTATGGTAAAAGTGAGGAATGGTTCAAAATCTTTGTCATTGTATTATAGGAACGGGGCCTAACATTTCTCAATAATATAATTACACAGGCCTTTGTCTTACACTAATGTCTCTACCATAACATTAACATTCATTAGTTGACATTCTGTAAACTAAACCTAGAAGCTTCCCGCTCCTCACACAACTCCACACAACCCACTCCCCAGCGTGTCTGAGTTTGTCATTCAACATCCAACTGAGAGGTGGCTGATTGGAGAGCAGAGGTGGGTGTGGCTTGTGCAGGTAAGTCTAAAGCGGGTGTGGCTTGTGCCAGAAAGGCTAAATTGGGTGTGGCTTGTGTGGGAGGGAGTAACTCACAACCTACTGACTGGACTGCACAAGTTAAAAATTGTCACATACCATTGCTAAGCTTCATTGTACTGCTTCCATTCCTTTCTATAAGATGCCATTCATTTCCATTAGGAAAGGGTGTAAGAGGGTGATTACTCAGAAAAACAGTGTGGAGACTGGAGCATTGTCACACAGTAACAGGAAGTGTCTGAACAAAAACAATTGTTGCAGGATCACTAGATATTATTTTATTGAAAGCAGATTTAAAAAAGTGTGAAGACTTATTTTGAAATGACATTAACATGCTAAATAATATTTCAGGGACAAAAATTAGTTATCACTATCAGTTCTTCATTACACTGTGCTATGCTATGCACACGTCTCTACACCATTTACACAGAATAGGGCTTTGGTATGCATCCAGCAAAGATCTACAGATATTCTGCTATATTGAGAAAGTGCTCTGTGAGGCTTCCTGCTATATATATACTATATATATACTCAAGGCTCAGCCACTGTCACTCTGTGTTGTAATGCACAACACAGGTGTTTTCAGGTACCAATAGGAATAAATTGCACCATGATACACCAAATCACAGTTTTGCATGTTGCAGAAACACCATATTTTGCAGATGGACATCTAATTTTTGTGAACTTAAAAGACTCACTCAGCTCTAAATTGTCTAAATGGTCTGTAATGCAACAGACAAACTAGAAGGACTGCTTGATATAACACAGTAGGCCTGATTTATCAAAACTCCCCAAGCCTGGAGAATAAACACTATAATGAATGATCCTGGGTGGACCAGCAAACATAGAATGGATCTTGTCCAGGAGTGAAAACTTTTGCCAAATAATAGAAAATTAATTTAAAAATCCATTTCAGGTTTGTTGGATCACCCTGGTTTATCTATGATAGTATTTCTTCTCCAGTCTTGAAGAGTTTTAACAAATCATGCCCACAGGATATCTTTAATTTTTTGGCACACTAAACTTTTTTTTTGTTCTTACTGCACATATAAAACAAAAGGCTTTTAATGGCATATGAAGCAGACCAAACAGGAGCAAAATTATTATTTGCTCTACAGATTCTTTAATAAAGAAATAATCCCATAAGATTCTGGAATGTAGATTCCTACATGATTGCACAAGGATCTAATAACACACGCATTTAGGCTGCTAGTTTCTCATTCTAAGACATCCTACAGCCGTTCCACTGTTTTTTCATTCAATTTATGTGTCTCTGCAGGAATTGAGGTTCATCAGACAGTGTAACCTTTCTTCAGTTTCAGCTGTCCATGACTGAGAGCAGTGGGACCACCTATTGGTAACATAAGTTTCAAATGGTATACATTAGTTTTTGCTTTAACAGTTCAAACTCTCAAAAACAACTTCCAGTTCAAGACAGGTAAGCGAGGCAACTGTATATGTTTACCAGGTTTTCACCATCTTGGATAACAGATCCAAAGTGTTGGTGGTTCTCACCAAGCCGCCACCAGGAGCACATGTATGGAAAATTTCCTTTCTCTAATCCAAATCCAGCTTTCTGCCTCTACTCATGAGGAGCTTGAAACACCGTCTAAATAAAAACAAAATGTGATTATTTTTAAATAATTTTAGCCATATACGTCTTTGGAAATAGACAACAAAGCAAGTATTAAAAGGCAATATATGTGCTCATTTTACATTTAAATTTCCAAAAAGGATAGCAAGAACATGTTTACCATTGTGCTGCATCACCTGTTTTATGTCAACTTTACAAATATTTAGGAATTTAGTAGACCAATTGCAGTAGTTTTATAAGTAAAATGTTGTCCCATTCTTGCCTGATAAGAGTTCAGCTGCTAAACAGTTTTGTCATATTGTTCGTTTGACAATGCACCAAATTTTTTTTCGGGAGACGGTAGACAAAGACGGTATTCTGTTGGTGGACTACCTACCTCAGGGCTCTAGTATCACCAGACAGTATTCTGCTAACCTCCTGACCAGCTGAAGGAGGCAATTAAGACAAAACGCAGTGGAAAGTTGACCAAAGGGATCCTTTTTTTGCAGGAAAATGCACCTGTGCACATGTCCAGCGTTGTGGCTGCCAAATTAAACACCCTGAAGGGGCAGCGTTTTGAGGACATTTCTGACATTAAAGATGCTGCTGGGAGCTGGTTTACGGCCCAACCAAAGGACTTTTATTTGAGAAAAGCTGCAATTACGCTGTACCAAGTGCATCAGTCTCAGGGGGGAATTTGTTGAATAAATGTGTTATTTCAAAACTCTGGCTCTCTTCTTTCTGGGCAAAGCCAGGAACTTCTCAGCACCCCCTCCTATTTACATTTTCATAGCATTCCAACTTAGTAAACTTGTTAGTAAAGGGGTTGTAAATAACAATAGAATGAACAAACAGTACAAGGAGTGTACAGAATGAGGAGGTTAGAGGTCTGTAGATTACATGAAGAGTACAGAAAAGTTAGGGATATGCAAATTACAACAGACAGTACAGAGTGGGCAAGGAATGTGTAAAGGACTATGAGGAACAAAATCAGAGCACCAAGTAGTATGTAGATTACAATGAAAAGTAGAGTTGCAAACACAACAAAGAGTACAATGAATATTGTCCCATAGTATGTCAAAAATGATTAAGGGTGCAGCCTATGAATATCAGAAATCCTAGTGTATGGTTGTCTGTAATATGAAAAGTACAATGTAACATACAAAGTAGACTGGTCAGAATTAGGTAAATTACATTGAAAAGTAAACAGTGTGGCAGTAAGGTGCATATAAATTCTATGAAGAGTATATAATGGGGCTGTCAATAACATGACAAATAAAGTACAATACAGAGTGCAAGGGTCAGCAACATGCAAATAACAATGAAGTGTACAGAGCCTGTGTACAGTGGCTCAGTGGTTAGCACTCTGGCCTTTGCAGCACTAGTTCCCAGGTTTGTATGTTCTCCCTGTGTTTGTGTGGGTTTCCCATGGGTACTCCAGTTTCTTCTCACATTCCAAAAGCATACAGTTATGTTAATTGACTGTGTTAAAGATAAATGACTATAACAGGAATATTAGATTGTGAGCCCCATTGAAGGACAGCTATTGACTCATTAGGTAAAAGTCCTGGTACTGGACAAAAGACAAAATACATAAAATTGCCCCCCAGAAATCAGATCTATGTTGATGCTGCAGGTCTGCAGTAGGCATCCTGACACATATCTGGTGGGAGTGCTGGGCAATTGAAGTTTTTTGGGCAGAGGTCGCTCAATTTAACCAAATTATCACATACTCACCTTTACCTTTACAACAAGAGGTGTGATTATTACACCTACATCTCTGTCTCTGAAAAAGTACAAAAAATCACTGACACTGCACTTACTGAATGCGGCACATAGTGTTATCCCGCTGTTTTGGATTACTCAAGCGATTCCTACAATTAAACTATGGTTGAGCAAAGTAAAATAAGTATATTTGATGGAGGAGGAGAAAGCCATTAGTTTAGACAAAGTGGACAAGGGAGACATGGGATGCATGGATTGTCTTTAAATGTTCTGATAAGTACCACACTGTGTTTTCAATGTAATGATATCTGTTCAATTTATCAGGGAGAACTGAAAGATACTTATCTGATTGGGTTTCAGCATATAACGCAAAGTGTTGATCCACTCATTCCTTTTTTGCTGTACTTTTTTCTGTGAACATATGTTTCAAGTTCTGCTCGAAATAGGCGCTATGACATATTGTATGGTAACTGTCAACTATCTAATGGTGTAGGTTTACACAGACAGAACATGTGGGTTTGATTCATAATATTGTTTACCACGCCCATGTTCTTATGCCTTAATCTCTAAAAATTGAGATGTTTACTGTATACTTCTGTATGTTATTGATTCATTTCCTTGTACCATTTTGTTTTATTCTGTATTTCCTGTTTTTGTTATTTACTGTTATTTATTGTTGAATTAATAAAGCTGTGTGAAAGTGTGAAAAAAAAGTCCAAACACCATACAGATACCCAAGATACTTGTCCATGGACAGAATCAGAATCATGCAGACACTAGAATCAGTCTGCAGACATAATTAACTTCAATAACATAAATAATTGCACCTTATGAACTGCAAAATAAACATTTTCTGTTCTATACATTACAGTGTGATAAGCATCTGGTGATTTATGAAGTATATTACAAACTTCATCAGGAATCAATGAGACCCATAATAACACAATTCTCTAAACATTTGACACAAAAGTGTATATATAAAACAAGAAAAAACATCCAAACTATTTCAAGATTAAACCGTATACAAAATGTAATATGATTTGATCAAGGATCTGGATCAAGGTTTGATCCGGTGAATTTATGATGTATGTATGTGTATAAGTTGGTATTAGAAATGAATGGAGGCATAGAGAGATATTGAGGGCTTGTTCACAGCATGATGTGTAAAATACTAGAGCACATAGTATTATAGTGCAGTGATTTTCAACCACTGTGCCGCGGCACACTAGTTTGCCGTGAGAGATCTTCAGGTGTGCCATGGGAAATGATCCAATTTCAGGTAATTGGTGTGAAAATTATTTTTTATTTACTGCAAATAATTTGTCTTAATTTGTCTATATCAGCAATGTATAGGCAGTGATAGGCAGAACAAATAAATACTCTTCGAGAGCAGGTATCTACCCTGTCTGTGAAATTTTTGTTTGGTGGTGTGCCCTGGGATTTTTCCAATGTAAAATATGTGACGCGACTTATGAAAAGTTGGGAAACACTGCCCTGTACTATTCAAAGTAATCAAAAATTTATAAAAGTTTCTAATTCACTTGAAAATTTCACTAGATGTTGAACGGTAGCATAAGAAATTTAATAACTATTTTACCTGATAATCTCTACTCACTTCTACCGATGGATTATTCTGCTGACCCATTTTGCGTGCATAGGGCCTGATTTATTAAAGCTTTCCAAGGCTGGAGAGGATACACTTTTATCAGTGAACCTGGGTGATCCAGCAAACATGGGATGGATGTCCAAAATTCATTTGTTATTTGTAAGCAAATGTTTCCAATCCTGTACCAGATCCTTTTCAGGTTTGCTGGATCACCCAGCTTCACTGTTGAAAGTGTATACTCTCCAGCCTTGGAGAGCTTTAAAAAATTAAGTCCATAGTATCAGCATGGGTATGTGTTGTTACTTGTTTAAAATGTTAGGTACCTGGGTCTTTTATACCACCTGACTTCTGAGATTCAAATGAGTTGTAATTAATGCAGTACTTTTAAAAGAGAAAAAAAAATTATCTTCCTATATTGTAATATGTTGATGTCTCCACTATATATAGTTTTGAGTTCACTTGACTTTAATCCTAATATTTTTGAATATGTGTGCTAAAAAACGAAAAACTATTTAGGAAATTGTCTATGAAGAATTGTGATCCTTTCTAGGATGAGGCACCTTGGGAACCCAGCTTCTTGGCAGATACAAAGCAACAGACTTCCTTGTCTGGCTGCCTGTGAATTAATAATATCTCCAGTTGTTGAACATGACTTTGGGCAAGGTTATGGCACAGTTTCTGCACCCACGTACTTATTAAACAACAGATTGGCTCTTTCTGTTTTTTTTCACTTTCTGATTTTTCAACTGACCTCCAATGTCATCAATGATAACAAACCATTGAACAGAAATGTATAAAACTGACTGCAGTCCTTGAAAAAAGATATTTGTAGGATCATTCATCGCAAATCTGATCATTTATTGTTAAGCACCTGAAACCACCATTAAAAAATACCATGCTTTCCCAGAATTTTTGTAGATATGTAAGAATTCCAAGGTATTTTACTAACTCAATGAGGCATTAGGGAGAACACAGGATTCAGTGCAGCAAACCAATGGCAGAGTAACCAAAAGGCACTCAAACAAGAACAATTGCTTTTTCCAGATGGATAGATAGAATATTTTAGAAAAAGATCCCAAAAATATAATAAATGAAAAAAAACTAATATAGATTTTTGTTGATAAAATGTTAATAAAATCTAGCTTTCATATATTACAGAAATGATTTATAGATATATATTGTTTTCCCAAAAATTTGGTAACTTTTTTACTAAGAAAATGTTCTCTATGTTTTTTGTCAACAAGCACTCTTGCAAAAATCTGCATACGTTTGTAGCAGCTGTTTTCGTCCCCAGGCATGTAGGACAATATGCAAAATTGTCCAATCACTTACAGCGCAAAAAAGTCTCCCTGTATTTCATTGAACTGCAAGCTATTCATTATGAGGGTGTGTTGCAGTGAATTCACATCTCATCCAATCAAAATCAGCCACACGGAACAGGCCTATATTGGCAAAAAAATCACAAAATGTTGATACAGCAGTACATGATGACACATATTTATTGAGCAAATCTGTAAAAATCTAGCAACCTTTCTCTTACAACACAGAGATTGGACTACAGTGACCTCAAAGTAGGCTACAGTGTGCATTATACAGTGCCATGACTTGTTCTTTTTCAGAAATATACTAATAATAAAATTATATTAATAGTCATATCCAAAAGCATATATATATATATATATATATATATATATATAGTATATATAGGTAATGGTTATAGCAGGCTGTTACAAAAAGCCAACTCATTAAATCTTCATCTGAGCTTAAATTCAATGCAGTCAGGTTTTAATATGTTTCTTTTATATGCCTTATTCATACTTATGTACTATCCATCCTCTTACTAAATATGAAGCTGCAGTGGCCACAAAGACTTTTTTTACAAAAGAGACATTGTACCTCTTGGTGGCTTTTTGTTTGTTTTTATACCCCGGATATCTGTCAGAAGTCAGATAAGTCAGAATGCTTATATGTTCATGTTGCCATTTTTGTTGATGTTTAGAATAAACAAGCCTTGAGTGGAAATGCCAGGAACTTTCTCATGTTTCCACTCCAAGTTTATGCTGAATGATAAATAAAATCAGCACGTTACTGACAGAGAAGTCCACCTCCCCCTAGTGAGCCACCTTGACTTACTTTTCTACCTGTCACGTGGCAAGGTAATCAGGTTAGCTTCCAGGAATGTAACAAGCATGTTAACAAGATTAATTGTTCACTCATGTTCACTCATGTTTTCACACATAGTGAATGAACCTATTTTCTGCAAGCAGTGCAAGATCCCCAGAGCATAAATTATTCAAGTGGTATGACTGTGTTCATATTACAGCAATGCAGTGCAAAATGAAGAATTCAAATTAGTACAATACAAATTAGATAATCTATCTGTATTTATCTGCTCAGCTCAATTTCGTTCTTGCAGACTCAGCACCAAGGCGCTCTCACTTTCAGCATTCACATTCACAAAATTTACCCACACTCAAAATGTTATCCTAACTCTAACCTCTTTATTGTTCAACCCAGTTTGAATTACAGATGAAAGGTGAGGCATTAGTTTTTTTGACAATTCTATAAAAGTTAAGAGAATAATGATTCTTAAACAATGGAGATACAATAGAGATTGTATCAAGCCTGTCAAGCATCAGGTACCACAAACCATGCAGGAACAACCCCTGATTTTAGAGGGGTTCCAAAACAGATGGAGACTGATATCATTATGGTAGGGGTTCACATTGCTCACCCATTTAGCCAGGTGAATGCCAACCCAGCAGCTCTATATGTAAATATTTATATATATATATATATATATATATATATGCATGTGTGTGTGTGCTATGGGCTAGATCTGAACAAAATAGGATCCAGGCAGCACATAACAAAACATGATCAGGCACCAATGTCCAAAGTGCAGGAGGGGAGGAGAATTCTCCCAAGTGATGCACAGAAGGGTTACCTGGAATCCTGCAGATAAACAACATTAAACATGTTTATAGGTAATATTAAGGACATATGGTCCTTCACTATAAAGTGAACAAGACAGAAAAAGTTTCAGCTTGGTTGGTTCTTGTGTCCTCTTCTGAACAGCAGACATCAGGACAGTTTCTTTCATCCTTTCATTTGTGTTCATATACGGCTAACTACAGGGAAATCGGATTTATGCTACTTCTTAACATATTTAGACCAGTTACTTGATAGTAAAATGACCTTGTTGCCACAATAATGCTCAGCCTATAAATGAGGAGGCTATATACTCAGAATTCTGTAGGCCCATGTTCAAACAGCATCACTTTGCTGCTCCATGCCCACCGAGGGTATTCTAATCTCCCAGGTGTAGGGGCAGGTATTCCCTCTACCTTGTGTCCACAAAATGCCTTTGGAAATCCATCTACAATCTTGCACACTTAGCTGTAATGTCATCAGTTTGCTGTCAATAGCCTGTTCAGAACTGTGGAAAGGATTTAGCAGGTCCACCCATTACAGGGATCCAGCAGAAATCTACAGGGAAAGAATACAAGACCAGTCATCAGGAGTGATATACAGTAATTCAAAAAAACATACAAGACACCAAGGAGAATACACATGCCTTCTGTATTTAGACAATTTTTGCTTAACCCAGTGTGCATCCTAAAAATTCAATACTATAGTTTCTTTTTAACATTGTGTTCATTCAGAAACAGGAAAATTCATGTACACTAGCTTATTTTCAAGACATCTCTGGGGATAATTAGTTAAAAGCAAAAGACAATGTGGTTTTAGTTCAGCCTTAACCCACAACATGTTGGAGGAGAGGGCAGGAGGAACCTGATGATGTCAATGCATTTCATCCTATCACATAAGGTAATGCTTGGTATGAACATTTTATTTCAGTCATTCATTTTGGAGGTCTTTTGTTCTGTATAAAAAAATAAGTAAACTCGGAGTCAAGGTTCCGATGTGTTGACTGTTGACTGAGCACCTACCGTTTTGGAACTATTATAGTTTTGGGTGTCCCTTGTATGGGTGTACACACTGAGAGAAGAGAGCTAACAGGCAGGCAGGAAGATCTATACTTTAACTAATACTTGGTGAACCATACTGATGGAACTCTAAGCATCATATCCAGCAGTTAAACCTGGTACCTATTCTGTAATTCAGTTTCACCAGGAACTGAAATATTTGGGAACCAGCAGGACATACACCACTGAACTCTGGCTAATTCAGGCAACCATACATAACAAATATAAATATCCACATTGACTGGACATTACCAGTATTAATACTCCAGATATCCCCTAACTTGTACAATTAGTACTGTGTATTGTATTACACATCATACATGGGAGGTGTATTTGCAGCTTGTGTTCATATAGGCTTACATAAGCATATCAAAATTGATTTTGAATTTTAAAAATCAAATATGCAGATTAAAATAAAGGAAGTCAATGTGCAGTCATACACCAGATTTTCCAACATTGAACAGGTCATCACCTCTAAATAGTTCAAATACTCAAATCTATTTCAATTTGGTAAAAAGTTTTTATGCAATAAATGTAATCAGATTGAGCTGAACAAATTAATAACTATAACCAACATACTCATGCATGACAATTTTTTGCCAATAAAATGCTGGTAGTGATGTTTATAGGCTCTGATTGTGACTTTATGTTGTTGTCTAACAACTTACAGACTTTTTTTTGCACTTTCAATTCTTATCTTTTGTATATATTTTTTTACAATGTACTTATATTTATACTCTTTATAACTCACCACTCACAATAAAAGCTGTTAAAACTGGTTTGTAAAATCCCTGAAGGTGTTACATTTACCTTGAGAACACAAGTTTAATAAACTAGCCCTAGGTAAAGCTGTGCTAAGAATTTCTTCTTGCTATGGTTTAGAAGAGAATGGCCACCGAATGTGAATAATATTGAAAAGTGCTTGAGCTCACCCTCCATGCTGAGAGCTTCTAGGCAACAAAAAGGATTAAAAAAAGGAATCTTGATGGCAGTGTTGTGAGAAAGAATCAGAAATACAGAACGGGATGGTCTATGGAGATCAAAGCTTTCATACAAAGTATACAAATTATGAAAGCAAAAAAACTAGAATAAGAACCTAGTTGCTCAGTTGATATCATGATCTTAAAATGTTTTAAAATGCCAATTGTTCTCCTCCTGTTGTCTTCCTCCTGGTAAACACTTCTGGGCGACAGTGGTAACATGCTCTAGAACAGTACGTAAGTTTGACCGCACAGAGATACTTGACATTTTTAACACATCCAGAAAAAATAATTGGTTTTCTTGCTGAAAAGGCATTGCAGTCCCAATGCTCTAGCAGGCTCGGATTTGCTTTAATAGACACAGAGAACAACTAGTTCACAAATGTTATTACCATCATACTCCCAAACAGCGATAATTTGGAGCTGACCTTTTTATTGGGAATATGTGAACTGCCATTTCTGACCTGGTTTTTATACAGCTTGGCTGGTGTTCTGATCCTCTGCACCTCTGATCATTGATTCAGAATGGATCACACAGTTATCTGCATGCTTGATACCAGCAGATCAGCTTTACATCCAGACAATTAGCTGTTTTTTAAAAGATGAGTTCAGCAATGGCAACTTACATAGTCCGTTAAAGGCAGGTCTCCTTTTGGGAAAAAAAACACTGATATCTGCAGTTTACCTTCCATGACTATTACCCTTAATACACCATTTATTTTTACATCTACACTTTATTCCCAAGTGGTTGGGATGCCTGTTTATATGACATTATTAAAATTTAGTTGCTAACATTATTACCATTATTACTATACTAACAGTATATTGGCTGAACTTGTGTCCTGTCAGCTCCTATTTCTAGAAGTCTCTGTTTGTATGCCTTTTATGATGCGTGATTCTAAATTTAAGTTAACAATGCTGCTGAATTCTTTATCTACTGATTTTGTCCTGTACAGAGCTGCAAAAAAATGTTGCTGCAATATAAATTATTATAATAAATGTATGATGATGTAATTTAGTTGAACTACAGTAACTAGAATGTAAGAATGTAACCAAATAAAATTGGAAAATGTATGATCAACTGTTACTAACATTACCATGGATTAACAGAAAACTGCTTCTTGCCCGTGTTAGTCTTCGGTCTGCTATAATAAGGATATTGCATGGCCAAGGGTTAGGAGATTCAGCTTATGTTAGTTGAATATATATGTTCAAGGAGCATGTGAACTGATGTGAACTGAAACTGAATGTATATATGCAGCCTAAACCAGTCTGAAAATGAGTAGAAGGAATGCAAATGTTACAAATCCAACTAAAACAAGCTAAAACTAGCCACCTTGGTGTTTAAATTGAAGCAGTATGTTGAAGAGCAGCTTCTGTTAGCCACCTCCTCTTTAAAAGGTTACTGATGATACTTCTGCCTATGTTATTTACAATAAAAAATCCTGTGATACATAATATAGACCTTGAAGTCAATATGCACTGGTATATATAAAAATCACTGTAAATAAAGGAACTTTGATGAAAAAAAAAATTAATCAGTGGCAGTCTTTTCATTTTTGCTCTTAATAGTAGTCAGTTCTAGAAATCTGCATAGTCAACAGGGCCATGGTGTGGGGCAGTGTTTCTCCACCTTTATAACATGGGGGAAACTTTAAAATAACTTTGAGGTCTTCAGGGAACCCCTGAAAGTTTGCATTCACCAGCCCATTCATTTGAACATGCAACTTAATGCACATAGTGGTAAGATATGGTTAGAAATTAAAAGCAACCAATCACATCAGTGTATGTTGTGTGCATTGCCACACTTTGCACCGATGAACACATAAAGAAATAGATGTGGTACAGTAATGCACTAGTGCAGGGGTCAGCAACCTTTACTATCAAAAGAGCCATTTTGCCTCCTCTTCCACTAAAGAAAAATAGTCTGGAGCCGCAAAACATAACACAGTTTATAAACTTTTAAAAGTTTTAATATTTTTTTAATTTTACCTGTTACAACAAGTGTGCATGTGTAGGCCTACTTTGAAATAAATTAAACACTGAACTATGCCCCTAGAAGCCTCCAGCTTCTAACGTATCATCCTGTTACATTAGAAGCTGGAGGCTTCTAACGTAACAGGGTAGATTTTTTTGATGGGCAGAGTTCTTTATGTTCTGACGATGCCTTAGCGATGAAATTTTAAGGGGTGTTAGCCACAGGTGTCCCTCATTTGCAGCCTTAATTTTGTTCACCTGTACCCCCCAATCTTGAGTAATTGGGGTTCAGGTGCTAGAAGCTTCCAGCAATGTGTAACAGGGTAGATTATTTTGATGGGCAGAGTTCTTTATTTTCTGACGATGCCTTAGCGATGCAATTGTAGGTGGTGTTAGCCATAAGTGTCCCCCACTTGCACCTCTATTTTGGTCACCTGTACCGCCTCCCCCCCGTTCCAGAGAAATTGGGGTTCAGATGCTAGATGCTTCCAGCAATGTGTAACAGGGTAGATTTTTTTGATAGGCAGAGTTTTTATGAATTTTTAGGAGGTGTTAGCCACAGGTGTCCCGTACTTGCACCTCAAATTTTTTTCACCTGTACCCCCGTTTCCAGAAAAATTGGGGTTTAGGTGCTAGAAGCCTCCAACAATGTGTAACAGGGTAGGGGTTTTTTGATGGGTGGAGTTTTTAGGAGGTGTTAGCCACAGGTGTCCCCCACTTGCACCTCTAATTTTGTTCACCTGTACTCCCTTCCTGTTTCAGAGAAATTGGGGTTCAGGTACCTCCAGCAATGTGTAACAGTAGATTTTTTTGATGGGCAGAGTTCTTTATGTTCTGATGATAGCCTAACAATTAAATTTTAGGGGGTGTTAGTCACAGGTGTCCCCCACTTGCACCTACATTTTTGGTTTTGTATTCCAGAGGAATTGGGGTTCAAAGGAGGGGGATGTCATTGTACACACCCATTTGTACACGCCCCGTGGTAGATTTATTACACTGGTAGTTTTTTTTTCATTAGAACACCGGATAGGGAATCCCCCTCCTCCGCAGTGTCTTGGGAGGAAGGGGATCCCCCATCAGAGATCTCCCCGCGGCAGCCGAACGGAGCCACAACAAGGAGGCTGAAGAGCCGCATGCGGCTCCGGAGCCGCAGGTTGCAGACCCCTGCACTAGTGGAACTGAACCCTGTCATTAACACATGCGTGTAATAATGTAGATTCCATGCTGCCATCTTGTCTTCATTGTTGCTATTTCTGCATAATTTGTGCACAGTTGTTGGTGGAACAGTGTATGCATATGTTCAGTACACACATTCTGGTTTCTTTCCCCTGGAAATAAACTGCTATCAAAGTAGTAGTCTGTTTGCTTAACTGTTCTTATTGTGGGTTCTAGGTGTTCTAACACATAATGGGCAATCCACTTTGTTATGAGTTTAGTGGTTTTTAAATGTAAACTTTTTAGTGATATACAAAGGTGGCCAAACCTCTGGGGTAGAAGGGGAAATTCAAGAAACAACTGTTGGAGACTTGAAGTAAGAATCTGGACGTGGTAGGAGTTTTGAGTCAGTATACTTATAAACAGTCCGCAGAATACTGTTTGTTAATGGTGTTTGATTTACAAACACATGTACAAACTTTAGTTTGAGTTCTAAAATTAAGCTTTAAAAGATAATAAACTGTCATTGGCACTGTCTAGTAGCTGACTGTATGTTTATTTTTTCATCTTTGAGGCTTTTGGGCCTAACAACAGAGGCAGGAAACTGTACTCCACCAAAGCACAAAGCACCCCACCAAAACACACTTTGCTGATTCTAAACTCTTCCAAGGTAATTGGCAATCTCTCTTTATTGTCCCATACATAATGAACCTATGACTACTCCCAGCCCACCTTTTATCTCCAGGCGTTGGGTCATTAGTCTCCCTTTTTATTAGTTTCAACAAGTCCAGTTGCCAAGGTTAAAATATGCCCAGGGTAATAAAGGTGGGGCCAAAAATCTCTGACTGCAAAATTACCCCTCCTTTCTCGGTGCAAACTGCTGCAACTGTATCAATGAATATACATAATATCACATATATAAACCTGAGCCTGATTATAATACATTGTATCAATGTGTTTGCTAGGATGCGTCAGCAGAACCTGGGGAATTAAGCCAAGTTTAACATATCTTATTATACTTCCTATGTGGGAATAGTAAATGTATGAATGTTCTTAAGTATGGTAAATTATTTAGTAGAACTTAATTTGGTAACTGTAGGTAGAAAGAACAGGATAATTATATCTGCAGATATGATTTGCTTACAGGAGCAAAACAAAGGGCAGATTTCACTTTGATTCAAATGAAACTAAAAGATATTTTGCAGCCTACTTGTTGTTTGGGTTCCAATTGGTTTTAGTGCATTGCACATGATGGCAAATATTAAAAGTGCACAAGCCATGTTGGGTGTGCTAATTTGTACATTCTATCCTGGAATTCCTATTACTGTCTATCCAGGAAAAATGACCAGAAGAGCAGAATCTCATACATGCGTTGGCGTTGTTTGGGACTTCCAATTGATTGCTCACCATTTGGAATTAGATCAGGTCAGTCAATGAACATGAGGTCTGCTTGTGTGTGCTAGGGCTTAGTATGGAAAACTCTTTTTAAAGAAAATGAAATAGAGATTCCATAGTCATGCAGATATTTAGAGGTACATGTTATGTCACAAATACCTGACCTCCAGTGTCACAGTATACAGCTGAGAGGGTTGCAATAAAAATAGATCTTCAACCCTAAATTACTATTTAATTTCAAGCTCATGGAATATTTCCTCCAACAGGCTTATATGCATTTCTGGTACTACAAATAGAACTATTCGCAACAACAAATCCTGTCAAATGTTATCCAACCTAATACCATTATCTAAGTCTATCCAGGATGTCTGTCTTAGACCCTGGAGGTTTACACCATCTGTTGTCAGGATCACATAAGTGAGTCAGAAGTTAAAGTCCTTTAAATTCTACCATGTTATATAAAGCATGTATAAAATGTATTTATTATACGTTTTCTGGGAAAAAGCAACCTTAAAGAACTGTGTTTTGTTATGCTCAGTATAATGGCTTTTTTTCAGTACCAGGCATAATAAATATTGGTATATATGCCTTGATATACCTGTAACAGGCTTAGATTAAACCTATTACAAAGCTAGAGGAGAGTAAGAAAACCATGATAACATATTACTTTCAGTATATAGGTAAGGAGATGTAACCAGCTGAATAATATCCAAATTCCAGCAGATTGGCTATATGGTGGGGGTCACAGTCAGTTTTTATATGCTCATATTACACATCTGATAATAATTTTGACGTGATGCGTTGAAGGTAACATATAGTTAGTCATTTGTTAAGATTTACCTAGATTTGTGAAAGGTTTGCTTTAGAATTTCTACCTGTTAAAGTAGACTCATATTGAAACAATTTAAAAAGTTTTAGCACTTATAATTCATATTTAATTACCATCTCCTGGCACTATAATTTCACTGCAATATTATTTGTAAGTAGTGCATTAGCTTAGCTTACAAAACATATACTTTTGGCTTTTTTCTTAGTTTGATTTTTTTTAGTTCTCCCAGATAATTAAGATTTCATTAAACTTTTGGCTTGCTGCAGAGATCAGAGCTAGACTTCCATTAGACACTGGAGCCAGTGTCATTTATTCACCCCATTCACAAACGTCTCCTGCAGCCTTACAATTTGTGAATGAAAGCCAGGAGAATAAAGTCTACGGTAATAAAATAAAACCAGGTTTTCTGCCTAATAGAAGTAAGAGCAGACATTTCGAGCTGCAAGACTGTTGGCATTAGAAAAACAAAGCTGGAAATAATAACCTCAATAGGGGTATATTCGGGATGGTGACTGGTAGCACACTGCACGAGGTAAACCAAAGGGCAGAGCTTAGTCGCATTGTGCAAGAGGGCATACACTGAGAGGGCTGAAATCAGAAATCATTTCTGGAAAGCAGTTCTTTACTGTCTAATGTACAATACTTATATTATTGTCTAATTGAAAACTCTAATTTTGTTCACAAAATAAAGTTTTACTTTTTAACATCTACAAATATTCTGTGGAATCCTTGCCACCAGTCCTTCAGGACAAATTCTGTAAAGTTTAAATCAGGGTAAATCTAAAGCTGATAATGCCAGAAAGCTGTGGCTGGCTGAAATTGGACCAGCAGTCACATGAAGAATAGGAGGTCTGAAGGACTGGAGGATAACATAACAAAGTAAAAATGCTTTTAACAGTACACTATGCTAAAACAAGAATTTAATATTTCCGGTGCAGAGGGGACCCTACTGATTTTGGTTTTACATATGGCAGGAGTTTGGCTTTAAATAGAATAGTTACACAACAAATGCAGTTTAATGAGCTTACAGAAAACAAGGTCAGGGCCTGTATTAAGTTACCCAAAAAAACAGTTGGATTATGCCATTACCCCACCACTCTAAATCTTTTATTTTTGTACGTTGTGTTACAGCATAGCGGAAACTAACAGAATGATTGGGATCCTTTTCCTAATAAAATTTAGATGGACAACAAAGATCATTTTCTGCAAAACAAATGTGAGGGAATATTTTCCTGTCAGTGTTTTAATATTTCCTATTAACTAAATTGTCAATATTATAGTTGAAGATCCACCATGTTTCGCAAAGTATGGTGTTTCTTTCTTTGATTAAATTTAAAAGTTCAACTCTCTATGGGACATTCACCTTCAATCATTGCAATATACACTTTAGTAAATACCAGTCTGACTTTTACATCTTTAAACAATGGAGTGTTTCTGGGTCTTCTTCCACAAAGCCGACTCTCAAAACAACAAGCTTGCAGTTCAGTTTTTTTTTAATTCTGAAAGTTGTATTTGGCCTTTTGTTTGTTTCTCTCTATCCATTTGGAGGTTGGATTTCCTTTTTGCTGTCACATGCAGAGAAGTTGGTTACAGTCCCAATTTTTTAATAATGTTGCAACTGCTGTCAAAAGAACATTCATCTGCATAATAATGGTCTCATAACCTTTCTTTAATTTTCCTTCTGATTTCCTAAAAGAACTCTCCTTAGCTTGTCCATCGTCAGCGTGAGACACCAGCATGATATCAAACAGCAGAGTTATTACATTAATAGGTTGAATGATTACATACCTCTTTGATACTAATTAAACAGCTAATTTAAAAAATTACTGTAACTGAAGCCCTCCTCTGACAACATGCTATTTTTGTTAAGTCCGAAAAAAAATAAATAAATAAATACATTTAGCAATTTAACTAAATTTAACTAAACAAAACTAAACTAAATTTAACTAAACAAAACTAAACTAAATTTAACTAAACAAACTAGATAAGGATTCTCAACTACAGAGAACTGGTTTGCAAACTATCATTTTCAATGTGCAGTTAATAGTGCTGCTCACATTAATGAAAAAAGTTAATTAACTTGTCGCTTAATTAAAGTGTTTACAGCTTTTAAATATATTAGTTTTAAAATACCTACTGTTGCTGTAAATCTTGACAAGGATTAGAATGGGTTTAAAACTGTACAACTTGATGGCAAGGTGCGGCGGTACTTCACCAATTTGCAATCTAGCAGATCCAAATTTTTAATTAAACATTTTTACATGCTGTCTTTTGAACAGTTACTGCCAGACTATGAGTTTTGCTTCATTTGCTTCTATAATTTTATCATGTTCAAAAGTAACAAAGATGAACTTGTCTTCATTCTCATGCCCTATAAGCATTATATGGAACATCAAAGAGGAATGGGATACAAAGGTCAATTGTTTGGAAACAGATGATTTACACAAACAAGAGAATAGCACAAATAGCCTGCCCACACCAAAGACTGGGAATATAAGCGCACAATTCTCCCTTTCAGTGTTTCACTCTGGATGGAGGATATTCATTCTTGAGTCATCTACATTGTTAGGCTGTCAGGACTCTACTAGTGCAACAAAAATTACATTATCAGACTGCGCTCACATTTCTATTAGGACTCTACTGTTATTGGAATCTTTTCATTTTCAAGTGCATGGGAAGGTTTCCAACAAACCCCACTGTGAATGGCTCTAACCAAAATCTTCAAACCCCAGTTCTCTGCTGAAAGTATAAAGATTAGTTGTTCTAGAAACAACATCATGGATTGCAAAATTCCATCCAATCCAAGGCAGGTTTGTCAAATTTAAACCTAATACCATATGGTACATGTTTATATAGCATAGTATATACTTACAGCACATGGTCAACACATGGACATCTCTAGACCCCTATTAATTTGGGTAAGGTACCATGGAAGGTTGTAATACTTCATTTTTATTGACTGTGAAAAGGCCTTTACCAGCAGAAATGGAACCGGAAATATCTAATGGCAATAACACATTTTAAAAGCAGGAATAAATCGTTACCTCACCAAACACCACTATTTTACCGTAACTTTTAGTTGAATAACTTGCCATTATTTGAGCTCTGTGTCAGTAAGATCTCTTCATCCTCACCTACATTCCAATATGCTAATCATCCTTGGTCATGGTAAGGGAATTACTATCTGTTTGTAGAAATGTATCTACTTTTTTGCCATTCTTCTTTCTTTCCCCTATCTTTCTCTTATGCAGTTACATACACTGCATCCCCATATATCCACCCCTGGATACATTTGCCATTATTGGTAGGAATAAATTTTGGACTATACCTTGCTTACCTCTGTAAAAATGCCAAGAAAACAGTACATGAATATGTAAAAAGATGAAAATGTTTTTCTGCATTATCAGTAATGAGAAGGAGCAAGGCAGACAGTTATGTGCAATTCCAAAAATTAAAGCCGGTATACTTCATGTTTTCTGCCTTGTAGATTATTATTGTTATCCGTAATAGTGTATATCTAATGGATTTACAAAGAATAGGAAAGATGGAATATAAATAATGCATTCAAAAGGTAAAATAATGTGATGTATTGTGACAATTTGTCTCAGTGGTGTTGTTATAGGAAAGAGAAGTTTCTATCTTTGCTTAAGGCATGCATATAAAATTATGCAGAATAGAGTGGAAACATGTAGCTGTTATGCTAAATACCTCCCACTCTGGTAATGGAAGCTAGAGGAATTCCTAACTTACACCTACAACAGTCAGAACTTGTTCCAGAAAACTTAAAGCTGAACTCCAGGCAAACAGCGGCATACACAGATTTACCTGCTAAAAGATTTTTTTTCTTGCCATCCATGCCTGAGATATACACAGTCCTGCCAGACAAAGTCAGATTTGTCTCTACTGCTTTTAGGCAATACATCCTGGTCACCTCCATGCCTTGAGTCTGCTGGGTGTACAATGAAACCACAGCAGTTTATTAAAATAATTCCTTGATCATGAAAAAATACTTACCTGCCTGATCACAACTTTAACAGGTAACACCTGTCACAGGCACCACCATCCCCACTTGGTCATCTTCTGGGTTTAGGATCTTTGCCCATCTTCACTGACCAGACTGAAATTATGTAAGTCCTGTTCAGGTGAATGGGAGTTCATTTACTACTTACATCCTGGTGTATGCTCAGGATACCCAGCATCATACATTGGGCTGCACATGCTCATTCTTTGCAGAAATTAACTTTTACATTTACAATACAATGCTGCTCATGTAAAATGTTTATGTATTTTATTCTTCCATTATTGCTTTGTATGCCTAGTAAAATAAAACCAAGACGACTCTAGCAGCTGTGCCAAATTTAATAATAGTCTCCTTCATGTCATTGCCACAATACTAGGCTACTCAGACTAGTCATTGTAAATTGTATCCTGATTGTATCATATCCACTATATTTATCTTTATCAATTATTATCTTTATTTATTTATCTTGTTATCTTTCATGATATTCCATAAGCAGAAGAAGGGATCTTTTCATAGTTTTATGATTACCAGTAAATACTTTTTCCTTAGTAGAAGTTTATATTTTCCAGAGTTCTACATAAAAGTACATTTTATTGGTTGTAATAATGAAATATATTATAATAATAAATTATTATTATAGTATTGTTAGAAGCCACCAAGTAGCCTGCTGTATTTTATATGAGAATCATGACCAATCAATGAAGGACAATTAAACAGTTGAATCATAAATCATGGGACCAGTTATTTCCAGATTTTTCCAGCTAGCTTTATCTTGCTTATTTTCCAAGACAGTTGGCTTCCTAAGTGTTTTTACTGCAAAGCAACTCATCTCACTGCACTTCAATGGCGCATATTTCATGTGCTCCGCTGAACCTTGATTTGTGTACACTGCCCTATGGAATGGTAGCCTTGTAAAACAACAGACCAGCGGTGAAAACATCCAAATGTTATTCTAGATTGAGTTTTGCAGAATGAAAAATAATATCAATAGAAACCTAAAGGTCAAAAAAATATATTTTGGGAAACATTCAGACAGCGGGAATGTGGTGAGCTGGAAAAACATTTGCCCAGAAAATGTTTGCTTAGTCTAAGTGGATTTTAGGCAAAGTTTAGTTTAGTTTGACAGATAATAATGCAGAAATATGAAAGAATTCCACAGTCAGTCATTTAACTATAAACCTGTCTTCATTCAGAAGACAACCACTTATTGTAGGTAATATAAACGTGAATATGACATACAGAGGTCTAATTTTTAGGATAAAATTTACCAAGTTGGTTTATGGCACCTGTCAGGACTTTCAACACACTATTTATTGCTATCTGTCCTCTGCAAATGGTCAGTTGGTCAGATGGGTCAAATTCCCACTGTTATGTACATCCAGCAATAGCATATGAGCCAGAGGTAGAAACCCCAGAAATCGGTGGGGTTTTGACCCCTATTTAAAATAGGATAGACTAAATTGTTCTGGTGCTATGTTCTTTTGTAAATGTGTCCATTAATATTATTATTATTATTATTATTAATAATAATAATATAGTGTTATATATACATATATATTAATAAACAAAAAATATTACCCAGCTCTGTAGATTAAATAGGGGTTGCAAATGACAGACAGATACAGACAGTGACACAGGAGGAAGAGTAGACTCTGTCCCAAAGAGCTTACAATCTAGAAAATGAGGGAAGTATCACACAATCTTGCTTCTCTGTCCTTTCACTTACAGAATTGGCTAAATTACAGCACTCATTTCTAGGACTTTCCACTCCAATACTTAACTTGCACAAATAATGTTCCAAAACAATGTGACACATTGTAGAATATGCATTCCCTAATCCTATCATCCCTACTGTTAGGGTAAATATAGTTAAACATTACATATGGGGCCAACCTATTTTTTAGCATATTAACCACTAACTTAGCAATTTCAAGGAAACACTTCACATGATTGCAAAGACATGTGCCTTCATAAAGGTAACCAGACAGATGACTTTGTTTTCTACAGCAATTCGTGACTTGAAGGACAAATGAAAGATCTAATTTCCATATTCCAAGGATTATGCCAAAATTTTAGGTAAAATGGCTTACAGGTTCACTTGCCAAACATAAAATATGCAAACAGTAAGGGACAAAGTACAGCAAAAGTTTAGAAAAGTGAACTTCAATGTTATCTTCGGGGCAGGGTCCTCTCCTCCTGTATCACTGTCTGTACTAGTCTGTCATTTGCAACCGCTATTTAATGTACAACGGTGCGTAATATGTTGCCGCTATATAAATCCTGTTTATTAATAATAATATTAATAATAATAATAATATAAAACTTGTACAAATTTATTGAATAAACCCACAAAGGTATAATAACAATAGTGATGTATATATATATATATATATATATATATATGTGTGTATTATATTTAAATATAAGAAAATTTATATTCGCCTTACCATCTGTACATATACATTTATATGTTAAAATGTAAAACTTAAATATAATTTACTCCCTACTAATGCATGTAATGATATTATTTATGCTATTTTGTTGCTTTCGTATTAATTTTATATAAGCATTTGCAGAATAAAGCTTTTGAGGTAAAAAGACAATATGCTGCATGGCTCATTTAATTAGTGATTCTTTCCAGTCTGCTGAAGATTTAAAGCTATGTTACGCTACATTATGATCTACGTGTTATAACTGTACTTCAGCATTAGTTTTTTTGTGCCTGCCAAAACAGGAAGTATACATTTTTTTTATACTAGTACTATTTATACTAGTATAATGTTTTATGTTTTGGGTTTCTTTGTAGCACTCTGTCCTATTAAATTACTCTAAACTTGTATGGAAGTTCAGAATTCAGCATGCAGGCAAGTTTGCTGTTAATGTTATTGTAAGCAAGGTCTAAGAGATCTATAATATTTAGTAGGCCATGATTACAGGACTGAACCGGATGAAAATCAGTAAGACTGGAAAAGATTAAAAAATAACTCCATAGTTTCTGAGATAGAGCAATACTTCTCACATGCCAATAAAGGGGAGTATAATGAAAACCTTTTTGGTGTATCTGATATTCTTCATCGTTTTATAAAAGAACACTACCGTGTTTCCCCGATTTTAAGACATCCCCAATAAATAAGCCACCCCCCATTTTTGAAAAAATAATTAAAATAAGACACCCGTGAATAAGACATGCTCTGAGATCC
>NC_092861.1:89313535-89321437 GCF_032062135.1 Pyxicephalus adspersus
TTCTTCATGGAAAAATAAGACATCCCCTGAAAATAAGACCTAGGGCATATTTTGGCATTTCAAAAAATATAAGACAGTGCCTTATAATCGGGGAAACAGGGTAGACTGGCGGGATGCCTGAGCATTACTGTGGAGCAGGGTTAAGGTGACATAGCTATTATAATAAGTACTGCTTGTTGGCCATGCAATGTCTCCAGAAAGTAGATACTTCTCAAAATTGTCACCCTAATAAAGAATAATGGACTAGCCTTTGAATCCATTGCAGAGTCAGCACCAGTTTATCATCTGAACAAGTGCATGCACAACATTTAGATTTTTTTTTATTAACCAGTGTTTTAATAAGGTGTTATTACATTAAGACTTCAGAGTTGTAATTTAAAAAATTATGCAACATACAGGCTGGTGTGCATAAAAAGCCAGTGCCTGTTCTTCTCAGCCCAACATTAATAAATGCATAATGCCTTCAATGTTGTACCAAATAATATTCTGTGGTCTATTGGTTTACCTTTACCATTAAAGCTTAATAGCACAGTAGTATACCGCCATCTAGAAGTCAGTAGTCAAACTGCAGGTGACAAAGCAGTATAGTTTAGTAAGAGCTCAGGAAGTGTTTCTGTTATGACCTAGAACAACTTTTATCTCTTATCCAGGAACTTCCAATTTTTGTGACCACTGCTAGAACTGTCTTTTTATGACCTCTCTACCTAGCACTGTAACTATTAGTTTTTAGTCATTTCCCCCTATTTTTAAGATCATTTTGTATTGAGCACTTTTACTGATAGTAGGTTAAGTGTATCACTGTAGGGTTTTTATAGGTTACAGAAAACAAGATGCATCATTTTGAGAAGGTTATTATGTTTTTTTATACTACTTTTTTGCATAGTATTAGCAAAGGGCACATAATGCAGGATACGGGGTTACCTAATATTACTGTTTTTAAATCAGTGAATGAGATAAGTTTATTGAAAAAATAAGTACTTAAGGGCACAAAATATGATGTCCTAGGTGACACTTTCTTCTGTCTAACAACCAAGAAAAGGCTGAAACCCAGAGTGCAGTGATTCACTTCCTTTTTCTGAATGATTTCCTGGAGTGCAATGAGCCAAAACAGTTTCTGTGGCAAAATCTGAGATGAACCATTCATTTAGAGTAGTATACAAATTTATTTTTTTATTTTGTTACAGAAATGGTAGTTATATTTACCATTTACAGTAGTTATATAATCTATTTATACTGAGGCTATGGGCACCTTGCATTTACTTTACCTGCATTCCCTGCCCCTTCTACATTAAAAGATATGGAGGCCACCACCTGAATAATAGGTGGATAAGAAAAGGGGCTCAAAACATGGGCTCAATTACAGTGGTACTGATCCTATGTAAATGTATGGAAGGACTATATATCTATGTATCTCATGCTGCATGTCGAACATAGTGTATAGCATAGTATACATAATGGAGAGGTGTGGAATATATAATGTAGCAGTTCTTTCCAGTATATACAGTACTATACAACATGGTGCAGGCAGAATGGAGAGCAGATAGCACAATGTACATAGTGTATTATATACTGTGCTGTATACAGAATGTAATTGTTTCTTAGAAGGTAATGCTATTCCTATTATTCTGTATATGAAAACATATTGCAAAAGAATAATGCCCCGTGATGATGTAATTAATTTGCATGTAACCCTGCCAACAAATATTCATATGCAATTATACCTCCTTCAGCCTCAATGTCGTCAAATACACTTACATTACTCTGTTTCATATTTATATTTTTAAGGCAGTGAACATGACCTTCACAAACATTTATATAGAAAACATTCACTATAGGTGAATCAATAACTGTATGTTAAAACACATCTACCAGGAAAATGTACCTGTACTGAATCTTTGGTGAGTTTCATAGTCACCTCTTAATAAATACAGCCCAATGCATCTTAAATATAAAGTAGCCACGGCAAACACCACAGGTAGTTATTAGCAAACAAGAAACAAGAAGGCTTTAATTTCATTATCCAAGCAAACATTGTATTTGTAAAAAAAAGTAGCACATTTGTTGCTACAATCATCTATAATGTGGAAGGGAAATACTTCTAAAGAAATGAGAACTGCACAAAATACACAAAATAATCCATTCTTCTGCCTAACTATGGAACTTCACTCACCAGATTCTTTAAATTGTATATTTATACAAAAATACTGTATATAATATGCACAATGCAAAATTGAGGTTAGATATCATGTTTTAAGTTTCAAGGAGGATCAGAAATCTTGTAAAGGATACAAAATTGAGGACTGATTAGAGCAGTTCAGGTGACCTAAGAAACATGGGCCCCAAAAATATTTACAATTGTCTTTTTCACTAGTAGAGGCAGGGCATACATGATGTGAGGAGTGTAACAACTCATACCAAGCAATCAGAATGTAATTTATTGTGTCAGATAGTTCCTCATTGGTTGTTATCATCAATGAATAACAAAGTGATTTACAAATAAAACAAAGTTTAAGTTCCTAGTGAAACCTCTTGAGATTTCCATACTACTATATTGATACATGTATAGCCTGGATAATGTTCTTGGAAGTTAGGAAAGAACAAGATATTTAAGCCTATAGTAATATAAAAGTTAACGGCAATGTTAAGTAGTATTTTTGACTATAAAGGAGAGATTATTAGGTCAGAAGAAAGTCCCTCACAAAGACACAAACGTATATTACTCAATAAACTGACAATACATCTTTAATACAGAAGAGAAGTATCCTACATTGACATCAAGGATCAAGTTGGTTTAAAATCTCATAGAAGCTTTCACAAATATATTACAATGTCTTAGCAGACTGCTGAGGTTGTGTAGTGGGAGCTTTTTATTTTTTTTTTTTTAGTTTATTCTTTTTTTATAGTTTTTTCAAATAGAAATACAATACATCTATGATACATATCTATCTGAAATAAATCTATTTACAAATAGAAAAACAATAGAAAAATTGTACAATAAGAGTTATATAACCAGCATTCTCAGAGGTGTGTAGAACAATAAACACTGTATCAAGATAACAAAAGTCACGAAATGTCCAGAAATAGAAACAAGATAAAATTCACCGTTTTAGAGATGATCGTCCAAAAAGATCTAGGAAATACAACATGTTCTATAAAACCTGGGCTATCCCATGTAACTCCCATGCACATTCACAGGAGATGGGCAGGATATAAATCATCAGTTGCTGTCCAATGGCCAAGGAGAATCATCATGGACATGGAAGTTTGCCATAGAGTGCTAGTGAAGATAGCGTGGAATATCAGCAAAGTTGGTTGCAAACCTGTATATGTGCCATATGTATATAATTCCTCTGGCTGTTCGGGATTGTACCTTTGTTTTTTTTATAAATGTTATTATTAATATTACTATACAGGATTTATATAGCACCAACATATTACGCAGCACTGTACGGAAGCTGCTCTGACCACAAACACTTCACGTGGCATGACATGTAAAAACTGAGACTTTTAATAAAATTAATAAAATTGTATTAAAACTGAGTTTTAATAAAATTATCATGTGCCATAACATGATCCAAATATTGCTTTGGTGAATGTTTATTGTCCAATTTGAGCTTTTATTCTGACATATATTTTAAACACTGATAATAAAATTAATAATAAAATAGTGATAATAAAAATATTTGGATTCATATGATATCAGATTAGTGAATGTTATATTTCTGAAATATGTTATCATTAAATTACCCAAATGGAGATTCTGCTTTACCTTTTTAAACTATGGCACGTTACCTAATGAGTAGTGGGATTGACCTATTTGAGGTCCCCCCGCAGCACATCAAATATGCCCCAACCTAGCATAATATTATCACTTTAATACTGCTTTATTGCTATCTTAATGCTGCAAAATTACATTTGCCAGGTTGTGCAGCACTCAGACTCATGTACAGGCTCCTGGACAAGAGAAATGAATGGCTGGTAACCCTATAAACCAGTAAGGCAGGAACTTTTATCCTAGAGCCCCCATGACACAGACTTTCAAATAGTTACAACACCAATTTAAAAAAAAAAGTGTAATAAAAAGGTCAGATATTTTATGTGTTTGGTCTTCTGGTAGTCCAGTCATTTTAAAGATTACCACATTGTTTGGTCATATAAAATTTGTTTGAAGTATAAATTAGACATGAGAGCTGTTTTATTAGAAGGAAAGTACACATTTATTGCAGAGTACAGTACAGCGTGTCTCCATATAAATGTTTCTGTACTAATCACGCTCATTATAACGCTACTTCTTTCCGGTGGTTTTAGGGACACATTTCTTTCACCTCACTGATTTCCAAGAAATATGTATAAGTCCTTGATAAACAGGATTTTCTGAAGACCCAATGGTCATTTTGCCCCTGGGCAGTAGGACCTGATTTTGTGACTTCCCTACTGCGCATGGCCAGAACTAAAATTTTGTGCTTGCGCAGTAGGACCTGATTTTCTTACAGCCCTACTGCGGAGTCGCAAAACAGGGTTCTGGCGGGACCTAACTGGTGCTTAGGCTGCACTGCATGGGTCAGGAGGATCTGGTAATGTACAGTGGATAAACACATGGTATTGGCAACTTTTGCCATGTTACATAACAGTTAAATGTAGATAATGCCTAATTAGTCTGAATGTCCTAAGCTGCTAATAAGTGTTACTGCTAACCTTTTATACCGGGAGCCTGTATTACTAAATAAGTGGAATATTCGCCACACCAATCATGTATTGAGCCTTAAAGTGTACCTGTTAAATAAAAAACCTTTAACTGTACCCTGTATAAAATGCAGGCACCCCTAGCAAATACTTCTGCAGGTATAGGGGGATACCGGCAAAGTTTTGACATTCCTGGTAGTATCAAAGTTTGTCCCCTAATTCTTGCTTACCTCTTAGTCCATCATTAATAACTTTACTTAGCCTAGGCAGTGGTAGATGGGCCAGTATCATATCAGACCGGCCTTTGACTGTTGGGTAGGAGCAAAGACTTTTTGATTGTACTTTATTTGTACCATATTTCTTTCTGTAAAGCTGACTCCAGGTAAGTACCTTATTGTGTCTACATATTGGCCTTTATACAATCCCTCCACAGATCACTGGGGTAGGTTTGTGCAGGAAATGAAATGTACTGCTTTGCATGGAACAATTAGGGAAGGATTAGGAATATACTGAAGACTGGCTAAGCAGTTACAAGGTTTTGACACGTAAAATGATTCACATGTTTTTCATTCCAAATTCTTCAAGAGCACATTGCCTTGGCAGATGTATAGACCTAAGGACTTGTGGAAAGACCATCCATGCAACGTGCAGTTATTACTGGAACATAAGAGTAAGTATATCTATCCATACAACTGAACACCAATGAATGTCATAGGAATGTCCATGAAGATGTAATATTACACAAGAAACAAGTCATTCTCCGGTCAGCATTCATCCTAATCTTGGCACAATGAATCCTTTTTCCATGTTGTGTCTTCTTTACATAACATTTATTTATGTATAGTCTGTTAATAAACTCCTGACTAATGCATGTAGTAAATCAGGAATGTATGGTAACAATCTGCTTTATTCCAGTATATAGGATGTTTGATTTTTACGTTAATATCTGTAAATTATGTAATACAGCAAACGTTTTTTAAAGCATGACCAATGCACAGAACTAAAAAAAACAACCTGACCCTAACTACATATTAACACATATGTTAAAACTACATTCATATATAATTAGGTATTTATTATTTGTGGACACTTAAATACACACTGAGGTCTCATGAAAACTTTTACATGGATTCAGTACAGATGCTTGCAGACCATCAGCATGAATAATCATTTATTATTAAACTATTTGCTGCCCTCTTTTTTTCACTGCTGTGCACTTTTTATATTGCTTTGTAGATGTCCACCTATAACCTAAGACCTTCTGATAGATCTTTTACAAACACACCATGGTAAGAGCTGATTAGTTTTATTTACCTCTCGGTCAGGACACTGTAGGCCATTGCCCTGGTGATAGTCTGTTAGGTATGACAATAAACCTACAAAGTGTACAGGTGACAAACACATCTAATGCCATGCCTGTCATTTCTTATCAGAGGGTTTATTATGTTCTCATTCTCACGATCATTCCTGGTAAATACATTCTAGCTTATACCAGTCCTGCAGGTGTATACCAACATGCCATGTCCAGTCAAACTTTATGACAATGAGTAAGGGCTTAACAGGAAAATGAATGTGTTTAAACATTGTGAGGACATGACTTTTAGACCACAATAATCATAAGTTTGTTTAAACCATTTTTCATCTAAAAAACCTGTTAGGGGTAATGTAATGAGAAATATTTATTTACAGTAGTTTTCTAGTATAGTAGCCAATGATTCTAGCAAAAGAAAATTGCTACAAATGTACAATTTCCTGGGAATTCCATTACATAATTTGGTGTCATCTGCAAACACAGAAATTGTACTTTTAATCCAAAACTCTATATTATTTATGATTTATTTAAGATGTTATACAGTAAAGGTCCCCACACTGAACCCTGGGGTACACTACTAATATCCTTAGACTATTTAGAGTATGAATCATTAATGACAACTCTCTGGATGCGGTCTTTAAGCCAGTTCTCTATCTATTTGCATAATGGACCATAACTTGCATATTAACCGACTGTGGGGTGTGGTGTCAAATGCTTTAGCAAAGTCCAAGTACACTATATCAACTGCTATCCCTCTGTCTACCTGTTTACTTACTTCCTCATAAAAAAAGAAAGTTATTTTGTTTGACAATGTCAGTCTTTCTTGAATCCAGCCTAAAATATTAAACAACAAATTTCCACGCAAAACAATGTACCGCTTTTGATATAAGAAAAAAGGACATGATTAGGCCGCCAGGAGGGTTAAAGTTACCGGTCTGTAGTTACTTGGTAATGACTTTGCTTCCTTTTTAAAAATAGGAAACACATTGCCATTATGCTAATCCATTGGTACCTTGAGTCTTTTTTCTAAAGATCCTATAGATAAAAAAATTCAAACCCAACCCTTATCTTACAGACTAGTGCAGCGTTTCTAGACCTTTTGAATATACGGGAACCCTTAAAATAACTTTCAGGTTTTCAGGGAACCCTTGCTATAAATACAGCTCACAGTACATTAATGGGGTGGTCAGTAATAAGAATGCCACCCTTAAAATTAGCCAAAAAGGATCATTGAGGGGCAGACTGCTCATTGCTGGAGGAATCCTTAGGTTCCACAGAACCCTGGTTGAGAAACACTGGATTAGGGTATCCAGGCTCCAACCTTGGACCTGTACAATTTATTTCCCATCCATGAGCAAAAGCTCCCACCAGCATAGTTCTGAGACTTTTTTTTTGGAAATGAAGACTTTTTACCAAGTGGAAACACAATGGCAATACTTTTTAGAATTATATTCTGTCCTATGCCATATCTTCAGATCTGAGTTTCAGGTTTAGTACATGACACATACATACCTTTATAATAATAAAACTCATTGTCATAAAAGAATCTGTAATGCATGTTTGATATTACAAATAATATACACAATGAACAACTAATTTGGAATTTTTACTGTCTCCTACAACCCTGTGAGTTATATTACCTGGTGCTACAAGATCCTTATCTGTATTACTGTCATAAGTAATAACTAAAATATTTACTGAGGAGTATTTTTTTATCGTTGTGATATCTAGAACATACAACAGTAACTGGCCATTATTACAGAAAACTGTACACAGTCAACATTTTTTGAATTATTGCACAAATCTGGAAGAAATTCGCAAAGCACAACAAGTTTGTATAATTGCCTTTTGTGTATTGTATTTCCTTATCCCAATGTTTAACCTCAATAAGCTGTATATACGGCATT
>NC_092861.1:89323077-89326137 GCF_032062135.1 Pyxicephalus adspersus
TAATTTTAGCTATATGGTTTTTCATGTAAGCAAAGTTAAACAACCCTATTCCCTCCTTCACCTGGAACATTGTATATTGACATATGGGCTGACTTGGTTAAGGGAAAGGGAGACATATACACTACAAAATATTGTTGTCAGCAATTACGGAGGCCTGTTCCTGCCTTACCCCTAGTACTGCAAACACCAACAAATTCATGTTGTGCTGCATTTTCCATATTCTGTACGTTGAGCTGTACCCTATCCCAAAAATTTGCTATCCTGTTTGCTATGATATGCATTTCCCATTACACACCACCTAATTTTGTTTGATGCATTGCAAATTCTATATTCAGCACTGCCTATATGTATTCTGAGCTGTACATTCCTATTCCACATCTGCTAATTGTATGTTGTGCTTTACTTTCCAAGTTCTAAAACACAAATCTGTTAAATGACTTTGGTGTAAATTAACTTTAGTGTCTAGTAAGGTCATTCAAAATACATTAGACTGTAGTTTTTTATAGGTATATATTTGCCTAAACTTATGTTTTAAGTAACTTTGCTTTAATTTTCTTACATTTGGTATGTTTTGAAAAACTATAATTTTTTTTTACTAAATGTCAGGAATGATTCATAGCAAGTCACGTTTACTACTAGATACCTTCAGTTTACATCCTAGATCTTCTTGGCAACCTCCTATGTTACAGTAAAACCACCCAAACATTCTGATGTATAATAAAATGGTTATAATGTTATGAGAATTATTTTTACACAGTACATTTTTCCTCTTCTATTTAATCTTTGACATAAACAAAGTAGCAGCCAAACAGGTAGAATTTGAGTAAGTAAAAGTGCATTGTTTTGCTATACACAATAGAAAAGAAATAGGCAATAGAATCATGTTGATAAAACATCTGAACTCACGTTGCGTTCCACGTTCATCTGGTACAACTTTTTCATGCAGGACTAGCTTTCAAGGTATGTGTGCCTCAGAAGTATCATATTTATATATCATATATAAATATTTATTTATTTTAGCAAAAGAACAACAACAAAGTGTTAGGGTAGATGTAAAAATAAAGTATAATTAACGATTTTATGTTAGCGGGCTAGAATTTTGCTAATGAACAAAAGTACAGAGTTCTTGGAACTGGTGTTTACATTATCTTATATTACCTGATGTCACTATGCCCATTTATTTGCAATGTTGAGTAATTATTTATTCTTCAAGTCCTGCATTGCTGCTTTCATGAAAGTTGCACAAAGCCAAGTCATGCCATCCTCCACTCACTGTTGCTTAGGGTGGAGCATCCTTTTTTTTTAACCATGGAGGAACCCTAGAAACAGCTTTCTGAGAATATCAATATCCAAAGCTCACAGTACATTAGAGTGGTGGTCAATGAATAGAATGCCTCGTACATTGCTGGCCAATGGAAATCATTTCACCCATACAGACAGCCAAAAGATACACGGTGTCAGCTTTACTGACCTAAAAGGTACACATTGCTCAAGGAAGCCTTAGCAAACTCTGGAGGAACCTTTCGTTGGGAGGAAAAGTTATTAGAATTTAGGACGAGGTGCCTAAATTAATGACAGTCTCAGCTCACCTATAATAAAGAATTTCTACTGTTCTACATAGCAGTGGACCAAAACGGGAAGATCCACTATAGATATTGTTTTCCAAAGGATGACCAAGGCAGTTGATAATTTACATATATCAAATGGACCAATGTATAATTCTTACAATGATGTTTTGCTTTTGTAAAGATGCACCAACCTACCTTTACTTGGCAACTGGTAGCTTCTTATCAACTCAGCTGCGATGATAGGATCTCTGTCTCTTAGCTAGGATTGGTTATGTTAAGTCTGCTCTAACTAGATGGGACCTTGCCGTTAGTATAGCTAGCCTAGCATCACTTGCTCTAAACCTAGTTCTCCGGATTACAGTTTGTCCTAACAACTTGGTACTAGTAGGTAAAAACTGATAAGGCCTGAGAACGTATTGAATAAATCTCAAACCTTATTGCAATTACCTAGTTGAAACAGAGGGGCCACACCGACCTTTAACAACATGATTTTATTAATTGACTTTATCGATGACAAGCAACAATACCAAGACAACCAACACCGAAATAGAAATATTTGTTGAATACTGTTTTATCAACATGCATGGTTCTGTTGTCCTACTGTTGATGTACCTAGATATATAAGAGCCTATGTTATCATTTTAAACAATCATTAAGAAGTACTTCAAGGTATTTTTAAATGCTATCTTGAGTTTAGACTCTTGTCTTGTAATCACACACTCATCAACATTCATAATGGATGAGAAAGACTTAGCACAGTAAACCAGTCAGTGAATGGATCTTTCACACGAGTGACTTCATAAATGAGTTGCTGTAAGTAACTATTCTACACTTTAAAGTCTGTCATGTGTATCCCAAATTCTACATAGCAGCAGGCAGTAGAACTTTTCAGCACTATACAGTGTATGCTCATACTTAATTTTCTCAGCCTACAGAGCATGTTATTAGTAAGGTTGAACAGAAAAGCCTTCTGTGGAATTCTTTCCTCTCTGGCCAGCAAATGTACCTTGCCAACAAGGCATCAACATTGTGCCTGGCTAGTGAGGGAGAGACTTTATAGAAACAGGTATGTGGTCTCTTACTGTCTGATCCGGTACTGTTGAATTGTCTTCATCCAGGATTACTTATATGACACAGCCCTACATGACAATGTGAAGTCACAACTATGTGTCTGGTATGGTCAGTACAATTAAATTAGCCTGTAGAAGAAATGTAACTATTGTCATACGGTTGCATACAAATGTTTTGAGGCCTGGGGAGCAGTAGGCCCAATGGGATAGATGTTTAGGGTCTTTCACTTACCCTTTGCTGGCAAATGATCTGTCCAATTAAATGGCCAGCATAGTTCCAGAAGCGTAGTATAAGTAACTGGCTAGCAGATATGCAAAATATGTAAGATAATAGTCACTGGTGTATAATGTTAGATATTATGGGAGAGGTCATCAGATAGCCCAACACAGATTGTGCTGCAGAACCCGTGATTTCTAAGTAT
>NC_092861.1:89327119-89351867 GCF_032062135.1 Pyxicephalus adspersus
TGTATTTTTTATTACCTATTATGTCCTCATGACAGTGGTATGAAGCAGCTTTTCTCTAACTTATAACCTTGAGGAACAATTGAAATAATTTTCAGCAAATATGGAACCCCTACTAAAACCAATTTTGTTGGGTTAATGGGAAAAATGGTGAACAGTGAAAAAATGACCCCCTTTATAGTGGCTACTATGTGTGGACGTGATGGGAAAGGGGGTACACAGCAAAACATAAGAGAGAGAGCGTATAGTGAAAGGTGATATCTGCTTTTTATTATAAATGAACCCTTAGATTATATGAGGACACTTGTGTCAACTTGAACAATCCATGTGGATGGTAAGACTGTCTGGTGGCACTCAATTCCAACCTATACTTTGTTTGATGAAGTTGTGAAATAAACAAATAAAGTACTTATAATATTAATGAAAGCAGTGGCTTTTATTTACAGTAATTGTTTGTAAAAACAATATTAATGTTTTATGGTAATAGTCTTCACTTCAGTAAAGAACTCATATGAATCTTTGCCTCCCTCTCTTCCCAGTCCTGACGCTTTCATGCCTCCAAAAGGTAAGTTAAGGTCTCTCACAAGCCAGCAATTGGTCCATACAAGACCCGACTGCAATTTCTTAGCAACACGGTGGATACGTCCCACGTCTCTTGTCCATATAGTAGCAGCAAGTCCATATTTGACTCCATTGGCTTTTTCAATAACTTCTTCTTCTGTATCGAAAGGAACCATACATGTGACGGGTCCAAATATCTCTTCTTGCATGCAACAGGATGTTTCTTTCAGACCGATGATCACAGTGGGCAACATGAAGTAACCACCCTGGTTTTCTGGTGGAATGTTTAAAGCATCCACACCTTCTCCACAAGCAACAGTAGCACCTTCTTCCAAAGCCTTCTTCACATAACCCTTTACCTGGATGACAGAACATGTCAGAATGTTATCATACCATGTTATTGTGCAACAACCGGTGCCAACAGCAGACACTTGTAGGGAAAGCCCTACAAAACTTTCTGGAAACAATGGTGTAACATTAAAGCAATGCATACATGACTTGCATGTAAATATAGTGAATTATTGTTCCGGAATATAAAGTTTTTGGGATAAGATATTTAGAGGCTAAAAGGGAGAGGTTTAAGGTGTGTGTAAACACAAATTCATTTTTCAATATGTTTTGCATCATCACTGTATACAGTTTTCCTAAAGTGTAATTCAATCCATAATGTCAGCTCCGTCACACCTGTTTTAATTTTGGAACAGAGCTCTTTTTTACAAATATGTACCTAAAATGGATAAACAGACTGTAGTAGTATTGTACTGTGCCAACCCAGCTCCCTACTGTGAGACTTTAATATAGGAGAGCGGATCATAAACCTCTAAATACACAACAAAATGTTTTTTTTTATCTCAGGTGTAGACCTCCTCCTCTAAACAAGGTATGCCCTAACTATGTATAATAGCAACCAATATTACTAAATGGGCTGAGAAATACAGATTTTTTTGTTTTCACAGATTTTATTACTCTGGAACAAGGGCAAGTAGGAGGTAGCAATAAAGAGTTAGGGGAGATGTTTCTATTGTGTATTATGTCAGACTATAGTTCTCCTTTAAGCCGTTTGCATATAAACATTTTTTAGAAAATATTTTGAGAGCATGTTGTAGATTTTTTTTTTTGCAGATCTTGCCACTAACAACACTTTCTGTTGTGGGCTAATAAGATAACTCTAACTACCACTGCCTCGTAGTTTGCAAAATTATTAGTCTGCCCAATGCACACCTACCGTTGGCAATCAGGTGTATCAGACAGGCAACCAAAGTTGTTAATTTTACTACTAGATAGTAATTCCTTGTATTCCTGAAAGTAGTGAAATTCCTTAAGTATTTGGATTTTAATGAGCATTAATAACTTACTTTTGCTAAATGGTTCTGACTGATCAAAGCTCCCATGCTGGCTGTTGGATCAGATGGGATTCCAACCTTCCATTTTCTTGTAACTTCCACAAATCTCTTAAGAAACTCTTCATAAATTGAACGCTGAACGTAGATTCTGCTGGTACACAGACAAATCTCTCCCTGTAAAATGGCATACATTGTGAAAATGGCTTGACAAATTGTAAATTACTTTCTTTCCAGCTGTTCAAAAAAATACATTTTCTTTTAGAATATGAACCATAGACCATTGCTGAGCTATAAACACTTTTTGTAGATTAAAATACCAAGACAAGAATATTAAGAAATAACCTTTTATTACATGGGGAAACAAGCATGAAAAGTGGTTTCTAGGGTAAAGTTTGCTCTTGTCATAACCATGCTGCAGTGTGTTCTGTAATCATGCAACTTTACCAAATAGGAGATGATCATTGCTTTGGGTTGTGTAATGGTCATCCCACTGTCATATCAGCCACTTTGTTCTTCCTTTTAGTCTTTGGGGTAACTTAAGACTCATGAATTTATCTACAGACTTAGTACCGTCACTGACTCCAAAATACAAGATGCTCTTTTCATAGGTGCTTCCTTTATTTTTATCTATTCTAAAGCTTTATGCCTATCCAAAAGAGGCAGCTATTGTCAGTCCAACAATCTGTACAAGTGAGATGAGAGCCCTAAAACTTGTTGATTTAATATCATAATGCAGAATTTGTTTCTGTAAAAGTATTTATTTTAATTTGTTAAAAGATGTACAATGTCTCCACCTGGTGGTAGCACCTATCAATTACTGTACTTTACTTCTCTTACTTTTTTGGTGATACTGGAAACATTTTGATGAAATTCTGATCCTCAGTTTATGTTGGAAAACGTAAGGACATAACAACCCTTTAAAGTTTTATGTAGGATATGTTCCGAGTGCATTGAGTTGCAATTTGTTGGAAATCCAGCATTTTCAGCATATTGTCCTGCGATTTGCCATTCAAGTCAACTTAAATGGAGTTCAAATTTGTAAAATCTTTTGAAAGTGGACCTATTAAAGTCTACTGAAGTGGTTCAGTGGCAGACAACCCTCAGATGCTGCCTGATGCATTTTAAAACTGCACTGCAACACAATCAAAAAGGCAAAAAGTCAAACCTTTACAAAAAGGAATTTCAACATCTCCAATGTATTTCAATATCATTGAAATACATTAGACTGCTTAAAAAGCTGTGAAGTATAGAGGTTCTCCTGTTAAAAAAACAACTTGTCGGAACTTAGCCTAATTTAAAAATATGCAAGTTAAAACATTCCTTAAAGGTTAAGTTTAAACCGCCCTCTTGTTGAGAAAGCTTCCATTTAGGTGGGTTTTTGGAAATATCCTTAATAAATGAACATGGGATTTTTCAAATCTCTGAGCCATCTCAAGCTCGAAGATTTTAAATATCCTTTCAAGTTCAAAATCAGGGGACCTTTAACAGTTTTAGGATTAATCCACCACCAGGTATACAGAGACAGATACACACAAGCCTAAAAAGTTGCTGACCGCGTTTATGGTTTCAGGCACTCTACAGATGTGAATATAGACCTTTTGATATGCAAAATCAACCTTTTTTATGACTCCTCAACTGTAAATAAATCCTCAATCTTCCCTACCACCACGTTCTCATTTTACTCCAAGAAAACTTGATATTTCTGGTAATGTTCGTGAAGTGTAAAGATTGGAGTTCTATATTCTAACTTTATGTACGAATATGTATCACTCCTGGTCCAATATTTGAATACCTGATTGGAAAAACTTGAGCGAACCGTGGTATTAATACATTCTTCTAGGTTTGCATCTTCAAATATAATGGCTGGGTTTTTTCCTCCAAGCTCCAGGGACAACTTTTTGCAGTATGGTGCACTTTTCTCAATGATGCGTTGAGCAGTAACAGTGCTTCCAGTAAAAGAAATGAGAGGCACATCAGGGTGGCACACAAGAGCCTCTCCAGCTTTTGGACCAGTACCAAACACTATGTTGATGACACCAGGTGGGACACCTTGAAAGAAACAAAACTAATTTACATTCTAATTATATTTTTTTATTAACATATTCCAAATTGTGTAGCATACTTGAGAACACTTTTCTCAGATTTTGGCTGGTTGGAATTTGAATGAACATTTTCACCAGATCATATGTTATTTATACATCTCAACAAGCCTATTACTATATCTCTAGGTTAATATTTGAGTATCCACCTTAACAAAGTTTATTTGGCTTATTTTTGTCTTCTCTGGTTTTCATTTCTTTCCTCATCAACATGCTAATGAAACTAATTAACAAAACCTGTTTCCAGGTGAAAAAAGGCTGTTCATACTTCAGCTAGGACATGAGGTGGACTATCTGAATGCTGAAGCTTCTAAAGCACATAGTGAAAAGCCTTCTGTGTGCCACTATTTCAGAACAGAGGAGGCCTGTACAAAGCCTGTGTAGGGCTACACGTAAGGCTGGAATTCATCTTTAACATTTTCTCCTAAATCTGCTACAAATAATCCTTGGGGACCTTTCCCCATGGTGCCTTTTGAAAACCTTTTTGGACAACTGACAGCAAACTTATAACATACTTGTCAGGGAGTCAGTCAAAACAGAGTACAGTTGACAATCGAAAATCAGGCCATCGATAATCCCTTTCACTCAGTTTTCCGGCACAAATTTCAGAGTGCATTTTCAATACAGGGATTGTAGTACACTGTTTGGCCACTTATGTTTTAATGGCGCTGTTGTGCAGAAACAGCTGTTAGGTCTTGCTCCGTACACTAAATACACGTTGGGACTTCCCTGCGGCCTGCTTCCTGGAACTGTGCCTTACGTCCATGGGTGCTTTGAGGGGAAGGCTGGTCTGTGTATGGAGATGAGTATAACTTTTAAAAAATCCAGTAATTTCGAAAATCTGGCACTTCTAAGGTCCGGAGGTTGCTGGATTTTTGTCAACTGTAATATGATCAATGTTACAACAACATACATTACCTGCCTCCTCCATTAACTTGCACATCATCCATGCAGTAAGAGATGTCATCTCACTTGGCTTTGCAACTACTGTATTCCCACATGCAACAGCAGGAGCAATCTTCCAGGTGAGTAAATAGAGAGGAAGATTCCAGGGACTGATCAGTCCAGCTAATAGGAAGCAATATCATTAGAAATAATATTTAATGTAACAAAACCCTGCTAATCCCTAATCTATTAATATTACCAACGCCAACAGGAGTGCGCACTGTATAATTCATGCAGTTTAGGGACTCCATTTGTGTACACTCCGTGGTATGGTGCAGGATGGAAGAGGCAAAGAAGCGAAAGTTGTACACAGATCGTGGAATATCTACAGTCCGGGCAAATGTCAGTGTTTTCCCTGAAAAGCAAGAATTTGATATTATTTCTCTATATTTATATTAGTTTTACTTTTATATCATAGTTTTATTTTTGGAATTATGTAAGGAAACCAAAGCGCTTGGAAGAGACTTATGATGACTTTTCCTTACAGACCAACCAACCAACATTTTTTAGCACCAGTTAGAACTTTTTGAGCTAAATTATTGTTGCACCTAGATCATGCAATTAACAATATGAATATTTTTCATCCTATAATTATCTGGTGGGAATATTGCTGATTGGCATTGCACTGGCACAACATATATCTTGTGCCAGCCTTAATAGAGCCTTCACATTGGTAGAACCATGTCATGTTTACTAGCGGAAACATTTACATTTGCAGTTAGGATTAAAAGATCACCAGCAATCCTCTATCATGTCAGGTTTTTATTTTTGTTTGTGAGCTGCAGAAGTAACAAAATGAAAGTTTCAAAGTGATACATGGAGGAGTGGTTGATTGGTGAATCAAGCTGTATAATACATAATGGGTACAAGTGGTCATGGTACAAATGGGAAGTATTAGAGGATAGTCCATATTTCTTAAGCTGCGTACACACAGTAAATAATTGTCGTTGGAAACGATCTTTCACAATCCTTTCCAACAACAAAAGACTCCGCTATGCATGAACCAGCGCTGTACATACAGAAACATTCTGCTCTATGGAGAGGGGAGGGGGAGAATGACAGATCGGCACCCCACTGCGCAACTCCCCTTTACTGATCCGCCAGGACAGATCCATGAATGCTGAGCGCTGTACACAAGCCAGATTCACGTCCCATATCAGCCAATATTAATAATATCATAAATTAATATTTTCTGGTGAAATCAATAAACCAGGCATGGGTTTAAATAAACTTTCCCTTTTTTTCTGCAGCACTTTTGTATTTAGGTTACAATTTCCAAGACAACACCCCAAGATTAAATATGTATACATTTTTAACTATAACATCACAAAATTGATTCATCTACATGATTTCTGAGAAAATGTATTACTCAGAAAGACATGTGTAAACACAAACATGAAAAGTACCACTGAGAACAAGGTATCTCTGAAAGGAAATATAGACTTACAGTACAAAGCTTTTAGAGACATAAATGCTGCTGCTTAAGGAAATACCCGTGCTCATCTTTAGTACTAGTCAAGCCATCTATAGCTTATTTATGCAAAATCGTTTCCTTTAAAATGCAAGTGAAATTTCCCAGTTTGGAATTTGCAGCCATAATCACTTCTTTTCTGACTCATCTTTTGTGACCACTTTTATAACAACTTCATACTGGCTTGCAAACTTGACAGTTTGTACATTACACAACTGAGTGAACAAATTTGTTTAATGATTACTTTGAGGTTTAGTGAAACAGTGATGCAAAATCTGTGTTTACAAAGATTGCAGTCACAAAATATGTTGCCTTGGTTATACACTGGACCTGTATTTTCTTATTACTTATGGGAGATAGGACTACTATCTACAATTTGGTTGTTTTAGCTAGATTAGTAGAAAATCCTATTTTATTTGCCTTTAAAGAATGGTCCTGTAGGATGTGCAATGGTCACCTGCCTAGAAGGCCTATAGACATATATTGTTAGGAGAGTTAGCTTGTGCTTAGAACAGACCAGGTGACTCCTGTGAAACTGAGGCTAGATTCACATTGTTCTGTGTACATATAGTGCACATGCATAGGTGTAAATGGACCCATATATTTGTGAATGTGGATGGGAATGACATAACAAGGGAGGAACAGAACTTTCTATGTAAACCCTGTGTACTTTGGGGAAGTTTTTCAGTGCCATATGTCTACTCCTATCATGCTTTCACTTTTAGGATAAGACAGTTACACAATTTTTACCACTTTTCGGTATCAGATGGTACAATTTGATGCTGAGCTCATTACCCATCATGTAGTTCCAGTCTAAAATCAACATGCAACATTAGTACATGATAGTACATCAAATAGAGGGAAACGATTGGATGCCAATAAAAATATATATTGAATGGATTTGTTTTATGGCAATGTGGAAAACAAATATTTATTTGTAAGCATCAACAGTGAAGCCTTATAAACTGCATATCCACATTTTACTTTAATTGCTCCATAGGCTTGGATGTAGGGAGCATTTATGTATCATAGGACAATTTTATTTCATATGTTGCAGATACCGGTAGTTACAGATTCCCACTGACAGAACTAAGAAGGCCATTCAATGCAGACTTTATCATATACAAGTAAAATCATACAGGTCACCTTGGTCTTTTGATTCTGCTTGTGCAAACTCCTCCAAATGTTTCTCAATCAGGTCAGCTAGCTTATTCATAATTGCAGATCTGTCTTGAGGGCTCTTAGAGGACCACATGGGAAATGCAGTTTTGGCAGCATGGACTGCAGCACTGACCTTCAAAGAGAAAATGTATTTCCACACATTAAATTATCCAGTGCCAACGTTAATAAAATGGTTTTTAAGGTTAAAGTGTTAAATTAAAAAAGACTGACATATTGCAATGTCAGTAGCATTAACAGAGCTGTTTATGGTTATTAGATTTGCCCCTTTGTTCAGCAGTGAAAATCACGCAACAGTGTTGTCACCTCAGACAGTGTAGTCTGAGACGGATTTGAGAGATTATGAAAGTTGCCTTTGTTAAACTCAGTCTAAGGAATATTAATATCCTTGATGTGAATCTGGTATTTTGGCTTCAGCAGTGCTTAATTCAAGTGTGGAAATCACTGATATGCTGGACAGATGCGAAATTAAGAGTGTCTGTCCCCGATGTCAACAGAGGCCATAAAAGTAAAAGCAGACAATGAAAGCCCTGCTGGATTCTGTGCTTGAATAAATAAAGAGCTTTGTAGTCCAAGAATAATCAAATGCCCCTTTTTTATTTTTGGGACAAAAAAAAAAATAGAGTAAAAGCCCTACTGTCTGCCTTACTAACTTGGTCAAATACACCTTCATTCAGAAGACCTGAGAGGGCTCAACGATAAATGTGTGAAGGGAAACAAGAAGCAAAACTCCAGTATGTAGCCTTTGGATACTACCATGCCTTGTACCCAAGCAAACTGAAATGCAAACAGTCCAAGCATCCAGAAAGGTTATATACCTTTCTCAACTCAGATGCAGTTGAACTGCAGACTTTCAGCTTTAATTCAGTAAATTGAAAAAAAAAAAAGATTACATAAAAATGTGAGGAACTAAGGCTTCTTTTTAACACAATCACTTCATTTCAGGGGCTTATAAGTAATTGGAAAAATTTAAAAGCTGAAAATAAAATGTTCATTTCTAATTCTTGGTTAAAAACCCTTTGCTGGCAATGACAGTCTGTAGTCTTGAACTCATGGACATCACCAGATGCTGGGTTTCCTCCTTCTTAATGCTCTGCCAGGCCTTTACTGCAGCGGCTTTCAGTTGTTGTTTGTTTGTGGGCCTTTCTGTCCGAAGTTTAGTCTTCAACAAGTGAAATGCATGCTTAATTGGGTTCAGATCAGGTGACTGACTTTCAAGAATATTCCACTTCTTTGCTTTATTAAACTCCTGGGTTGCTTTGGCTGTATGTTTTAGGTCATTGTCCATATGTATTATGAAACACCTCCCAATCAATTTGGCTGGATTTGAGCAGACAGTATGTCTCTGAACAACTCAGAAACCAAGTCCAGTCTAGCCTTTCTATTCTTGATGCTTATGAGTGACTTGCACCTTGCAGTGCACCCTCTGTATTTACTTTCATGCAGTCTTCTCTTTATGGTAGACTTGGATATCATTACACCTACTTCCTGGAAAGTGTTGTTCACTTGGTTGGCTGTTGGGAAGGGGTTTCTCTTCACCATAGAAATGACTATGCGATCATCCACCACTGTTGTCTTCCGTGAACCTCCAGGTCTTTTGGCGTTGCCGGGTTCACCAGTGCTTTGTTTCTTTCTCATGATGTACCAAACTGTAGATTTTGTCACTAATATTGTAGCAATTTCTCGGATGTTTTTTTTTTTTTGTTTTTGCAGCTTAAGGATGGCTTGTTTCACCTGCATGGAGAGCTCCTTTAACCGCATGTTGTCTGTTCACAGCAAAATCTTCCACATACAAGCACCCCCCAATCAACTCCAGGGCCTTTTATTTGCCTAATTGATAATGACATAACAAAGGAATTGCCAACACCAGCCCATGAAATAGCCTTTGGGTCAATTGTCCAAATACTTTTGAGCCCCTGAAATTAAGTGATTGTGTAAGAAAAGGCTTTAGTTCCTCACATTTTTATGCAATCTTTTTGTTCAACCTACTGAATTCAAGCTGAAAGTCCGCAGTTCAACTGCATCTGAATTGTTTCATTTAAAGTTAATTGTGGTAATGTACAGAACCAAAATTAGAAAAAAGTTGTCTGTCCAAATATTTATAGACCTAACTGTAACCTGAACATGAAATACAACTAGTGTCCCTTTAACAGGTAAAGAAATGTGTTCTTAAAAACTTTCATTTATAGCACATTGTTACCAATCAGATTCAGATTGGTAGGACTGGTCTGTAGTCACATGGAAGCAATAACAGAGCTTACCCTTGGCTACTAGTTGGTGCTTAAGGTACTGCATAAACAGGTCACTTTTTTTTTTTTTGCAACTATATTCTTAGATGAGGTAATGTAAAGTGTGAGTGAAGTAAAAATGTTGTTTCTATTATTTGAAGTGTACACACACACATATATATATATATACAAAAATCCTGTATGTTACGGACACAGGCACTATTTGGGCTCAGGTGTAAATTATGAAATCAGACTGAACAAAAATAACAACTTCCTTAATAATTCTTAAGTACAGCAGTTACTACAACCAAATGCAAACTGTTTGCTGAAGTCAGCACATTAGTAAACAGATTCTGATAACTGGTAGGAGTTACTGCCCTCAAGAAAAGGATCAACCTTAAGAAATAGGGCTGATAGTGATTTACTGCTAAAAATAACAGATCATGTAAAAATATACACCCGCTACTAGATAAGTCAATGAATGCTACTTTCGATTTACTCTCATGTAAAACAAACAAAGAGTATAGGATCATAGGATCTCACCTCTTCATTTCCACTATCAGGAACTCTAGAGAAGACATTGCCTGTAGAAGGATCAAATGAATCAATGTAGAATCTGCTTGGAACAAATTTCCCTCCAATGTAATTCTGCAGCTCTAATAGATTGTTTTGTTTCTCCATGTTAACAGGGAAGAACAGCAATGTGTTTGTGTGTTAAGTTCTTAAAACAGGCAGACTGCATTGGAGTTTGGACTGCTCCTCAATTAACTCCTCCTTTTTGTGCAAATACACAACCTGGGCAAAGTATTTGTAACAGTACAGCAGTATCTGAACATGAAACTACCACCAAAATAGATTGTGTTGAAAAATTAACAGCTGGCTACAGGTATTTTTCTGTAAAGCTGTATTACTGACCACATAGTTTTCAAAATTAAACTGCAAAATACCTATTCAGTCCTCAGTTAACTCTCTCAAATCTATAGCCACCTAAAATGCATAGGGGCATTTTGTAAATATCTTCTATTAGGCAACACAGTTCTAAACATTTTGTACAAAAGTATCAGTTGTACAATAGAAGTACAGTTGTGAGAAAAAGAAAAGTACACCCTCTTTTAATTCCAAATGTTTTACATATCCGGTCATAGAATCCATGATTCAATAGCTTGTAGAACCACCTTTAGGCTTAGTCTATACGGATGTTTTCCCAAGCGTTTAACCTGAGGCTTTAAAAGCCCATGTTTGAATTTCCCATGCATTCCAATAGGCTAATCTACACCAGGACCTTGAGGCACGTTCACAAGCATTATCTATAAAATTGCCCAAAAAGGCGGGTAAACGCGACCATCGATTTCAGACTCGGGGTCGCTTCAAACTTTAAAAAAAAAAAAACCCCACTTACCTTGTTCTGTCGCTGTCTCCCTGCATCCTGCTGGTCCCGGCAGGTCCTGGGGACATGTCCTGCTTCTCCGATCTCCAGCCCCAAAGTGTCAATTTGATTTACGAGGTTTCCCGGTGACGTTGGTGGTGACGTTGGTACTTCCGTCGGTGAGTCGGTGATTCAATACAAAATAGCTGTATTGAGTCCAATACAATTAAATATTCATATAATATATACATATAATTATATATTATATATGCTACTGTTCACTTATATTACATGTTTTAATATTCATTTTTTGTGTTTTTTTTTAAAGTATATTATTGAATTTAATAAATTAAACCGCTAATACCAGTGCAAAAAAATGCATATAAACGCAGTAGGAGTGTTTACATGCTTTTTTAAAAACGTTCATTTAGACCTAGCCTTAGAGGAAATAACTTGGAGTAATCACTTTTCTGTATGTCAATCAATCTATCACATTGTTACATTATTGCAGTTCCAGGAAGCTGAAAAAAATACTCATGCTTGTTGCATTTAAAATATGTTTGATGTTTTTAATCAATCCATAACTGCATTCATTACTGGGATTTAGTATTAATGTTAACCAAAGATGTATTATTTTAATGCAGATGTAATCACTGAAACACAAATTATAACCAAGAAAAAAGTTTATGCTCAAACCAAAGCCTTTTAATTTTAGATACATTATTTTAATGAAATAAAATTGGGACATCCCTCACAGCAAATCTACATACACACAGCAAAGAATTTTCTCATAAGAGGTTCAGATTTCCTCAATGTTCAGCCATGCTCTAAAACTTAAAATAAAGAGTCCTTCTGCTTTGTTCTGCTTCATATAAGCAATTCATATTTAGAACCTATATTATTACCTAACAAAAAGGAAAGAAAAACTGCAGACATTTCAGAAGTACTGTAGGAACTGTAAACGTGTCTGCTTGGATCAGAAAAGAATACCATGCAAAGTCAAATATTGTTATTCATATAAATTAATGTTGCAAGAGAGAAAAGCTGCTGAATTCATAACAGATTGAGGACGGTAGACATTAAGAAGCACTTTATCACAGGTTGAACCATGTGAAACAATCAGACGGAGGTCCTGGTTATTTGTTCCTTTAGATGGAGGTGGTGGGAAGCAGTCTGCCCTTAAGCCCCTGAAGAGGTTTTCTATAGATTTGTGTATGGTTTGTCCTTTAATTGCACTTCATGTCTTTAGCCAGGCAGATCAGGTAGAGAAATCTCCACACGCTTAGTGAAGTCCCCTTAATGAGAGTGTAGTGTCATTCTTTTATCTAGAAAAAGAAAAGTGAAACAATAAACCACAGTTTGACTTACAATGTCAAATACAGATTTTATCATTTTTTCACTATTTACAAAAAAAGAAAAAAAAAGGATACGGATACATAATAATGCAAGAGAAACTATCAGTCAAGTTTTGCTTATATTAACAATGCTTTTTTACTAGAGCATAAGTGTTTATAGTTTCTTTAACTTTCAAAGGAAGAAAACATTTGTTCCACATATAACTTATTTACTGACACCATTTAGTATTAAAATGGAACTGTGACTTCCCTATGTCTCCGGCCAGGGTTTTTCAAATTCTTGTTTTTATTTCTACTAAAAAATGTTATAAATGAGAGCTAGGGAGCAATTGAAAAACATCCAGACCTAATACAAAACTTAAAAAAAGGGGAAAAGGCAGAAAACTTCAGGAGGATTCAACACTGGCAAGCTAAAAAGACAACTGGCCAACCCTTTCAGTTTGTCCCATAGTTTGTAAGAGAAGTACCAAAAGCATGATTGATTATAAGCACAGAAAGGTAAAACCTGTGTCCTTCATTCGATTTCAAGGGGAAAAAAATAATAAAACTATGTTTTTACAAAATCAGTCTGATACCTACTGACATCCTAGAAGCCAAAACAGAAGTATGTGCTTAATATCAACCAAGATGTTCTTCAGGTTTTTACAAATGAGGCAGGAAAGGGCACCTGTTCTAAAGGAGTGAGGATGCTACCTCACAGGAGACCAGACAAGGGACTTTACTACTAGCACACACATAGTGAAGACAGTATGTGGATGACCTGTAGAGCTTGCAAATGTAAATCCAAGGTGGAAGTAGAAATTTCCAACTTGTGTTCAGAGTACCATGGAGGCAGCTATTTCTAAAACAGCTGGGGAAAATAATGTATGGGCTGTGCATTATTGCCAAACATCTAGGCTTTGGTTTCATGCTTAAGGCTAAAATATTTACATGCATACCACATGTACTCCCTTGTTTGATATTTGGGTAAGGAGGGGGGGTGGTACACCAAGGTGCAAAATCAAGTCAGACACTCTTATTTCTGTCTTTGAAAGGCTTTTAAAACACAAGGTTAATCACCAATTTGGCAGCCAACGGTCCTTCATAAAAGTATTAAAACATGCTACTGTTCAGCGCATCAGAAACTTTTTCAAATCTAAGGATTATTAAATTTGCAAAGAACAAAAGACCACTAATACAGACAGATGACACAGATAAAAAAAATCTAGAATAGTAGAATTTAAAGGGGTTTTCCAACTTCAAAGGACTAAAGCATAGCTGGTTTTCCCCTTCTGCTACTTTTACTACTGGGGAGATTACTGTATAAATATAGACAAACAGGATATAAACTATACTGAGCACTACTATGAAGAAAAAGTACAGTTTTAGTTTTAAGGACAATTGGTGGATGAAGTGGAAATATAATTTTTGCACTAGAATGCTCATGCAAAGGATGTGCATATAAGGTTTACCATTACTCTGTAAGTCAAATTTACAATATTTTTTTTTTTTTTGGGGGGGGGCGTTTCCAAATATATAATATAAAGCTATAGCTATAACATAAAAGTCTTTCACTAGGGGAACGTCATCAAGAAAGTTGGGCCTACGGTACTCCCAGGTTGAGTAGCACTGTCACATCTTAATGTGAGCCTCACCCACTCATCAGAGAAAGGCTGCCCTCTGCCCCCAGCTCTGCATGCTCATTTTCCAGCCTGGGTACCTGATGATAAGAATGGACGGCTGTGCAATGTGTGTTGGCATGGCTATTTGTAGTTTCCAGTAGGGGTGTATATGTTAAGATAAGTAAAACAGGAGCAAGTTGTGCTTTATAAAATAAACTGCCTGAACAAGGAACCTTATAACACACCAATTTTGTTTTTTTTTTTAAGAACCTGATTTAAAATAATTGAAAAAACTTTGGAAACTACATTAACAAATTTGAATTCTATAAGATACAGTTAAGTCCATAAATATTTGGACAGAGACACCTTTTTTTTAGCTTTGGTTCTGTACATTACCACAATTTATTTTAAAATAAACACTGCATAAAAATGTGAGGAACTAAAGCCTTTTTTTACACAATCTGTTAATTTCGGGGGCTCATAAGTGATTGGACAATTGACTCAAAGGCTATTTCATGGGTTGGTGTGGACAAATTACTTCGTTATGTCAATATCAATTAGGCAGATAAGAGGCCTGGAGTTGATTTGGGGGTGGGGGGGTGGTTGTATGTGGAAGATTTTGCTGTGAACAGACAACATGCGGTCTAAGGAGCTCTCCATGCAAGTGAAACAAGCCATCCTTAAGCTGCAAAAACAGAAAAAACCCATCCGAGAAATTGCTACAATATTAGGAGTGGCAAAATCTACAGTTTGGTACATCATGAGAAAGAAACAAAGACTTGGTGAACTCAGCAACGCCAAAAGACCTGGAGTCAACGGAAGACAACAGTGGTGGATGATCGCAGAATCTTTTCCATGGTGAAGAGAAACCCCTTCACGACAGCCAACCAAGTGAACAACACTCTCCAGGAGGTAGTCATATTGATATCCAAGTCTACCATAAAGAGAAGACTGCATGAAAGTAAATACAGAGGGGGCACTGCAAGGTGCAAGTCACTCATAAGCCTCAGGAATAGAAAGGCTAGATTGGACTTTGCTCAAAACATCTAAAAAGCCAGCACAGTTCTGGAAAAACATTCTTTGGACAGATGAAACCAAGATCAACCTTTACCAGAATGATGGCAAGAAAAAAGTATGGAGAAGGTGTGGAACAGCTCATGGTCCAAAGCATACCACATCTGTAAAACATGGCATTGCCAGCAAAGGGTTTTCAACCAAGTATTAGAAATTAACATTTTATTTTCAGCTTTAATTTGTCCAAACTACTTTTGAGCCCCTGAAATGAAGGGATTGTGTTCAAAAATGCTTTAGTTCCTCACATCTTTTTGTTCAGCCCACTGAATTAAAGCTGAAGCACTGCAGTTCAACTGCATTAAAAATATTTGTGGTAATGTACAGAACCAAAATTAGAAAAAAGTTGTCTCCCTCCAAATATTTATGGACCTAACTGTATACATGACTGGCTTTAGATTTACTTTTAAAATGCAATAGGTATACACTGTAAATATATGAAAGGGTTACCTCGGTGACAACTCCAGCAGCTATGGATGACCCACTGTAACGCAACATGAACCTTCCAAGCTCTTTAAAGTCTTTGTATAATTCTAAAGAAACAGGTCTCTGTGTTTGAAGTTCTATTACAGCATTCATTCCTTTAGTCAGACACCTAAAAAATGTAGTCAATAAATACAGTCACAGAAGTGTCATTAGTACATATATGTGTTTAATATGTAAAGTCTTCTTTTTTTTTTTAAGAAAACAAACAAAAAAAACTTAAAACTTTAGTTTTTTATATACTATATACACTAACATATAGTGTATATGTTAGTGGGGGCAGGGAATACACAATGGTACAAATTAATAGTTGGATTAAAACCTTAAAGTGCCATTAGTAAAATATAGTAATCTTATTTTTTTTATTTATATAACACCTATTCCTACTGACTGAAAAAAACTAAAGAGGCCCAGTACATACTACTGACGCCTAATCTCGACCAGCCATCGGAACTTTTAAACTGCCTTAAATATTTTTATGAACATCCTAACATTTAAATGGAAATTTCAGGTACAAATATTCTAATATATATGGAATCCAGCACTAGTGCACAATGCATTTGATATATTGCTCATGATGCTTTATATACTAAAACTGATTAACCTGAACAGTAGAAAGGTTCTTAATTCTTTATGATCTCAGTCAGCTTTTTTGCTTAGAGATGATGACATTGTCTCTTGAAATCTTGCTGCCTACCTACATATTAACAAAAAGGCCACAGCAGACTATAGGGCTCAACATACATAAGTTTAAACAATATTAAGGATATTTTTAATCATCTGAGCTTTCTAAAGCGTTTGTCATCCAGTTGTAGCTTAGTTACCTGAGCCTTATACAATTTAAAATAAACCTTTACACTTTCCCTAGATCAAGGTTTCTTAACCAGTATTCTGTGGAATCCTAATGTTTCTCCAGAGGTTGCTAGGGGGTATCTTAAGCAATTTTCATGACAGATACCACTGACACCAATGATCCTTTTGGCTATTTGTAAGGGTGACATACTTCTCAGTGACTTCTTTAAAGCATTCTTCCTACTGCCCACCACAATAGTGTATAATGTGTGCTGTGAATATAGTAATTAAAGAAGGGGTTATCTAAGAACTGAAAGTTATTTCAAGGCTTCCCTATGTAAAAAGGTTGGGAAAGGCTGGTCGAAATGTTGATGATGCAAAAGAAAAATACTGGATGCTAGTTGTCTTTCCTTTTAAAAGACCTGACTATATATCTACTGTTTTTTTCCTTTTTAGGATTTTGACTGAAGGCTAAATGTGTTGACCTAGGATTTCCAAAAGTTTAAAATTTGCACAGGTTAAACAGTGAAGTATGATTTTTATATACAATGTTAAGGGTAATAGGGGTCTACAAAGTACATTAAAAAACTACTCACTTTGGCTTTTTCTTTATCACCTCCCCCGTGCTCTTGTGTAAGACACTGACCAGCTTCCTGATAGTAGCAGGTTCACTTACAGTTTGGTAGTGGATGATTACCTGGATTTAAAAAAAATAAGACAATAAAAGAAAATGGTATGCCATGCAGTAAAAAAAATGAAAGGTTTAAGCTGCTCTCAAAGCAAAAGTGGAACAGTGCAAAAGAGCACAGAAATGCTGTACCTCAAAGTGGTCGAGGTGTATTTTATAAATGTATAATGTGTTGGCAATATTAAGTAAATGCTTTACAAAGTACACAGAAATAAGTTCAACACTACCATTCTATGCTTTTAAAAGAGCTTATATTCCACCCACATACAACACAGTCACGCAACATGCACAGTAAGGCCTGTTTAGGTAGAACTTTAAAAAATAAATAACTGGGGATTATTAATAATATAGGAAAATATTAATAAATGCAAGGATTATGATACTATGTTTATTAAAACTGCACCTCTTTTTCCTATTACGTATTGTGATATCGGGGGGAATTTTCACTAGTACGTAACCCTGATGGAGAACAATTGCAGTGCAGTCATATAGAAAGTAAATAAAATCTGTCATCCCTTGCTTTTCTTACAATACTAATCTACACTTCAGGCACTAGATGGTGCTATCTGAGCATAAAGAAAAAAAAAACTTGCTGTAATACTGGAATTCAAATTGCTCCTTCACTTTACTCAAACAGCCATTAGCAATACCTAAATATTTGTGTCACGAGAGCTCATTTGCATATTGAATACTTAAGGCAGATCTCAACAGGTACAAAAATGTACTAGCACTTATAGCAAGGTGATGCAAATATACAATAGCACAATGTTTAATCAAATCTAGTGTTCTTAAACCTATCTAGATTGTAGGAGGGTGTGTGGACATCCTGAGCATATTTATGCAAACTCAATGCAGACAGAATTAATCACAGAAAATCAGTGCTGCAAAAGAGGAAAGCTACTGGACTGAATGCATATTTGTACTAACATAGCGCACAGTTTCTTTTCACATAAGAAACTTAGGCCTGATACAAAATGTATTACCTCCATTTGCAGCAACAGCAAACTAAGCAGAAGAAATGCATACTTACTGGAAAACCTTGGGTTATAGGGACATCAAAGTTAAAGATAAGAACTCTGGCTTGGAAACGAGTGCAGGCTTTAATAGGTTCACTTTGACTGCAAAATACACATCCTATACTGTAGAGAATGAATAGAAAATATTTATTCAGTATCACAAGATATTATTCTACATAACTAAAACTTGTTTTTTTATCTTTTTACTTGACAATTGATTTGTGATTTTTTTCCTGTCAAGTGACACGATTTATACTGTGGGACAAAGACATAGTAATTTTTCTTTTCAATGCATCTGTATAATCCCACATTTTACTCCTGCTTTAAAATGTATCTGCTATAATTACTGGTACAAATGATACTTGATTATCATAGGAAACAGCTGATTCTCTTGTCTGCTTTGGAGTTACAATCCATATGCCAATTTTTATTTGACAGGTAAAACATGGAAGGATATATTTTACAGCAATTGTAAAATCCAATCAGGCAAGTTACAAGAGCTAATCGTAAAATATGATGCACAATACTGACAAGGCTGCAAAATGCTAACAGCAATGTTTCATGATTGAGCATCTACTGTGAAAAAAAAAATTGCTACCGGGAGTAAATACGCGGTACTGGAGGTTTGGTTTCAGTCCAAGTTTCATTAATAATTAAAAAAATTTCGAGTAACAGTCAAATCGATCCAAAAATAAAACCACATGGCTGGCAGAGGCTACACCCATATCACAATGTCTTGAAACTGATGCTGAGTCAGACATTAGCTTACTTGATTTTTATGATATCCATGCCGGTTAAAGTGAGACTAACGTGATCTCCTGCTGCGGCCCAATCAACTGCTTCATCATGTAAGGTGATTCCTGGAAATGAGTAAGATCAGAACTTCAATGATGGATGCTAAACACTTTTTAATTTACTCCGAGTTATTTCCATGAGTCATCTAAATTTGAGTTGTGTGCTGAATTCATGAATTTACTTTATGAAGCACATATTGTGAAAGAAAAATGTAGCATTTATATGTTTAAAAGACAGGAGATAAAGTATACAAAAAATAAATAAAACTTACAAAGCTGTACATTCTCTTGTGTGAAAATATTTGACCTGTCATGCCAACACAGTCATAGCTGCACTTCAATATGAGTCATTGCCTGCTGCAAAGTGCCAGCAGTTTCCATTCAAACAACACAAATGAACAGTACACCTTGGTTTCTTTGGTAAATGAAAAATAAACGCAATATAGACGATTTCTAGGTAAGCAGATTAGCACACATACATGTCTTTTTTAGATTTTAAATGTTTTTGACAGTATATACAAAAAGTGAAGGCACAATAAATGTGTCAGATAAAAGGATACTACCTACACCTGCTTCTACATGGACAAGCAACTAGCCATGAGGGCTGGTATGTCTAACGCACAAAGGTCAGAGAGCCTACTAAAGATTTTTTTTCTTTATCTGTGTCTCTCATGAAAGCTACAAGTACAATATACTTAAGTACACTATACTTAAGGTAATTAAACAATAGCAATGCCAAACTTTGCTTTTATAGAAGTCATCTACTGGTTCTCAGTGCATATGGATCAAGTGATGACATTACAATTCAGGTTAGGTGCATTCACCACCAGGTGGGGTTTCACAAGTAGTGATAGAATTCTACAGGTTAGAAAACCTTAACCAATCTCTATGTTGTTTGTTTTTTTTTGGCCAAGTTAGTGGCAGAAGAGTCTGCAGCAATTACCCAGCTTCTACCAATTGACATTACGGGATAATCAGACAAGCAGGCATTATCTAAAACGAGGGTATCCATGTCTTATGCCAGGATTCTAAACACAGACAGTGAATTCTTGTTACCTTGTTTAGCAATATGTTTTCAATATATTGATGGCAGTTGGATTGGCCCAACATCAGACTACTAAACTATACAGTTTCATTTGATCACAGTAAATCATAGCAAACCGTTCATCTTATCCCAGTATAATTTTTGCAGGAAAGCTTTGCAGAAGGTTTCACATAGTAACTTTCAATGACTATAAATTGACACAAGCATGGGATTACTGAAAAATTATTTCAAAATGCTTTGATGTATTATTTCCTTTCAATGATGAGTCAAAAATTATAATGCAAACTTACTGACTTATTTGACACATCAAAGACTGTCAAAGTAGAAAAGGGCTGATGAAATTGTAAAACGTATTTAGAATAGATGACTGGATAAAGCCTTGTTTTTCTACCATATATTTAATGAACTATTTTGGAAAAAAAAAACAGTCCAGCACATTTACAATAAAGTGTTGCAAGCCCCTTGAAGCTGTGTGTATACCCAAATGCACATTATACAGTGTACATTTCTAGATGTGTCTGCAGAGGGTGCTGCGTATATGTTAAATAGAGAAAAAGCTAGTGTATTACCAGCACACCAATAGGGTTTTCTCTTTCAGGAACTGGATGAACAAATGCTTTCATATGGTTTAAGTTGTAACTGATGATGCAGTATGTAAGAATACTTTTATGATTAAAGCACTGTGTGATCATTTACAATAAATTGCTGCAACATGCTGAGGAGCAGCCTAAATAAGTAGAATAAATAAAGTAGTATAAATAAAGGGTTCACTGGTTGGTGAACATTCAATATATTGCATTAAATGCCTACATACCACATCCCAATATAGACCAAACTGATATGTGCAGAGAAATGGGACTTTACCAGCATTTATAAAACTCTTAAAACATTTTATTGGTACATCATATTAAAAAGTAAAGTAGGAGACCTTGACTTTTGCAGTGCCCAAGAATGGGAACCACTGTGTCCCTAAATTACAATATACAGACATATTATCCACTTTTTCATAAAAGTATCAACATAAATACATAGTTGAAACATTGTAGCAAGTCTTGCAATAAGTGCCAGTGTATCATCCACATCTTATAGAGGATTGTTACATCTGTCCCAGGCTGACTTGACCTCTTCTTGCCTTCTGATTTCACCATTTGGTTGCCGCTTCCTGTTTATTGGCACTCATCGCCCTTCTGTGCTCTTTTCCTGTCTGAACCTGCTTTGGCGCTTGGAAAGTCATACTAGAATTTGATTTTTTGCTGTATCATTATATTTACTAGTGAGTAATAAGGTATATTAAAGACAATAAAAAAATGAACTATTAAGCAAATTTGCAGGATTTTCATGTTATATTTGCGGAATTTCAGGTCTTATTAAGCTTCATCCTGACAAAGTGGTGTTACACCACGAAACGGGTTGATGATACACTGGCACTTCTTGTGAGACTTGCTACATTGTTTCAACTATGTATTTATGTTGATACTTTTATGAATAAGTGGATATATGTCTGTATATTGTAATTTAGGGACACAGTGGTTCCCATTCTTGGGCACTGCAAAAGTCAAGGTCTCCTACTTTACTTTTTAATATGATGTACCAATAAAATGTTTTAAGAGTTTTATAAATGCTGGTAAAGTCCCATTTCTCTGCACATATTGATTATATTAGTGTGACTGGGTTACCAAAAATAAGTTTTCGTAGCACAAGCTTTTCTGTTAGGGGGTCAAGAGGACCAGATATGAGTGTAACAAAACTAGAAGAGAGCTGCCCAAAGTTTTTCCAAAGAGAAATACACAGTTGTTCACAGCATGCTCTTACAAAGCATTGTTAATGTTAGCAAGCTTCAAGAAGCCTTTTATTCAAACAATAATTGTAAATTGGATGATAAGTAAAACATGTGGAGTTTTGGGTAAATCTATTCATGCAAAACAGTCTTTTTTGCTTCCAAGGAGATAATCGACAGAAGCTTTTTACAGCCCTGCATAATACGTGGGCCATGTAAATCTTGAGTGCCAAAGTTTGCTCACTCATGGTTCTTAGGGTTTCTGCAAAGTTGACCTGAAGTTATGTGACGCCACAGGGGATATTCACCCCCTGTATTTGTCCTCGTGACTGTTGTCACTGAGAAAGAAAGTGGGGAAAGATTCTGAGAGTTTTAAAGTTGTTGTTGGGGCAAGAAAAGAAGGTAAAGGCTTCACCTAAGATTGGATTTACCCTGTTTTTTGGGAGATTTCCTCTCATTTTCTGCCATAGTTTAAACACATGAAGTAAAGGGAAATCTCTCTAGCATGACACAAACAGCAAAATATTCCTAGATAGGGGTTTTAACACTTCCCTAGTTTACTCAAAATTTAAAAAATGTTGGCTATACATATACTTTATCCCTGAAACAAAAATTGGTTTTAAGGGCTACAAAAAAAATTTGTATGATCAAAGCTGAAAGCTGTGCAATTTGCTTGTAAAGGTCTGTTGTATGTTATGTTCCTATACAAGCGCACATGCACAATGTCTACCAAGGGACCAAACTTGAAAAAACCTTTATTGCATCTCTCCTAGTGCAGTGATATTTAAACTTTAGGTTGTATGGGCATTAGTGGCCAAAGTCCATAAGTAAAAGTAGGTTGAAAATAATATATGTATTTATATATATATACACACACACATACGAGAATGGCCTCTAGTAGCCTTAGCCTCACTTCTGACTGATTTTCTTTCCTATACACAGCTCCATTACTCTATGCCGTTACTCTGGCTGCCTAACAGCCTAAACTGTCACTGTGTGGGTAAATGAATGCAATTTCAAAGAATAAAGTCCCAGTGTTCATTGTAGTCTTCCTGTCACAAAAAGTCTTACATATACTAACATTCTTGAGGTTGTTTCCATGAAATACGGTAATGTTAAACATCAGCAGTTTGAAAATAAGTTCTTAAAAAACGTGGGGTTCCTAATAATAAAAAGGGTTGAAAAAAATTGTTCTAAAATAAGGTAGCCTGGGAATTACAAACATGACCTGCAAAAAAATATTTTCTCTCTACATATGAGTAATTTCTATTATGTGTCAGAAGCAATCCATTATTATGTGAAAACGTAGGTCTACTGATGCTACTAGAAATATCAGACTTTCACATACGTAGTGGTCTTATTTTTAGGAATACAAATCCAAAACAAAACCCTCCTGGTGCTTGTCTGAACCCTGTGAGGTGACACTGTGATGCAAAAGGGTATTATTGATGTACCGCTAAATAAACAAACATGAGTAATAGAACAATGTGGGAATCATTAGTGGCGTGAGAAAATAAACCAAAGAGAGTGTGAGAAGCCTCCCAAACTCTCCACAAATTACAAGTGAAATGTCTCACACATGTTAAAGTACATCTCTTCAGACATACACAGTCACCTGTGAGGAAATTCGTTTCAAGAGTCAGGATTTGTTATTTAACAGTCAGTATCAGTATGACAGAACATAACAGTTTCAGGTGCAGACAGAACTTTCAGAAATGATTGATGGGCCAAAACAGATGCTGCAATAAAAATAAGACCCATCGTTCTTCGATAGCAGGCTTGCACAAAATCAATCTTCTTACCTTTTACTGTGCATGTTTCATTAGGAGGCATGGCTAGAATGCGGTCACCAACTTGTACGTAGCCAGCTTCTATTTTGCCAGTCACACAAAATCCAGAGCCTTGATCTGAGTGCACAAAGATAAAATCATGCATAAATGCAATCTATTTCTGCATTTGTAAAAAGGACTAAAGCTGACAAAACAGATCACAACTTGACTCTTCTGAGCACTAATGGAGATGACTGGAACATGTAAACAAATCTTTACCCTTTATTAAAGTGATACCCATTAATAGGATAAAATTGCTAACCTTCAGTACCTATGGTTTATTTAAAACAATACAACAGTTATACGGTGAACATTAAAAGACAACACTTTACACAAATAACATTATTAAAGACAGAGAAAGATTTAAAGATATACAATACTGCACTAAACAATGTTGTAATACACATTACTACAAAAACTGTTAGGCAGGTGTGAAAAAATGCTGTAAAAGTGCTAATAGTTTAATTTAAAAAAACAATGCAAACCTAATATCCAGAAAGGAAATCTAAATTAAATACATATTTGGTGTGATCAAAACAGCATCAATCCTTCTAAGTAAACTTGTACAATTTTAAAGGAAATCACCAAGTAGGTTGTTTTAAATATCTTGGACAGCTAACTAGAGATCTTCTGTGGATGTAGGCTGCCTCAAATCCTTCTGTCACTTCATGTAATCCCAAACACACTAGATAACATTGAGATCAGTGTGTGGGGCCATGCCATTACCTCAAGCACCCCTTGTTCTTCTTTATGTTCAAGATAGTTTTCAAAGACATCGGCTGTATGTTTGAGTTCTTTGTCCTGACGCAGAATATATTGGGACCAATCAGATAGCTTCCCTATTGTATTGCACAATGCATACGTATCTGCTTGCATTTCTCACAATTGAGGACACGGATAATACTAACTATATCCTGCTGTCCATTTGCAGTAATGCAGCACCAACTTTTCAAGGACAAGTTACCATGCTTTACGGTTGCCTGGACACTTGACACGCGTTATTCTACAGCTCTTAAGCCCTTCAGCAAATAAACTGCTTTCTGCTACAGCCAAACGCTTCAAATTGTGACTCATCAGTGCAAAACACCTGCTGCCATTTTTCTGCACC
>NC_092861.1:89352581-89357774 GCF_032062135.1 Pyxicephalus adspersus
CTGATGAGGCTGTCTTTCTGCAACCAGTGGCAAACTAATTTGCCATGAATATTGACTAATATATATATATATATATATATATATATATATATATATATATATATATATATATATATATACACACACACACACACGTTAGACACTCACCTTTGAAAACATCCGATGCACAAAGTCTAAAAGGTTTATCTATGGAACGCTGTGGGGCTTTAAAGGAATCTGGATTGAGGAATAAAAACAGTTCATTTTTAGGTAAGACACAAAAGATCATTATAACAACAAAACGATTAGCAACATACTTTTTCCAATTTATTTTTTTCTTTCAATCTCCCCCCTCCCCCTTCTTCCTATTCTTGGTTAACAGACCACTTTTACAGTTGTGTGAAGCATTTGACTTTAAGTACACACACACACAAGATTAACAATTATGAAGGAGCCACAGGGTTTAAGAACAAATCCTGATCATTTCTAATACTGTGCTAAAGCCTACATGGCTCTTGTTCCACCTACATGTCTGACCTGACATACAAATTCACCCCAGGTCACTTTCTTTGCTCCTCCAATGAGTTCCTCACTCAACCTCATCACATGCACAACTGCAGGACTTTTCTAGGCCCACCCAACTCTCTGGAACTCTCTTCCTCATCCTATTAGGCTTGCTCCTTCTTTCTAAGAGCTTTGTACTTTCTCTCATTTAAAAGAGCCCCTAAAACCCATCTTTTCAAATTCACCTGCCTTCTTCTGTCTTTTAAAACCTCACTACCTATTCTCCATTCTATACACACCCTCCTATTGTGTACTACTTTCCCCAAAACTCTTACATTGTAAGCTCTTTTGGACACAGTCCTCTTCTGTGTCACTATTTGCATCTGTCATTTCCAAAACCTATATAACGTACAGCACTGCACAATTTGTTGGTACTATATACAGTTTAATATATTAACATTCAAGCTGTAAGTGAACTTTCATATGAGCATGCATAATGTAGAAGAAACAGTGCTATACAAAATCTGCCATATGCTTGTCATGAAGGTACAATGTTTCTTACCAATTTGGTCAATAAGGCACGGTCCTTTATACCAGCTTATGAGATCAGATATTTGACTACCTTTGGCCAAATTTTCTCCACTAAGTCCACTGGTAGGAATGTAAGACACATCTCTGTCCTAAATAGGCAGAAATGATTATTGTTTTTATTGCACATATTATTTAAAACATGGAAAGTTTTGTTGGTATTAATGTAATTATTGATATCTATGCTTATTCAGTTAGTGTCAAACACAAAATAGCACTGACCATGTAAGAAAAACATTTGAATTTTTTACATCTTGGCCCAATTCTAAATGCAACATTATAATCACTGTATTAATTACAGATTCAGTAGCTAAATACTGATCACAGTTTATACACAACACTAAACATGTACATTCCTATGATGAAGACAATTTGGAGAGCATTTCTCTTTTTCAAAGCATGATTACAAATCTTTTGGCATTTAGGAGCTCGGGGAAATCAGAAAATGGTTCATCTTCTCCATTTATTTAACCCAACATGCTCCCAAGATAATGGAGGCATTTGGACTGTTGGCTCAAGTCTAGTCAGAACCAGTCAATACTGCAGTTATTACAGCATTTCATTTGTTTCATCTCGGTTTTATTTATAGACTCTTTTTCTCTTCTAAATTTTCACTTCCACATAAATTACCTGCACAGAAACAAAGACATTTCAAGAACAGCTCACAGATATCCTTTTTTACCATCTTACAAATCTGTCAGTTTGCATTATGCTAATGCAATCAACAGACTTCCCCAATCCAGCAATTTTTGGCAGGACCATTCTGAGTTAGAAAAATCAGCAAGGCAGCCATGAACATGTCAACAGCTGCCTGCACTGCTCCCCTACAAATATATGGTAGTAATGAACAAGTTGGATGACAGAGATGGACTGCATTTTGTCAGGTCATGCCAGCTTGGTAAAATGTCTTCATACAGCATGTTCCTTGCACAGCTTTTTACAACTGACGATCTCTGATTGAATAAACATAAAAAGTCCACAAAAAGCCTCTTTTATTTCTGATGAATACTACTACAATGAGGAGCTTGTGAGAAAGTGTGGTTATGGGATATTATGAGCAACCATGGAGGTAAACAGTGCTCTTCCTACCTTAAGAACTCTGCTTAGCACAGAAGGACAGTTTGTGTAATATTTTATTTAACCTTAAAAAACCAAAATAACTTCTTCATGCCAAGTCTGTGTTCTCTTGCTTTTAAACTACTATAGGATACAATAAATGACAAATATAAAACATTCACACTACCTTAAATCCAGCTTGTTTCAAAAAGTGTCCCAGCTTACTAGTAATTTCCTGAAATCGATCTTTTTGCCAGTTAACCTGCAGGCAATAAGTAAGTTAGTGACAATGTAAAATTTGCGTTAGGGATTAGTGAAGACATGGCATAGCAAAGTAATGGCGGTTTTATTTTTTATTTTTTGGGATGGGGCATTCCAGGTTTGCTGGATCACCCAGGCTCACCCAAAGTATATCCAGTCTTGAAAAGCTTTAATAAATAAGGCCCTATGTGTCTAGTCCTGATGAACAATTGACAAAGCTTGGTCTGTTAACAGGAAGTTTAAGGGCCGGAGATAACCTGGTTGTGTGGATTGGTGCACAGGTACACAATGGGTTTTTACATTTGTAAAGTTCAATGTCAAGGAAAATATTTTTAATTTAAACCAACCAACATAATTGCTTAGAGAATTGGTCATGTATTAGCCAGTTTGTGATTCATACACACACCTGTCATGTACTTTTGTGGCTTCCTGTTTTATTTCCCACCACCAGACAGCACACTAGACTATGAATGAAATTAGCACACTGGTGAGATCTCCCCGTGTGCTCCCATCTGGTAAGGTTAAATATATAACTTCTTCTATAGTACAACTACACTTTGCACGTTATCCTCCACTGACAGTGCCACAATGCTTTCATCCTGGCATCTAGTGAGCATATTTAATCAATATCCCAATGACCAATAATAAATACATGTACGTATTTGTACTAACAGCAGCATTGCTAATTCTCTGAGCATTTTTGGGACTTGTTTAGTGGGACTTCCCACTCAGTGGTAGCCACAACCTGTATTTAAACATTCCACAGCAAGCTGCACTTAATATATGAAGATTCGACAAGTTATTCACCAGCAAGATTTGCTAACTATGATATAATCCATATGTGATAATATTCAATAATATTATTTTAGTATTCACCAGTTATGACTAGCCAAGATATGATTACAATAAATTCACCAGTGACCCGGATGTACAGTTTGATTGATGACAATTAATATTGATAAATGTAAAGTTCTGCAACTGGGAGATAACAACATGAATGCTTCACACTGTCTAGGGGCAATACATTTGGGGGAGTCAGAAATGGAAAAGGATCTGGGGGTTCTGGTAGATCATTAACTTAATAGCAGCATGCAATGCCAAGCTGCAATATCTAAAGCTACAAAGTACTTTCTTGTATTAAAAGAGGAATGGCCTGCAGAGGTAAATACATAATCTTGCCCCTGTACAAAGCATTGGTCAGATCATATCTGGAATATGCAGTCCAGTTTTGGGCACCAGTTCACAAAAAGCACATTGTTGAATTGGAGATGCATAGAGAAAGTCTCATTGGTGCTTTCCATCTAATAAGTAAAAGTATGCCTACATCTTGGCTGTGTCTGTGACATTTTTACTTGTCATTAACTGCCACCCTGACCATTCTGATATTTTAGCAGTATGTTAAAGTATGCTACATGCTAAAGTAAAAGTTACATGCTAAAGTAAATGTTAGCATGTAACTATATGCCACATATCTATTTATCACAAAAGTACACAGTTTTAAAATGACTGCAGACTGTCAGATGAAGTCTATGGAATGATATCTGGAAAGGGATAAAGAGGTCCGGAACTGTAGGTTTGCAAGGAGCATGTAGTTGGTGGACCTGCCTTGCAATGTGTAGAACCTATATAATTTCACCAATACTTTACCAACTAATGTCTAAGTTATTTTGGGGCACACAAAGTGGATTTATAACATTTGTGGCTAATGAGGCATATATCTTAATGATTGTTTATTTGTGCATGGAGTTCAGCTTTAATAGGAGGTGGTAGTCTGACTACAGAAAGTACAAGCTTGAAAAGCACTTGCAGTAACTACAGTTCAGATGTTAAAAAGTTTTGTGTAATGCTTTTAAATCTAAGTATCAGACTAAATACTTTATAGAGATGCAAATAGGATTTAATAATATTAAATCAGGAGTAGAAATATTTGAATTTGCATAATTGCTTTAAATGAAAGGATCTGAGAAATTTTACATTTTATAAAATTATTATTAAAAAAACTAATCTGGGAAATAAAGGAAAATAAAGTCTACACAAAGCTACTGAATTCAACAAAAAACGTTTCATACATCTTCATAACCTGAGATTTGACAAAGTGAAAAGACAGGTGAAAGAGATAAAAAGAGTCTGCAAACTGCCTTGAGAAATTGCTGAGGATTTAACGGCCACTCAACCTTACAGAAAAATGCAAAACCCCAAATGTTTGAAGCAACGGACACAGATATTAGTCATCTTTGCACTTGCTAACTACAATTGGTATCTGAAGAAGATACAGGCTCATTCTCAAAAGCTGCAGCATAAGTTTGACTCAATTCTCTCCACCTGCTCACGTATGGTACATAAGCCTATCATTCATCAGCAGTTTTTCTCATATCCTGTTCCAGATTACTTAAACTTGATATAAATGAAATAAAAATATATTTGCAAATTCTATGACAAATGACTAACAACTGTATCATTTGTGTTGAAAGAAATTTTACTGAAAAATTTGATCATATGCCATGTGACATTCATTCAACTTTGCCTAGTTCAAATTGTTTTATATAATATACCCTGTATATGTTAAAAAAAAGTTTTTAAGAATGCATTTTTGTGGTAGAAAATGTTTCAAACCAGCATTATCTCTAATCATCGCAGGCTATGGGTTTTTATACATATATCCAAAACCATGTTCTCCATCTGCCAAGAACAAAAAGAATATATCACCTATCAATAAGCAAATTGTGTTGTGACCAAAGCTCACACTACGTTGTGATCAGTGGTTGGGACTTCCAATATCAAAATGGTGAAAAAATAAATACAGGA
>NC_092861.1:89359168-89360046 GCF_032062135.1 Pyxicephalus adspersus
AAAAAAAACTATATATAATTTCTTTAGGTTTTCAGTCAAGAAAAGAACCTGTGTACGGTAATGGCAGACTTTTGATAACATTTCAGTTGTATATGCTAGTTGAGATTTTAACCACAGCTGGTTTTAAGGTTAGAAAGGCTGCCTAGTTAATAATTTCTTCTGAACCACAAGCTGGGCTAGGCTCTTGCCGCATAGCCTTTACCTTTTTTTCTTCAGTCTCGCCACAGTTTCAGACGTTTTACAGAATAAAATAACAGTATGTGTGAAGTAAAAGTATACACCGGTAACTTGCTACTCTGAACAGACAGTGACTACATTTTGTGTGTTAAATTGTATTTTCAGGTTAAGCAAAATTGATGAGCATGTATGAAAGAGTATACATGCCTTAAAAGTCATTATGCAGTAATTATGTAGAGGAATAATGGAAAAAATGTCATTTCAGTCATATAACTATGATAATAAATATTATAATATAGATGTTAGCAGCAATCGTGCAATAGTACAAGTAGGTCTGGATTTTTCTATAGGCAGCAAATATGGTTTATCTTTGTATCATTATCATGCAATATTTCCCCCATTACCAGTAGATGTAACAGGGAATGTGATTTTCCTCATTACAGGTCATCTCCTCTAAGCCTAATAATAAATAATCAGTCATTTTAGGACTAGTACAACAAAAATATATCCTAAATAGGAGAGCCTTTAAGAGTTGGGTTGCTTTGCCTGGCAATGGAAATCCCAGCCGTTCATCCTGGCACTTTGTAGTTAACAGTATACACTGTTTTATTGGAGATCCAGTTATTATCAGATAATCACCGTTTATATGCGAGAAAGATTCACAAACACAATAACTGCAGACTTCTTGGTATCTCTCACAC
>NC_092861.1:89361242-89362930 GCF_032062135.1 Pyxicephalus adspersus
TATTAGCAGACCTTTAAACTTCAATCCAGAAATCAGGCAATCAAATTGTTTCAGAGTGAGGAGCTTACTGAAAATGTATTATACTATAATAATACTATACTATATTGTGTGTGTGAAGTTTGGGGGATCAGCTAGCAGGACACGGAATATTTTCATTCTATTTATTGAGGACATATTTAACATAAAATGGCTTCAATTCAGCATATGGTAACAAAAACAGCTTATAGACAAGCAAAACAAAAATAGCCTGCATCAGCATAAAATTCCTAAATGGCTAGCAAAGACCTGTTGCCCAGGCAGCCACACCAGGCTGGGGCCTGGTACTCACAGCAAGTGTTTGCAGCTTGAAAAACTTGTGCTTCTTTGAGTTTGGCTCTTAGACTTTATACATACATACATACATACATACACACACACACACACACACACCATATATATCCCACATGCATATCTCCCATTCCACCACATTCCAAATCTGCTCTACTGGATAGAAATACAGTGACTGTGCAGGCCATTTGAAATAACAGAAAATCATTGTCATATGCAAGACACCAGCTGGATGGAGGTAGCCAGTAGAAATGAAAACATAAAGGGATGAAGGAGGTCAGCAACAACATTAGGGTAGACCATGGCACTTAAATGCTGATTAATTGGTACGAAGGAGCCCAAAATGTGCAAAAATATCACCCACACCAATACAGCACCTTCACTAGCCTGACCTGTTGATACAAATCAGGATGAATTTGTGCTTTAATGTTGCTGATGTCAAATTCTGACCTTGATATCCAAATTTTGCAGCAGAAATCAAGACTCATCAGAACAGAAAACATTTTTCAAATCTTGTCTAGCTTTGGTGAGCCATTTGGATTCAGTCAGGAGTGGCATCTGCTTGCTGTTATATCCTATCTCTTTCAAGGTTTGACATGTTGTGCATTCTCCTTTGTTGTAGGTGAGTGATAACTCCTTAGTTGTAGATGAGTGGTAACATTCTCTTTTATGGACCATTCTCTGTAAACAGTGAGAGAAGGGATCGATCACCTGCTGATTTTGTACTTTTGACAAAGAAATGACCAGTCTATAATTGTAATGGTAGATATATTGTAGGTGTGAGAGACAGAATAACAACAAAAGTACCCTCAAAAACCCAGTGCTAAAAAGTCAGAGCTTGATGTGCAGTGTAATGAGCAAAATAAGTATTTGATCCCCTATAAACCAGTCTGGAGGACCTTCATGTGCTTCTTCTTGAGCCACTTCTTTGTTGCCTTGGCCGTGTGTTTTGGGTCATTGTCATGCTGGAATACCCATCCACAACCCATTTTTAATGCACTGGCTGAGGGAAGGAGATGCTCACCCAAGATTTGACAGTACATGTCCCCATCCATTGGTCCCTTCTATGCCGTGAAGAGGTCCTGTCCCCTAAACAGGTCCTAATCTCAGCTCGTTACCTGCATACAGTGAAGACACCTGGGAGCCTGAAATCTTGCTGGTTGGTAGGGGTCAAATACTTTTATTTATTTTCTAAGGTGAAATAGAAGCCAGTGAAGAAAACTGCAAAGAGATGCAGCAGAAGAGGAGCGGTGGCAATGATGGATGAGTCTGGCTGCAGATTGTAGAGGAGGAAGTCCGGTTAGTGGAATACCAGGGAGGAGGATGTTACAGTAGACGAGAGATAAGAGCATATACAAGGA
>NC_092861.1:89363132-89397801 GCF_032062135.1 Pyxicephalus adspersus
GGGGGGGGATTATGAGTTTGATCCAGGTTGAGTTTCAGGAATCGGTCAAACATCCATAATGGGATGGCTGACAGGCAGCAAGAGACCTTATCCAGGACTGAGGGAGACAGATAGAATTGAGCGTCATCAGCACACAGATGGAACTGTAAGGAGGATATGAGATTACCGAGAGAGGAGGTGTACAGAGAAAAGAGGCCCGGTCCAAGGGCTGACCCTTGGGAAACCCCGACAGGTAAGAGAGTAGGAGAGGAGGAAATAACATTGAAAGAAAATTGAAAGGAGCGGTCAGACAGATAGGAAGCAAACCAAGAGAGAGCAGTGTCACTGATACCAATGGAGCGCATGATTTGTATTAGAAGGGGTGATCAACAGTGTCAAAAGCAGAGGATCAAGGAGAAGGAGGACGGAAAAGTTGCCTCAAGACATAGCTCTCATGAGGTCACTGGTCACCTTAGTAAGCAATGTTTCGGTGGAATCGGCAGCTTGAAAACCAGACTGGAGAGGCTAAAGGAGAGTGTTGGTGCTCAGGTAATCGGTGAGTCATTTGTGGACAAGGCGCTCAAAAAGTTTGAAAACATATGGGAGAGGGGAGATAGGATGGTAGCTTGAAGGTATGGAGAGGTCTAGTGAGGGTTTCTTCAGGTTAGGGAGAATAAAGGCATGTTTGAAAGCGGAGGGGTAGATACCAGTAGAAAGGGAGAGGTTGAATGGTTTTGGTTGGGGAGGGGCCAGGGTAGGGGAATGGGCACGGAGTAGATCTGAGGGAATTGGGACAAGCCGACAAGTAGTAAATGGAGATGAGAGAAGAGAGGAAACTTCATCCACAGTAACTGGCCTGAGGGAGTCCAGTGATGATTTACTGGTGGAAGGGGTGGATATGGTTGGAGTGGCCTGGTGAGCAGAGACATCATGTCTGATTTTGTCAATTTTATCTCCAAAGAAGGTGGTAATGTCTTGGGCAGAGCAGGTCTGGGGTTTAGGAGGGAGTCAATTGTTGAAAAGAGGCTGCGTGGGTTGGAAGCGGAGAGATAATTTTGCTTGGTGACAGGGAGTTCAGTGTTAAAGTTTTATAGCTTTGCTTTTTATTTGTAGTCCATGAAGTCAGCGCTGGGGCCAGATTTTCTCCACTTGCGCCCAGCTGCACGAACGGTCTTTTGTAGCTGTTGGGTGTGATTGTTGTGCCAGGGACGGGGATTAGCAGGAAGGGGGGAGCGGAAGGTGGCAGGAGCAACTTTATCCAAAGACAGAGAAAGAGCTTGGTTGAACCGAGTGGCAGCTTTATCTGGAGATGTGATTTTAGAGAGGGTAAAGTTAGGGACTTAAGGCAGTTTGAAAATAGGTTGTGGTCAAGGTTATGGATATCTCTCTGACATTATTCAGACCAGACACTTTTTATATGATATCTTTAGGATTTAGAAATATCAACTAATGATAATTTTTCAACGTCCATTTCTTAATTATAGCGAGTGTTCATTTCAGCTCATGACTATTCGGGAAAAAAGCATATGAGGAGTACCACCTGATTTAGAAGACAGGATGCCCATGTTCCTCCCACTTAGTAAAACCCACTATAAATTATGCACATTTTTTGTGAATGAAATCGAGGGTAGTTTTCTGCTGGCTGGAAAGTTCTATCTCACACAGGCTCTCACTAGGGGGGAGGACAAATGATTCTAACCACCAGTCCTTAAATTTAAAGAAAATTAAAATTAAAGAACGTCAACATATAACTGGGCATTGGAATTTTACATATACCTATACTGGTGTGCATGGACTAGATATATTTCCAGGATGAATCCTTCCAACCACACCTGTCCCAAGCAACCTTTAATCTTTACATCAAGACGTTGTCATCAAGTGAAGATTCAGTGCTTGCAAATGAATACAAGCAGCCCACCCACATACTGGTAGCAGAGGGATAATGAGTGAACCAGAGTGTTGGCTGTCAGGTGACCAAGAACCTCTATATGGGGGATAAAAAAAATACGGACTGTATTTACAGTGCTGATCAGCTGACTCCCAACCCCCCCCCCACACACACACACACACACACACAAAACCCTGGATTAGAATTATCGATTTGTACATACTCAATACAACTTAAACCTGTCAGCACTCCCAATATTTGTATGCTTCAGTTCCAAATTAGAACTGAAGAGTCAGAGTCAGTACTCCAATTTACATCTGTAACATTTGTAGAATCCAGAAAAATTAGCATGCCCTAGCTCCCAACTGTCCTGTTTTCGCCAGGACAGTACTAGTTTCTAGGAACAGTCACACTGTCCTAGCACACTTACGTATAAATCCCCCATCTGCCACTAGATGGTGCCAATACCCCATAAAGCAGTGTTTCTCAACCAGGCTTCCACAGAACCCCAGGGTTCCTCCAGAGTTTGCTACGGGTTCCTCAAGCACGGAGCAATTTTTGACTTAGATCAGTTTACCTGACACCAATGATCTTTATGACTATCTGTAAGGATGACATCTTCCCACTGGTGAACAATGTAAGGGACATTCATCCCACTGACCACATTAATGTACTGCGAGTTGTGAATATAGTAATTATAGCAGGGGTTCCCTGAGGACCTGAAAGTTATTTCAAGGGTTTCCCCATGTTAAAACGGTCGTGAAACACTGTTAGTTTTCAAAAGAATCAACAATGCTGATCTCAGCACCCCACATTTCCTCCTTCAGCTTGGTCGTTCTTGTGTACAGGAGGAACTTGTCACGGTCCCTTCCGTGACAGAAGTTTGAGGATCTGTCAGACAAGCTGCATGTGAGATTATCTGACAGCCTCTTTGTTTTCACTTGTTTCTGTGTTGTTGTTTGTAATGACCACTCCCCTTGTATCAGCTGCAGCTGGTGGTCATTACTGCTCCTCCATTTAGTCTGGCCTCACACTTCATGCTGTGCGGTTGATATTCACTGCTGGATTGTGAATAGCTGGAGTGTTGAGCCATCCTGTGTTCCTGTTCATATCTGCTATAAGATAAGTTGCTTTACTTTTGGTGTTTTGTAGGAAGGAACCAGCAGTCTCAAGCCAGACACTACTGCCAGGGCTATACAGGGCTAGTAGGGCCTAGGTTCCTGTGTATGAGTATTCCCACCATCAGGGGATGCTCATACGGTTAGGAGTTAGGGCTAGATTAGGGTGTCTGCAAGGGGTGACCATTCCCTTTTCCCTAGTCATTTGAGGCCTAGTAGTTAATACACCTTTCTGTTACCCTCCCCTCCCTGTTATACGTGACAGAACTTGTGTAAAGACAGCGGCAACTGAGGTAGGGGCCCATTTCCTTTTGGAAAACTAGATTCCAGAGGACGTTTTATGGATAAGAGAGGGGGCACACAAGCTTGCTGCCCTATTTACTATCCAGGAACGCCCCAAGCCTATCGAATGACCTGGTTTCCTAACCAGAGGGAACCCATGCCACTTTTTTCTTTTCTGGTCTTAGGGGAAAAAAAAAAATAGGATCTTACTTAAGTTTGGGAAGAGCAGTTTTATAAATCAAATGTGAACATGGGTTAAGACCTAGGGATGTTTTGTTTTGATATGTCTAATATTTTGTTGTTTGTGACTCTGTCTGCCTTCTCGGTTCATTTTTTGCCAGTTTTTTTTCTGTCTTCAACCCCACTTCCTTCTAAATTGTTAGCTTATAAAAGCGAGGTCCTCACTGTACTCATTCAATCAATTTCAATGTCCATAAAGTATGTTTGTGTTTATGGTACCCACTATCATCCACACCAGTGGCCACCAACTGGTGGTCCATGAGAAAATTTTGGGGGTCTGGCGGCCAGAGCCGCAGTACACATTCCCGTAGAAGTCCCAGGCTTAGGAAAGTGGGCGGGCTGTGTCCCTGATCATAACCCGCCCACTCTGCCATTGCAGGCTCAGATCTGCAAAGGGAGAGTGGGCGGGGCTACATCACAATACCGTTACTGTGGGGGTGGTTTTTCCCCCCTTTGATTGACACTCAGCTCCCCGCGTATGCGCGGTCAGGGGCCGGAGATTTTAGTGGTCCGCGGAGCCAAAAAAGGTTGGCGACCACTGATCTACACTGTAAATAATACTATGTCTACCTCTACAGCCCTATAGTACAGAGAAAACAGGAAGCTAATGCTTACTCAAATTCAAGTACTTGCACTGTGTGCAATTACAAAATACATTTATTGGTGTAATAAAATGATAGACCCGATTTTATATTACACCATCAAATTCATCTATACTGCGTTCTATCTGTATTTGGAGTTAGTTCCTTGTCAGGGAAAAATGTTGTTAGAGAGTGCACAACAGTTGAAAACGGCATGTAAAATGAAGGAATCTTTTAGGGTTTTTTTTTTTTTAAATGACAAATTGATAAACTAGCAAATTTCACACGTTGGATAATTACAGTGACCATATGGAGACTCCAAGGGACAGTTTCTAATACTGCTAACACACATCCCCACTTGGGGAATGGGCTGTACAGAACTTTGATATTTTCACAACACACTGGAGGTAGGTCTTACTTTACTGCCCTGACTCATGAAAAGTACCATGTTCTTTGACATAGAGAAATTGAATTTGCACTAGTGACCATTATGATTTAAGACATTCAACATTTTGTTGTCGAGAAATAGGGAATAATGTTAAATGCGAATGGGGTTTTCCTAGTGCCTATGAACATTTATAAGCAATCAAGGTTTCAGTCTGCCTGTACATCATACACAAAACATGTTGGCTTGAAACTTCAAAGAAAATGTCAAGTTTTCAAAGAAGAAAGTTTTAACAAAAGTAAAACAGAAATTCACAAGCTGAAAAACAAGGCCACCTACGAGGAAAGTGAAGTTAACTGTAGAGCCCTTTAAAGAGAAAATTCACAAATGTCCAGAAAGGGTAAATAATGAAAACCTAAACCAATTTAGATTACAGGTGTCCTAAAACAGAAGATTTAAAGACAAGGAACAAAATAGTTAACATCAATATGTTTGCATGTTCTAAAAATATTTCCACAATTTATAAAATGCATTGTTTGGAAAGGTTCATTAAAGACAAGCAAAAATGTAGGAGCACCCAAGTTGAAACTTTCCACAAGACTAAGGAATTCATTTCTAATTACCAGAAAAGAAGATGGTACACACAAAGGAATGAATGAAGTCGTAACTTGCATGTGTACTAAAAACAAATTCTCAATAAAAAGGGAGTGGAAAAGATCCCGGGTACCAGTGTAAGGGCAAACATATGTGCAGATGGGCAGGAAAATTTGATTTAAGAACTATACAAGGTAAAGGAATAAAAGGTAAAGCACAATAAAAAATAACCAAAATAGATATGCAGTAAGATCAACGTAACAACCACCTCAAATTTCATAGGGCTGGTGCTGTGGCATCAAGCAATCCCGCACAGATCCTAGCAACTGGCACCTTGCTGCTCAGTCTATCACATCACAGTGCCAGCTCTTAATAATGGAACATTGGACAATGGGTGGTAGTGAGTAGTAATGGACTGCTCACTGCCACCCCATTCATTTTTTTTTTTTTGAGCTGCCACAGAAACTGTGGAAGCTGTAACCACAGCGCAACCGCACTGCAAATCTGAACATGGTACTACCTCTAACAGGATCCTCTAATATGCATGACAGCTTCACCCTCTCCAATTGCTTTTACATTACCATTTACTGTGGTAATAAGCAGTCCCTTTCTGCAAGTAGCTCTTCTCCACAAAGCACAGAGCCAGTCACCTGACTTCACCAACCTCCTCACTCAAACACAATGCCTATCACTGTCTCCTTCACTCCAAGCATTTCTGCATACCTTATTCCTAAGTGCTGACCTAAGCCCACATACCTTATTCCTCACTTGCAGTCAGATCACCGAGCTTTAATAAATCAGACCCAATGTCTACACACCTTGCATTATGCAAAATAAATATAAGAAGCTATTTCTGATAAGAGGGCTTATATTACCTTCGGAAGTGTGTACTAGTCAACTGTTTCAGTAAATTAGGGGGAACAAAATTCTTTTTAAACCCAGGACATTCACAAAACAATTGAAAAACAAAAACCTTCTAGTAATTAAAGTGACCAGAAGGTGGTGCTAAAGTTCTTCTTAGAAAGTAGACACAAGATGTGCACACATCAATGTAAAGTTATTTTTCTCTGTGATCTAGTAAAATTTGAACTATTTATATATATAACCAAACTTTTCTTACTTACTCCCTTTAGATCTAGTAAATAAAACTGGGAAAGAAATGTATTATATCTGCAAAAAAAGGTCTGTTGAACTTACCAGAAATTTGCTGCTCCCTGCAACCCTACCCAGTCCACCTCTGAACTACTGAACACCCTCCTATATAATAGAGATTCTGACACTTTGGACACTTTGTAACCCTAGGACATGAAGCGCATTACAGCTGTGAAAATATCGGGAAAAATGGAACCTGAGGAATATCCCATAGCAATGAGAAAACATGATACCAGACTACAAACATCATCACCAACAAGGAGAAATAATGTGCTGACATCAGAAGAGAGTTAATATAATAGCTTGGGTCGCCAGTTTTAGTGCAACTGCCCCTTCTAGGTCCAAGATTAGTCTTGTTACCACACGGCAGTAAGGACTCATGGCACAAGGAAAGGCAAGTAACAAAGACATTGACAGCAGACAACAGTTAAATAGCCAGAACTGACCAGACGATTGTAGGAACACGATAGGAGCAACAACCTAAAAAGTTAGCTCTTTTGCTTTGTTCCAAACATCCTATTCACTATTATGCATCTTTAGATATGATGTAAACATTACACTGGCATTACTAACAATATTTTACAAGTCAAGTTTATCAGTCACTTAGCTGCGAGAGAAATCAGCTCTTAAAGCGCTGACATATGTTTTGCTTGAACAGCTTTGAATTAAGGAAAAAGTAGAAAAAAAGTCTGTAGTGCAGCAGTGCTGATAATAAAGAAGTCTATCCTCCTAGGTCGCACGCCAACAGTCCTCCTATGGGCAGCAAGGTCTTTTTCATTGCCAAAAGAAAGCCACTGAGATGTATTACTTTGTTATGTTGTTACTTTGTTGCTCAAAGATATGGCTACCAAGAGATACCTATAAGGCCAGAACAAGCAGTGTCAAGTTTCTGCCTCTTGTTGATCCGCATAAAATATTTCTGCCACCTCTCCATATCAAGTTAAGCTTGATGAAGAACCTTGTAAAGGCCATGGGTAAATCAAACTCCAAGGGTTTTCAGTACTGTATTAACATTCACTTGAATGGTGCTTACATTTTAGTAGAAAATACATACATATACAATGTTAACTATAATAGTACTCATAACTCAGGAACTGTACACGTTAGGGAAGAACAGATCTGAAATCTGCTCGAAAAACTAATTTAGAAAAGTTTGCTGTGGTTTCTGATGATTATCAAAACTATTTTTTTGATAATTCCTACCAACTTTTTTGCAGGCTAAACCCACCATATTTGCAATCGCCTTTCAGGAAAGATAGGATTGCTTAGCCATGGCTTGTCTACAGCATTCTTTATCCCCCTAACACATGGATAATATTAAGGTTTTCATATCTGAACAGGTGTTCTAACCCTGATAATCCACAGCTAAGCAAAATGTTTGCCCATATACTTAGTAAAAGTAAATTAATTTCCAACAAGTTATAAATGGAACTAAAAACCATAGCAGTTGGTCATCATACAAGCTTCATGTATGCAGAACCATTACTGCAAAGATGAAATGCTATACGCTGTGCTATATTCACACTTACAGCGGAGTAGTAGAAGACAAGAAATGACATACATTTAACACTTACTTTCATTATTAATCAATGGCTGGTGTCAATCATTTGTTTGCACAGACACCACTGCTATATTCATCTCATCAGTCCTTACCCAATACTCAAATTGAAACACATTATATACAGATCAGCACATTCATGTTTACTGCCTGGTGCATGATCTACAGTGTTTCATGGGGTAATTATGTGTAAGGTAAAATCTAGTGAAGGTCAGATGGCCAGATTGCTTATGGTCTATTTGTAGAAATACATTCACTGATGTGTACACAAAACAACAGTTAACAGGTCTGGAAAGAACACTAAAGCTGCTGCAACGCATACAGATATTTATCTGTTGAGGTTTTGTTGATACTTTAACCTAGAGCTACATAGGCTACTTAGAATGTTTATGCATGTTCACATGAAAGCTGGAGTGTCACAGACTTTCCAGAGTAGGTGTGATAGTATATAAAAAGTGAACTTCTCACTGCTAACAAAACATAGAGAAGCCACATCCTTTAGAGAATACCTACAAAGCATAAATATATAATTTAAGTACAAGTGCACATGTAGGGGGATAAAAAGAATGGTACCATAAATAAACATAGCATTTATTGCCAGAGGACCATATCTACTGACAGGTAGAAATAGCTATCTTTAGATCAAGATATTTTTAAAGCTAAAACTCTGCAAAAAAAAAAAGGCTTTGCACACCCAGAGGTTACCATTTAAATGTAGCAGTGACATCATCATCAGAAAACTATAGGGGTGCTGGTAAATGACTTGCCATTCTGCATAGTCTTACAGAAGGCCATAGAAAGCAAACACATTTGCTTATTCCAGCATTCCACCTATATTTATGGAGGAAGCGGAACTAAAATTAAGAATGAAAAAAAGTTGTAGGCAGATTTATTGGAATCCCATTCTGAAGGGGCTCAATGTACCTTGTCAGGTATCCCGGCATACCCCTGGAAGTTATAACATTCCTGCTAACAATCTAAACCTAGAAGAGCACCATAGTAAAAAAAACTTGTGATCAAGAAGGAAAGCTGACTGTTATTGGAGAAGAGAGATTACCTGTCTCTTCTGCAATAAACTTGCCCACTTACAATTGTTTTTACAATTTATGTTTAATTTCTCCTTAAATGGCCAATTAACTTCTGTGTTGCACTGGAGCACCGGGGGGGGGGGGGCTGCACTATTGTGCAGATGTTCACATTATGTGTGATCTCCTAGTTGAAGCCAAGATTTGTATAATACAGCACCCAGAGATATTCTTATCTGACGTACATGTTATGTACCTCCCTATATGTAGATCAAAATCATCAAATATTCCACATATCTGCATGCCCAGGAATAATCACTCACTTAAACTTTACAGAAATATGTAAATTAAAGCTACATCCAGGCATATTGGCAAAACTGGTGTTTCATTATTTCAATTCATTATTTATTAAATTCCAATTCATTATTTAATAACAAATATAGGGTATTTTACTATACTTTTATCACTAAGACTGTAAGAGACAGGGACAGCACTAGGTGCCAGTCAGGTCTGCCCCATGCACATGTGCTGATAAGTCGTGTGCTGCTCTCCTTCACTGTGCAAGGAAAGGCTGGAGCATAGAAGTGACCTTCCTGTATGGTTTAGCTGGACTAGAATAATACAACTTTGGCATGTAAGTTAATCTCCAATATGCATTTAAAGAGTGTATTTTTTCATTTGCCTTGAGTTTACCTTTAACACACAATATAGCTATTCTAATAGGCTATATCTGTTTAGAAGGAAAGTTAATACTTCCAAAAGACCATACCCTGAATCAAAGCAATTCTAATTGCACAAAAAAAATGCCAAATTGTTTATGTACAGCAAATCCTATTAAAAAGGGTATCAAGTGTGAGACATGCAAACTGTTAAAATGCTAATAACCTTTTCTTAAAAATGCGCTTTTATATTAAAAATATTTTATTTCAAACAAATATGACCATTCCGTAAAAAGTAAACATCCATACTGAAATTGGAAGACAAGCATATGGTTACCAAATTCTGCATCAGTAAAACTGCTGGTGTAAATAAAAACTCATTTGTGGAAAAAAAAGCTCAGGAAAAATATGCTTGTGCAGCAGAGTTTTGTCAGTAGATATTATTTTCTATCACTATGTCCAAAATACCATAAAGCACCATCTATTGATCCGGCAACCGATACATGTTGAATATTTAAAAGTAGCACTTAAAATCCCTGCTGAAAAGGATGACATACAAAAATAAAAATACTTTCTGGTACAGGTACGTAGATATATGCCTTCTTTTCAGGAAAAACTGTACATAAAATCAGAAGTGCACATTGTAAAAATGGATCACAAGAGTAAAGAAAGTAGGAAAACAGTTTAGAAAGAAACTGCTTGCTTTATCTGGCAAAAGCTTTTTTCTGGCTCTCTTTCACAAAGTCATCAGGGGAAGGGGTTTGAAAATCAAAAGGGATCAGTGCTGGGTGACCCGTGTCACTAATCATGGCTGATGAGTTACATTCCTGGTCCTGAAGAGTCTTTAAGACAGTGTTCTTGCGTGGTTTTGGAATGTATTTATAACACAAACATAATGCAAATGCAGAGGGTCTGGCTTTTAAAGTCTTTACCCAGTGGGTCTTTTTTTTATGAATCTTAGAAACTTTTTGAGAGTAAGGAGATCTGTAAATTGAATGTTTTGATTCTAGAGGTTCTGAAGATACTGACTTTGCATTTATAATTTGGGGATAAGTGTCATTGGGTTCGCCAATGAGAAAGCGGAGATCAATATTTGTATCAGTTTCAGTCAAGGACATAGGAAACACATTGGGGTCCTCAGGAATGGGCTTCTTAGACTCAGCAATTAGATCAGACAGGGAAATATGTGGCTCTGCAACAGCATCCGGCTGATTAACAGATAGTGATGACAAGGATGTTGTCAAGTATGGAACATCATTTAATGACAGATCTGAAAACTGAGAAAAAGGTAAAAGGGAGCCAGTGTGCAATTCTACACTGGGATTCCTCTGTGGAGTTTCAATAGTAAGGTCTTGGAGGGAATTCCTCTCTTTATGCTCCAGAATCAGATCTGCCAGTGATGGACTTCCAAATTTAGGCACAGACAAATTTTCTCCATCAGAGGACATACTATCCTCAGAATGTAAAACTGAACTAAGACTGCCGAACAAATTAATTGGTTCATTTAAGACATGATTTTCTGCTATGAGGTGTTTAGGAAGAGAGGATGCTTGCAAACTGCTCAAGGCACCCAAAGTGTCACAGTTTACAGGATCTGTTTGATCTGAACCCTTGGCAGATCCACTTTTTAAAAAGTCTAGCTGCAATTCCTTTAAATTTGGAATATGGGCAGTAAGATTAGAGGTTGTGGATATTTCAAGAGCTTTAGTTGTTGGCAGATCTGAACTTTCTGAGATGTTTGAATATGAAAGTAAATCAGACAGACTCATTTCAGTCAAAGCAGCGGGTTTTAAACTACTAGGGTTTGCATGTGAACTTTCATTTATCAGGGCAGATAAAGACAGGCAAGGTGGAAAGTCAGAAATTAGATTTTCCTTTCCATTGTCAGTCAGGTCAGTAGGTTGTCTTTTCCTTGTAGCAAGATACTGTGAATTGTGCTGAGCAGGAGAACATAAAAGGCGGTCACTGGATAAACTGTGTTTAGAAAAATAAATGGCTTCTTACCTTACGATGGCCAAAATTTTTCATGACAAAAAGAATAAAACAATCGGTCCAGGCACAAATTCAACAGCACAGGGAAGACGGGAAAAAGAACACAGAAAGGCATTTATTTGCCAAATATCACAATGAGATCAGTGATGTCATTAATTAAAGAAAAAAAAAGTTTATGTATATCTTTATGCTACATAACAACACATACAATACAGGTGTTTCAGGTTCAGTGGCAAACTTCTACCTGTGCCAAAACCTGTACAGTCCCATATGTTAGGTATAAGCCCAATATTTCAGATGATTGGATGTTTACATGTTGCGTTAGCTAGGGTCAGAAGGAATTATGATTAAGGGTCAGGTTAGAGTATGGTGTACTGCCAAGTTCCCTTTACAAATTAGTGAGCCAATACACCAAAGCCAATTTTCTCCCTTCATTTGAGAACAAGTAAAAAGAAAAAAAGAATTAGAAAGTACATCTAATGCCAAACTTTTTCTAGTTTTAAATAAAAGTTTAGAATAGTTTAAATTCCTGACAGTCTACATGTGTTACCCGTATCTAACTTCGGATATATAATTACTTCGTCACAAAGACAAGACATGATTAACAAAAAAATAAATTCAAAAGCTACCTTTTGCTGGTTTCCCAGTAGAGTGCAGATCTTGGCTTATAGGCTTGGCGCTTGTGTTGCAATCCTGTTTGAACACTAGATCAAGGGCCTTTGGGACATCAAACTGACATTTTAATGCTGCGTCGATCATAGCTTGTTCTGAAACAGACTCTCCCAGGACTTCCCTCATGGACTCCAGGCATGAGTATAGGCGAGCTAGACATACAAAAATGACATTATTCATATAAAACTTAAGGATTTTCAAAAATAAAAAACACTTAAACAGGTCCTCGAAATTTATTACAGATGGCACCAAGCATCAGAATTCTTGGTTACATGCACACTATTTTTTTATGAGCATTATTTCTGAGCATATCAGATATTATCACTTACAGACACCACAGTACTATGCACTACAAAGCCACTATCACTATCCTTGCTAAGGTATCTACTAGGGGTAACATCTACTTCCACAACAAAAAGGGTTATACATATATTTATTATGTTGGTGCTATATAAATCCTGTTCATTAATAACAATAGAATATGTAATGCTATAAATCCTGATGTATTTAACAGTAGACTATTATATGGTTATGAGTGGACTTCAGGACTTCCTCAGGTGCATCTTGATGGGCTGTTCCAGGATATTGTAACTCCCACACGTTCAGTCAGTCCTGGCAGCTGCAGAGGAAGCTGGGAAATGCCAGGTATCCCAGCATCCCTGCATGCATAGCTTTTTTCAAAGTATAGGACAGTATAAGACAGCAATCAGGCTATTAAGTATGGTTTATTGTAGAAGGGTCATTGCTTGTCCTCTGCAGTTAAAACCTGCCTGATTGCAGAAAAAGCTGACTTATCCACCCATGTTTCGGCATCAACATCTTCCTTCTATTTTTCCACTTCCAGATCTTCGGTCATATTGAGTGGCCATGTCAGGATGACTTAAACACATGCCATTCTGGCACACGCAAGGTAAGCCAGAATGCTGGATTTTCCTGGCAAATTAGGCTGATGGGCAGCAGTTTGTATGACCAGGCAGATCATTAGTATGTGGCATACACCTAGGGTTTGCATTACAGTGTTGCAACCAAGCAGTGCAGCAGTTTATATATTTAGGATAATACCCAAGTAATATCCTTTTAGCTGGGCGCACCACCCGACACTTTTTAGTAACCACCTGGTTGTTTTTTGGTGCTTACTGAAGGGTTGGGTCACAATACAGGGGTGCGACCGTCCTACTATTTCTTTCCACCCGGCTTTAAAAAAAATTCTAGGTTGAACACTGTAATCTTACCTTGATCAAACGAACTCAAAGCAATATTTGAAGCTTTTGGTTTTTCAAGTTCTTCATCTTCATACTCCTCCTCCTCTTCCAGAGGTTCAGTAAAGCTTGAGTGTCTGTCACGCTTGGAATATATGAACTGAGCAGCTACAATAAAAAAAAAAGAGTAGGCTTACTTATGCAGATAATAACAAGATGATCAATGTCAAACGAAAATATAAAAGAGCATTTCATATATAGTAAATGTTAGTATTAAAACACAAATTACAGCAGATTAGGCTAACTGGAGATGAATTTTCACACACATCTTCTGCATTTTAACTTTTTTAAATAAACAATTATTACAATGGTTGTATTTACCTTATTTTAAGACACACTAAAAAAAAAAAAGACTTTTTTTTAGCAAGTCCTGAAACCGTACAACAGAAAAAAGGGTGTACTTTCTTTTTCTCATGACTGCATATATGTAAATTGATTTACTGGCCACACAATCTGTAATTTTGTTGAGCCAATCTAGTATTACTTACACGGCTGGCAAACCTGTTTCCTTTGGTCAATGATGTACCGTAGTTTCCTTAAGTATCTCTATTTAAGCCTTCTTACTTGATGATTATTTCTTAACACTACTAACCAATGTGTAGTAAGGTTACTCGGTAGCAGTACAGATAAACCAGAAAGCAACAGGACACTCTTTGTGGCTGTGTAGTGTGAACTATAGCATTACAAGAACAATATGACCCTAATTTGTGTATTTATTTCATTTAATGTTCTTCTGAAAGATCCATTTGAAGCGCACAAATGGAAGTAGAAAAAAAATGTGCATGGACCTAAACATGTTTTGAGAAGTAATTTCCAATAAAAGAGGCAATCGTTATTTCTATTGATTTGTTTTCTAGTTGAAATGATTTTCCTTGTGTTTCCTTCTTCTGTAAACACTGTTTGAAATAAAGAATTAATGTTTGCTTGTTCAAGTAGTCAACAGTTTTCATGAGGAGTACTTAATTACAATATAGTTGACAATCGAAAATCCGGCCATCAATAATCCGGTTCTTTCAGTTTTCTGGCATGAATTTCAGAGCGCATTTTCAATAAAGTACACTGTTTGGCCACTAATGTTTTCATGGCGCTGTTCTGCAGAAAAAGCTGTTAAGTCTTGCTTGCTAAACTAAATACACGTTGAGATGTCCCTGCTGCCTGCTCTCCGGAACTGTGCCAGATGTCCGTGGGTGCTGCGAGGGGAAAGCTGCCCTGTGTGTGGAAGTAAGCATAACTTTCAAAAATCCTCACTCCTCAGGTCCAGAGGTTGCCGGATTTTTGAATGTCAACTGTATATGATTGTACATGTAAGAAAAAGTATAGAATAATGATTCTCAACCAGGGTTCCAGCAGAGATTATTGGGGTTCCCTGAGCAATGTGTGCTTTTCAGGTTAGTTTTAGTGACATCAATATTCATTTTGGCTCTCTTTAAGGTTGATATTATTCTCTAAGACCAACAGGCTAATGTACTGTGAGCTGTGAATATAGTAATTTTAGCAGGGGTTCTCTGAGGACCTGAAAGTTAATTTAAGGCTTCCCCACATTAAAAACATTGAGAAAGTCAAGAAAGAGTATTAGAAAAAAAAAGCTTTCCCACAAGTAATGATATAAATCTTTAACACATAAAATGGCACTAGTTTTTCAAAAGGTGAGCAACAAATAATATACTAACAAATATAGTGTATATGCCCTAAATTCTACTACTTATACCTCATCATTACTAGGCAATGAAACCATAAATAAGAACATCCATATATGTGATTGAAACATCTACTGAAAAGGCCCTTTGACAAAGTCTTTAAAACTTTTGTAATAAAGTGTCTCTTAGCGGTCAGAGGACCATCAAAATATGTTCTTCCGCCAGGACTTATTTTCAGTGTAAACCACAGATTATTAGATACCCCTATAGCTGTCAATCACACACAGAACCTCAACACTAAATCAGCTCTAATCTTAGTGAAATGGAACAACTTGCTTAATGAAATAAACATAAAGATGGAGGGACTGACAGCACAGGACAAGATAAATGAAGTATAACTTTTCATCAAACTTTTCATCATGTACTTACACAGCCTCGCAAGTGTTCAAGAAAAATTATTTGTGGATATCTTAATTCAATTATTTTCAAAACTGATTAGTCTATTATAGAAGTAATTTCTTCATGTATTATTACTTTTTTCTTCTACAATTTCTAGTTGTTTTTAAAGCTATTGCATCACTATCTGCTGACTAGATACCATTAGATACAAAAGGAACTCCATGCAAGCCCAGATAAGCATTTATAGAAACATTTTTACTTGCCAGGGGGATTTGTAATTCTGAGCAATCACTCTTGTAATCCAGACACCCTTTCTAAGCAGCACAATTAGTTTCACACACAATACGCTTATTTATTTCACAGAAAATTACTACAGTGAGCATCAAAGGAAGATAACTCAACCAAGCTGGCCACATAGATGGCGGACAGTGCTCCTACTTTTGAATATCTTTTCTAGCAGAAGGATGGTGTCAGGTCATCAGCTTAGCTGTACTGTTAATAGATTATGGTTACTAAACTACAATAACTACAATGTTCCAAAAAAAACTGTATTATTCCAGAAGGGGAAAAAGATGGGAGCAAGATACTGTGATATCTTGGCTAACGAAGATCATTTGTTCTCGGAATCACACTCGTTAGCCGAAATGAAAATTTAGCTCAACGTGGCTGTAATTTGTTATCGTGCATCCACTATGCATTCGTTAGGCGAGGCCGAAACACAGCAGAAAAAATCTTTGTTAGCCGAAAAAATTGTTAGAGTCACTCGTTACCCAAAGTATCACTATATACCTATGAGAAGAACAATTTTCTACTATTAGCGGAAGACACAGACAACAGCGGGCTCCTGTGCAAAACTGCTTTGGGGCTGCTGGGTCTGGAGCACTTTGCACCTCTCTATGTCCACCCGTGCCTAGCATGGAGTAACAAATCCTCCTCCACAATCCTGCTATACACATTTCTAAATGTTGGTGACAATGCACACTGGAACTGCTAAAATGATTTTGAGATACATCCATTTGGTCAGTAATTTGTCAATGTACATCAGCACCTGCATTTTTGGCAGAATACAATCTGTATGTACTACACTTCATCCTAAAATAAATGCTGCACTGGAGGTTGTCTCACTAGAACCTCACTAAACCTATTGAAAAACAAAAAACAATTAAAATGATCCAAATTCCAGCAATGTTGGTGGGTAGGGATCAGAGTACAAACATCCGGGTCTACAAATAAATGCTTTCATGAAAGATGCACTAGGATAACCTTGGATTGAAACATTAATAGACAGACCCAATGCTGCAAGGAAATAAATAACCAGTGGCCATAAAACAAAACTTCCAGCATTTACTTAGAAAATATAAAGTGAGAAATGTTTACATATGTTCCTAAACTACAACAATGACCTCTTGTTTGAGGACAGTTGTACACACACAGCTAAGAAAGCCAAGTGACAGAACATCTTCTACAAGTGCATGCTAAACGTCAAGGATTTAATCCAGACAAGTGTCAGCATGCAGCTCTTGTTGAGGGGAGTAATGCTCCAACCAAAGCTTTTTTTATTGGGTCAAATAAGTTAATCTAAACTTTTCATACTCAAGGGTATACATTAACAAAATGTAAATAGATGAAATGTGAGGTATATAAAAGAATAACAAGTGCCTGGCAGCTAAAATCCTAGCTAATGTTTTATAATTGAAGGATTTCTTTCTTTGTCTTGCCTGAGCCCCTATATAGAAAACTTCAATCAATGTTCATTTTAACACAGCCAAAATGTTTCCAAACACCTGCCTAAGAGAACACTTCCAAAGAACATATATGCTGCCTGTCACTCTGGGAAAGGTGAAAACTAAGTGCCTGGAGCGCTTGGGAAATTACCTGAGTTGAGGAAATAATAGCAAGCATGTACAATATATTTCAGGCATAAATCTGGACTATTTCATCATAAATCAAGGAAGGAAAGGAGAAGAAAGAAAAACAGTTTATCTGAAAATCTACATCAACTGATGTGATATGTTAAAGAGAAGAAACAATTCAATTAGGTGCAGTGTTTATTCCATTCACTGAACACAACATTGTAGCAACTGTTTTAGTAACAAAAAATGGCAATAACCTTAAAATGCCGAGCTTGGCCATAATTTATTAAAGTCTTTGTGCAGACAAAACGACTCTTGACTGTTAGATAGAATAAGGAGAGGTAAAGACACCACCTATCAGCTGTGTCCTGCTGAGAAGATTTACCTTTATCTCCTGTCCTAAAGGCACAACAAGAAATAAGAGGAAAATTTCAAGTAATAAAAGTTTCAAATCTTAAATAGTTTATACTTGTACATTTATCCCTGCTTGAAGATAAAAGTTGACCTCTTGATCAGGTGAAACTTTCCAGTTTTGGATTTTCCATCACTTACAATTACGTTTACAGTACAAAATGAGGGCTGAAATTTTATCTAATATTTAATCCTATAAATCAATAAATAACTTGAAAGACCTCTAAACGTGGTAATAAATTTAATGGCAAATGTCATGACTATGGAGTTTGTAAAGATCTGCCTAATATGTCAGCACTATATAAATACTAGATAATATTTTCAATAAAATAATGTTTTACCCCCTATGGTATTTGTAAATACTTATAGTTTAGCTTCATATTCATATAATGCAAACAATGGATCAACACCACCTGACCTATACAATAAACCTGAAAGTGACACGTGTAGTACAAATTGGGTCAATTTTCCCATGATGCATATCAACTAAAAAGACTCTGGCAAACGACACATTCACATGTAAACACAACATGGTTAAAAAAATAAATAAACAAAAAAATGGTACCAATCTCTCGAGTCCTAGATATTAAAACCCCAAAGATTCAGTGTGTCCAACCACTGTAACCATTCATCTGGTATGTTGGATCTAGCACCAGTTTCCCCCACCAGCTCATATGTCATACGGAGATGTACCAGCCTAAGACACAAACTAGTATGCAGCTCATCCAACTAGCCAATTAACATATATATATATATATATATATATATATATATATAGTCTGTCTAAATAAAACACTTTACCTGTAGTCTCTAATGAGGGAGAGAACTCACTATGTTTCCTACCAGCTCTAAGCTATGAAACATTTATGCAATTTTTGTTTTATGGCTGGGTAGTGGGTAAATAGGTGCTTTATAACAGCGGTCGCCAACCGGTCGTCTGCGGAGAAAATTTTGGGGGTCCGCAGCTCTGGTCAGTGCACCCCCGAGCGGGGTCGGGATAAGGTTGGCGACCACTGCTTTATACAATATATCATTTGTAGGCATATAGCCATGCAGTGTGCTTTTTGATAACAAATACATTTAAGGAATGCTTGGACCTAAATTTTTCAGGCTTCTGTAGGCTTTTTTACATCATGTAAATGCTTGCAAAAGCCTTGTAAAAAATAGTGTAAATGAAAAAAAGAATGTTTTTTGTGCAGGATTTTACAATGGTTCAGAAGCATCAAGGGACATTCGGCCATTCAAACATCTCCATAGACTTGTATTGAACTGCATATAATAGCTTCAGCGAGCTTTTATAGGCTTTCATAGGCATTTTTAAAGCTAGGGTATCATTTGCTGAACAGAAAAAACATACCTTTTGGGTTTAAAAAGTCAGAACAAACACCTATAAAGCCTGTACACTTGCAATTGCAAGTGTTTTTTTGTCTGAAAACATTCCTGGAAGCCTTGTTATGCAAAGTAAGCTTCCAGAAGCATTAAACACCTCCATCAGTGTTTATTGGAAAACAAACCTGTGGCTGGTGAAATACAATAGTCATCTTCGACAGACTGTCCATACATATCATCATCCTCAAAATCTGAAAAAAAAAATAAAGATTTAAAATATAAAATGTTTAAATCAATCAATGACACATTAAAGAAAATCTACAATAAACGTGTGTAATCAGAACTAATGTGACTAAATAAATGTATATTTTACAGTACTTCAAGGAACCTTTCTCTCTCTTTACACACATATAATCTTTCGTAGCATATCTTCCCCCTCCCCACTTCACCCATAACTTCCCTTGCAGGGCTCCCCTATTTTTCACCATTCCACCCGGATTTCTAGAAGTAACACTGCTTGCTGTATGCAGCATAAACCATTGCGATCCACCGAGCTTTGGAAGGCACTCAGCCTGGCATCTCTGACAATCTGTGCGTCACACTGGAGGATGCCATGTCTGAACACTCGGCTATAGAGGGACTGAATTCCATGCACATAGTAAAGCGGACACATTGTATTCATTATATTCCTCAATAGCTGTAAAAGATAATAATCTAATTTGTACACACCAGACATCATTACCAATGCAGATATTACCCTATTAAAGTGATGTACAGAACATTTTGTTTGGTAAGAGAGTGAGCAGCACTCGCTGTGCCCTCCTTCCAGTTGTTTCTGATTGATCATTCATTTATTAACCTGTGGTGGCATTGGGGGGGCTGTCCACCTCAGACCCCCCCCCCATGACCTTAGGCACTTGTATCATGGGAGATTGGTTGGGTGCTCCATGAAAACATTGACTTTTACCATTTACTTTATGTTCTTTTTGGCTAATCTCAGTATGAAGAATGTGATGGAGGGAGGGTTCAGGGAATGGAAAACCCTGATCATTATGCCGTGAGTGGTCATGTTTTGTTAGCATTCCCTTACCCTGAGAGATAAAGGTGATCTGTAGTCTATGAACCCCATAAACTAATCAGTGAAAAATCTAATCCCCAGCAGAGGTGTGTGAATAGTACACAATGGGCACAGCTGACTATACAGCTCCGAGAGCAGAATCTGTGACCGGGGAGGGGGAGATGGTGGCTGCCCTGAAGTCCCAGAAGTGTTGATTTTCTGTGAGAATGGGCACCATCATCTACCCCTGGCAAAGTGTTACACTTTATTGCTATGACAGGGCCTCTTTAACTCTAAAAAGCCCCACAGCACCCCACCTCCACTCAGCACCCCCTGGTGGTAAGTAGAATATAACAAGTAAACATTAAGGGAATGTTCATGGTGTCAGCAGCTTCCTCTGCAGCATACAGCTGGCTCTGTGTATACATAGTCCTGTGTACACACTGACAGCTCTTCCATATGTCCTCACACTACAGGAAGGCCTCCACACCACCCCGCCCCCTTAAGGGCCACGAGTTCATCTCCTCACCCTCATCATAGTTGTAGCCGCGTACGTTCCGGTGCCGAGCCATGGTATACTGTCACGTGTCCCCTCTCGCTTTAGTCTTTACCACCTGCACCTCATCTCCCCCAAGCAAAACTACACCGGCGCCAAGACTCCGCAACCCAACGTCACCATCCCCCGCTGTGTCGCACCAAGCGGACCGGCCGCTAGAGACCCATAACACAGTAACACGTGCTCCAAGACTTGTCTCTCGAAGACGTACATGTGTTAAGGCGGAGGCCATCTTTCCGAAGACCAAACCTCGCTGTATTCCAATGTACATCCGCCTGAACGGTTAGTGAGGACATAGCCTAGCAAAAAAAAAAAACAAGCTTTTTTTTTCAATTAGTTTTATTAAGCGATACAAAGTAATCATTACGTGTGTAATATCACAAAGGCAAAAGGCATACAGGAAACCGTGTGTGCAAGTGTATTAGAGCTCTAAAGATGTAATTTATATTTGTTACAGCACACATATCACCATTGTTTTATTTTATATAAAGAGGTGGCTAACCCTTTCATAAAACATTGTTTTTTAATTTTAAGGGAGCAAGCACTTTCCATCTTTACTGCCACAGCGATCTCTAGGCACTTATTTTTTTTTACATTATCAGAAAAACACGTAGCCCGATCTCACATCAGGTGATGATTGAAGAACCCACAATATGGCAGCGCCTGCTTGTCCACTCCGCGCCAGAGCAATGAGAACGGCGGCACGGGACCAACTGGGCTAGGTTCAAGGAAGAATCGACAGTTTTCCACCTATAATATTTTTTTTACTGAAAATTAAATGGGAGAGATGGAGTGTGGTTGAGTCCAAGTAGAACTCCCTACAGGTTATGGCCCATCACAGGTCTGAAATAACCTGTTTTTTATTCCTATACTCTTTTATGCTAGTGAGAAACCCACATGAAAGCGGAACTAACCCCAAAATACGCACTTACCATTTATCCCGCAGATCAGTCTACCGGTCAGGAGGTTTCTTCATTTAGGTCTTGCATAGTCCCGGTATCTGTCTTTTGCCCAGCCAGGCACTGACATCTCTCTTCTTCCGAGTTCTTCTTCCTGCGTCACCTGATCTCACACTGCGCAGGCACGAGATCGGGTGACGTCAATGGGGAAAAATATTTTTTTTAAAATCCACCAACGGGAGCATAGTGAAGTAAACGGGTTGAACGAGGGCCGTTTGATTAAAATTAAAAAAAATAATTTGGAACTCGAAATTAAAAAAAAAACCTTTTATATGAAGTTTAGATTCTGCTTTAAGCAAACACAAGGCCCTATTGTGATGAGAGGTGTTTTTTAGCCCAACCCTGGGCATTATGTTGTTTTGTTTTACTCACCTTTACTTCCTCTCTATAGTCTTCCTCTATATAGACCCCACCATTCTCAGCATTACCTTGAGATAAGCAGTCTTGAATGCCTCTCTATAACTCCGAAGTGCACATTTACATCATACAGGGTGCTCTTGATGTAAGTGTGCACTTCAGAGCTATAGGGAGGCAATCAAGACTGAATAGAAGCGCAGAGCCTCCCTGGATACATGTGTTACAGGAGGCTCTTGGCTGCTCTTTCTGCATATCCCCGATCTCTGGCATTGTCCTTCACTGAGGGGAAAGACATGCCGATCTCATGCATGCACAGTGAGATTGGCACTCTTTTTTTATCCTTTTACAGCGGGCTATGCCATCCAGAAGGAAAAAGAAGGCTAAGGATGGTGGTGCCCAGCGCTTTCTCTGTGCCGGGAGGAAGTAGACTTCTAGGACAGCGTGGGACCCAATTGAAGAAAGCTCCAGCGCAATTGAGGGATCTGCAGAATTAAAGGTAAGTATGATTTTTTTATTTTTCACTTTATTTTTCACTTTATTTTTTCGCTTTAACAGGAAATGATGCAACAACATAATAAGGCAGCATGTGCTTCTCAATTTAAATGTAAAATAACCACATACAGCACAAATATAATAGGTGTTCCCACATCAAGCCTTGACACTAATTTCTCACCTGTCCATACAAATACTTTACCATGCCCTCCTTCCCTCCTGCAATTCTCACAGTCCATTCTCCATGCTGTCATTCTTAAAAGAAATCTGTTTCAGGAAAGAACACAGAGTAAACTTCTGCTGTGCCCTAGGAGAGGCACCACAAGCAACTAGATTTGTATGCAATTCCTGGCAAAGCTGCAGTTTACAATGTGCTATCCCTCCACTCCAAATCACTACAGGTATCTATTACCAGTACAACCAGGAAAGTGAGAACACAATATATTTATGCTGTACCCTATGTTCCCATTCATTTATTGGTAATGGCACTTTAACAGCACAGCTTGTTGCACTGGGCAGCCCTGTCAAATGAATGGGATACTGAATGCAAACCAGTGCAATGCACATAGCAACATGTGTGTGTTTTGTAAAATATACATTACACCTGTGATGGGTACAAGCCCTTATTTTTCGTTTTCCACATTTCACTGCCTAGTACCTCAGTGCTGTCTTTAGTAAAGAGCTGTACAGGGAGCATGTATAGCCCTGAGCAAGTTCTGTATGCTACAGAGGCAGGCTGAGCTAAATGTTTTTTGATCCCCAGCCAAGGGGATATTTTTATGCTTGGAGTGCCATATTGGTGTTCCTGGGGAGCAATTTACTATTATAGTTTTTACTGATTAAAGAAAATATATAAGTATATATATTAGAAATATTAAAGAACTTGACTTATCACCCATCAAAAAAAAAAAGATGCTCCCTAAAGGATAGCTTGCAAAAAGTTTAAAGCTGAAGTTTAAAGGTTTAGCAATTTCAGCACAGAGGAGGATTCTGTACAGCCATGCAAGACTGAATATAAAGGTGGGGTTGAACTTTAAGTGTATGTAATCCCTAACATTGAACTTCTCTGTTCGCTTACTGCGTTTCATAGCCCTGTCCTAAGGTGGCAATGCTTCCCTATAGATACAGTGTTGGAGTAAGTGTTGTCACCCTAGGAAAGTAATTGTGTTACTGGCAGATCACCAGGTAAGATTAAGAAAAAAAAAGCAAACCACATGCAGTCACAACAACTAAAGGCTGGTGAACTGCAAAATATTTTTTATATTTTGATATCATTTTTATAGTTTTTATTTCTGTGCTTGGAAATGAAAAGTGAAAAGTTATTAAGTATTTTAGGTTCAGAGAGAAAATATAGAGCCTTTTGTAAAGCAATGTCATGAAATCAGCATGTAAACATCACCCCTTTACAAATTGTCTCCATATGTGGATGTAAACAAATTTTGGGCTAGTGTCTACTGTTAAGAGTCAGATTATTTGGTAATTTTAAATAGTTCTTTTAAATATACACTAGTACTGTAGTGGAGCAGAAAGTATAAATACATTTTTTGCAATAGGTCTCTTTATATACATCAGTGCAAAATTAAATAATTTGATTTTATTATTGGGTAGGTTAGGAAGATTTTCTCATGTTTTGTGCCCTTATCAAAAGGACAGGATGTAAAAGGAAATTATTCCATAGAGCAAAAATCAGCCAATATATTAATAAAACAGTGAATCTGACATTCGCTGAAATTTTACCTGGTGGAGAAACTTCCAGGTCCATATGTTAATGTCAGCAATTGTTTCTCCATTTCAGTGAAGGTAAGATTCCCTGATTTATAACTCAGTATCTTTCTCTCCATTTCATCCACTGAAACAGGAAGCAAAACGTGCCTTGTAGGGCTGCAAACATGAATAAAACTTGACAGTAAAAACTTTGACCATATTTTAGATCTAATGTATTTTTATGAATATGTTTTTTTCCCTTTTACATTTCTTATCACTAAAAATATTTATGTGAAATCAGCAGAGTGACATATAATGAAATGTCAGCAATCATTGTCTTTCTCAGACTGTTTATAATATATTGGCCCTTTTAACACCAGCTGCATAAATACATGGGAACTAGAAAGAGAACACAAACACAATGGACGGTTAATTTAATATTGTAAATTAATGTTGTGGGGGTGTGAGAGGCAACAAAGGCCCTATAACTCTAAATAAATAAAATAATTTGTGGTCTAACCATAACTTAGCTCTAGGCAGAGGTTAGCTACCTTTAGCAGCAGCTCTAGGCAAAAACTAAAAAAATTAAATAGGAAGAGACCTATTGTAAAATGAAACACAAAGTCCTGGCTATACACAGTCTTGGCCTATTACAGAACTAGCATCTGTTTTGCTTTTTATCAGTAGCAGTGACTCAGTAAAAAAAAACTCCCCCTGGCTAATTCACAGTAGTTTTCACAAAGAAACATTTATGCAGTGTAATTGCACAACTCGCTTCCATAAAGCTTTCTTCTCTGGTTATGAAGTTTGGAGAGCAGGATTTAACATAATTGTGTGATGAGAGTCATTAGGGAGACAGGCGTTCAAATTGTAATAATTTGTCCTTAACTGCTCTACCAGCACCTTAGCCTGTGAACCATAACATAGACACATGGGGCTCTTCTACTACAAAGATTTTAAAAAGGAATCCTAAAATAAAGTTGATGAGAGGTAGCATATCTTAAATCAGCCATTATCAATCAGGGTTCTGTGGAACCAAAGGATAACTCGCTAGAAGATCATTTAGCTGTGAACTCTCATCTGAATAGTTTCAGTTTCAGAAAACCTATCTTGAGTTACAATATCCTTTTGCTATTTCACAGCAAAGGAAGATTTATTATAGCATATATAGAAATTGGTGGCTACAGATTAAAAAGTAAGAAATTTTGATAAAATGTCTTCTTCAATCGGACTGTCAATGAAAACCTAGATACGCTTAACCTTAAAGTCTAGCCAATATACTTTTTAGCTGTCTGTAGGGGTGACTTTAATCTACTGGCAAGCAATGTAAGAGGCATTCTTCCTTCTGGCTACCAGGCTAATGCAATGTAAGCTGTGGATATAGTAACTATAGCAGGGTTCCTTAGGATCCCCCATGGTAAAGGGTGAGATGCTCTGCACTAAATGTTTAAATCTGTCCGATATACTACATTTTTTTATACTTGCATTTTAAATGGCAAGTCTGCTTACAAAGTGCTTCCAATAAATATAATATTTATCAACTAATTAAGAGAAGTTTTTTTAAACAAAATTGCTTACAGAACATATGAAACAGTAGCCGGAGTTTTTACTGCTTTTGCAATATTTTGTGTTTATATGTTTAGTTGCAAAGATGTTTGCTTTATACAATACTTGTATGCACATTAGGCATTCATTAGCTAACAAAGGAAGATTTCATGGATAGTTGCCTTTACATGGCCAAGCAGCTGGTCGTCATCAGCAGAATAATCAAAGATTTGTGTATTATGCAGTTGTTCAGTCCAGTGCAGATAGAAGATGTGTACATATAGTATATTGTGTATTTTGTTCTAAAATTTGACAATATGCAACAAAAATTACAATTAAAATAGGAATGCACATATTCAAAGTCGGGCTGTCCAACTTTTGTTTAATGTAAAAACACTGTTTTCCTTTTCAAGTCCAATATACACTCACAATATTTATGTGATTTTGCATTTTGAGACAGGTGGCCGAAAGGTATCTGTGATTATTTCTGTAATCACAAAACTGCATTAAGCTTTAATACAACATGTGGCCAAAATACGGGCGAGTTATACAACCTAAAACCATCAGTAGATGAAAATACACTGGAGGACGTTTATCAAGCAAATTAAGGACACAATTAGATAAAATCAAGCTATCCTGATCTAAAATATGTACATTATTCAATACAGGTTGTCCCTGAGTTTCATACGAGATAGGGACTGTAGGTTTGTTGTTAAGTTGAATTTGTATGTAAGTCGGAACAGGTACATTATTTTATTAAATGCAATTAGGACAGATGATTGTCGCAACATATTATTAAGCAGCATGGTGTCAGTTACTGTATAAAATCCTCACTGTGAGGTAATCACAAACACAGCAAGAAAAAAAAACTTTATGGAGGCTAGACAATTATTAACCTTTGGAGCAAGCTGCGCTTTAATATGCGAATAGAAACAACTGCAGAGTTTGGCGACGTACACACATGCAATAATTGTCGTTTGAAACAAATGATCCACAACAGACCATTCGATAATTGTTAAAAAAAAGTGCACAACGACTGGTCAACAATGCCAACGAACGAGGAATCTCGCTGGAAACGAACGACCGTAACCGCGAATCTAATTGGGTGACGATCGTTCGTAATCTTATGTGTGTAGGGTCGTTCAGTAATCGTGGATACTTTCTCCTGTACATGTCACTTCCTGCATTTTCAAATGATCGTTCACAAATAACCGTTCAAACAATCGTATCTAGTGTGTACATTATTGGTGGATTATATTTGAACGATCGTATGATTACAGCATGTACAGAATTGTGCACAATACGATCGTTCAAAATAATCAGGAATAATTGTTGATCATTTTTTTTAAACAATAATTATTGCACCTGTGTACCTAGCCTAAAGCTGCATACACACGTGCAATTCTTGTCGTTGGAAAGGATCTTTCACGATCCTTTCCAACGATAAGAACCGCAAGATGCATGAACGAGTGCTGTACATACAGCACCGTTCTGCTCTATGGAGAGGGGAGGGGGAGAGCGACGGAGCGGCACCCTGCTGCGCGCTCTCCCCCTTCCCTTGCATTAGGATCGCTCATCGTTCATCGTCCGTGGATCCACCAGGACAGATCCACCGACGATGAACGACCTGGGCTGTACACACGCCAGATTCTCGCCCGATATCTGGCCGATGCCGATTATCGGGCAAGAAAAATTTGACGTGTGTACGCAGCTTAAGTCTTGGTCATTAAAGAGTTACAAGAGCTTGGAGAAGCCTCAGTCTCAGTTGTGTTTAGCAAAAGATTTCTTCTGCAAGTCATGCAAACTACCCCCTGCAAGCCTCTGTCCTGCACACGAACGAGCACGGAAGCCACATTCGTATATAGAAGTCGTCCGTATGTCGGATGTCCTTAACCTGGGGACTACCTGTAGTTTCAGCCTGAGCCTGGAAGCCTGGGCAGCCAACTGTGACAGACATGCAAAGTCCTGAAGGAGATTTATCACTAAAAATTTGACAGATTTTCACTGCTAACATACGCACAATTAAGATGTGGTCAGGGGCAGGTTATTTACTGTTGTAGTGCTGCATTAGGGCTAATTCACACATAGGCACTGCAAGAAAGCAGTTGTGTTCCTACATTATGCAACCCAGTTACCTAAATCTGCTCCCTCTGCACCAAAGTGCACATAAAAATGTACATGTACCACTCTGCCAGCACACTGTAGTGTATTGCCCCACAATGAACTGTTCTACAATCAATGAGGTGCCCTAATACGGTTCATTAGGGTTCCATTCAGAATGAGTAGAACTATACTGCACATATGTGCTGTATGTGCATTACTGCGTGTTGCAGTAAAACATACATAATTGCACACATTCTGCAACACAAATGTGTAAGTTTGCCCTAGTGCAGCTAAGAGAGGAATTTATAAATTGTGACCTATAGATAAATTTGCCTGACTGCTTTTAGAGAACTGCCACACCCTGCACAGAGTTTTTTTCAGGTAGCTAGGCAAAAATCTAAGCACCAGCTAAGTGAGAAGGGCTGTCATGGGGCTAAATTACCTGATCTGTTACCCTTTATAACACACACAGGTAGATTGCCACCTTGTACTTAGACATAAGCATGCACAATTATTATTGCTTAACTAATAAATTAAATTATTATTAACTTGCTGCCACCTCAGACAGGAATGGCATAAAGTTCACTTTTAAGGAAGTGTTCAGAAGATAGGGTTCGACTATTTTTGGGAATTCCGGAAATCATCTTACACATTGTATAGTGTTTAAAAAAAACAAAACAGTGAAAGGGAAGACTTAATTAAAGATTGGTTTGCCCTGGTCCAGGTTGCTTGTTTCAAAGTGCATATGTTGTGTATTGTCATGTGGTTCTACACAACAATAAGTCCATCAGTGACATTGTCCTTAGCAACAATAGAGCTCCCTCTAATAGGATGAAATGGCTTTTTCTATATATATATATATATATATATATATATATATATATATATATATAATAGAAGGAGCAGTGACTGATTTACCTATCCAATGATAGCAGGTGTGGGATGGGTGTTCAGGTAAGTTATGAGTAAAAGGCTCTGATTTATTAAAGTTCTCCAAGGCCTGGAGAGAATAGACTTTCCTCAGTGAAGCTGGGTGATCCAGCAAACCTGGAATGGACCTGGTCCAGAAATGAAAACATTTGCTAACAAATAGCTAATGATTTTTAGGAAATCCATTCCAGGTTTGCTAGATTACCAAGCTTTACTGATGAAAGTGTATTCTCTCCAGCCTTGGAGAACTGTAATAAATTAGGTCACTTGGGTCAGCTATGAGTTATGGGTCAGTCATAGCCTACTTTCATACACTTATCTGCCAGATTTTGAGGTTTATGACACCTGGCTACACAGAATCTCCTCATCCTATCTAATGAGTTAAAGGAAATTTCTGATAGGGTCAGGTACTATAAGAAACAAGTCTTAAAGCTATACTCCAGCCACTGGTATCTCTTTTAAGGCAATTCTGACAATGGTATACTCACCAAGTTTACAATTTTCATAGGAGTAGAAAGTGAAAGACCTCCCCATATGTCCTTTACCACTGACACTTGGGGATCTCCCAAACCCATTATTATTATTTTTTTGCTGCTGCATTATATGTTACCTTTATGCCTATAATCGTTCTTCATCAAAGATCCACACAGTGCCCCATCCACATACCGCATCTACCTTTTATTTTGATTATAATATGAAAGATAATGGAGCATTTAGTTTAACACATTACTTTTCAGCCATAGGTTAAACATCATTGGCAAGCTAACTATGGATGGCTGATAATCTATGGTTTCATATTTTATAAAATGTGCAATGTATACATCATCTTAGTAAGAAACTTATAGTTACCCTTTACAATTTAAAGATGTGTGAAGCATTTGCTCTATCGTCTCACACCATATCTTCAGAATACTAATCTTTTTAGAAAGCTGGGTTTGAAAATTTGAAAACAAATCTATCTGCAAACCAATCTGATAGCAAATACATGCCTGCAGACTGGTGATTCAAGTTATATCTGTGTACTTGTCACTCAGACTCCTCCTAAATACAAAAACATATGCAGCCAAGGTTTGGGTGGGTGGGAAATATGTGAGCACATGATAATAGGAAAACATTTGGAACAAAGATTAAAAGTGAAATGCAAACAAAACGTACATGAACCCCAGTACACCTCACAATGGCTATTTATTTAACACTGCATAAAAGACACAAACCTTTAAAGTATCATTTAATACAAGTACTGTAAGTACCTGTATTTGACTTGGTATCAGCCTCTTGCAGACTACAGACTGGGTGTGTAAGAAGCAGAACAAGGAGCCAATAGGTTGTTGGAAACGCAGTGCAAGGACAATGCTGATAGGAGGAAAATATTGGATGGGGTAAGGAAACCTGTCTGCTTTGCTGAACTGCTGCAAAGTAAAATCAGTAAAATCTCCTGCTCTGCCAAACTGTGTAAATCTCTGGACTACAGACAAATAACTACTAATCATTTATCAAGTAAAACAATTTCAAATATATATTTAGCTTTAGGAAAGAAAAACTATATTCCTTTTTTAATCACAAATCACAAAGGCACACATTTAAGGACATTTTCCTTCATATTAAGACCTGGATTTACACTGCAGCCCCCACGTTAAAACTGACAAATTGAAACACCATGATTGATATGTTTTATTACCTATCCACTCCAGTGGATCCACTGGAGTATAGGCCACCATTTCCAGCCAAGAATAGTGGTGGTCGGATAATTCTGTTTAGAGTCAATTCTAATTCTGAGTTATTCCAACCTTGGATGGGAAATGTGCTTGTACTTGGGATTATACAGTGACAAGTTGCCACATTGGCATGCCACAAAATTTACCAGCTCTGGACCGCGCATGCGCAGGGAGCCGGGTGTAACTCAAAGGGGAAGAAATTTCCTCTTTATTGATGTCACGATGCAAGAACCCACCCACTCTCCCATCGCAGGCTCAGCCCTGTCCAGAGACACAACCCGTTCACTTCACTGAGCCTGGGATCGGTACGAGGACATGGTCCACGGCTTTGGCCAGTGCATCCCCGTCAGATAGGTCCTTCTCCTGACCCCGCTCAGGGGTACACCAACCAGAGCCGCGGACCACCGGTTGGCGACTGCTGTTTTAGGGTGTTTTGATGGTGCATGGCTAGCCAAGGGGCACTGTATGCTGTTGTTGCTAGGCAGGGACAGATATTGAGACTAATATAGGGACCAAAGAGACAAGCAGACAATGCTTTTGGGAAAGTCTTCAAGAAAAAGTGCTTTTGGGTAACATTCTTAAGGAAAACTTCTTGGGGAAAAAATTTTTAGAAACAGTGTGATTATTAAGCAAGTACAAGCACAGCAATTATGTCAAGTTATATATACACAGGTATTGCTACTAATAACATTTACATGTTTTTCTCATTTCATAACTACTAACCAGGTAAAATCACATAAATTATTTGTACATAGGCACTTTATTTCCCAGGGTGGCATAAAAATTTGCCCAGTTTTTCATAATGTGACTAACCAAGTCAAATCAAAGCAATTAGTTCTAGTTATACATAAGCTTTTTCTAGTGTTTGGATGACTGGACTGGAATTGATGGAAGTCTAATTTTTTTTTACTTCTGCTCACCTCAACCTAAGAACAGCACACAGTGCTAAAAATATCTGTTTAGCTTTTGTTTTTTATTTTTTCTAACTTATATAACCATTTAATTTTTACTCAATGCAGCAATTATTATAAATAGGAGTGTCAATAAACAAAGGCCAATCCACCTAAAAATCATATTTTGTTTACTAATAGATGCTGGCTCATATGGCTTCAGCAGGAGGGTGAACCCATTTTGGTCTGTGGTTCTGGCCGGTGCACCCCCAGTGTGGTCAGGAGAAGGAACCCGCTTGGAGGGCGCACCTGCCAGAACGGCGGTCCAAGTCTTCCCTATGCATCGCAGGCTCAGGGCAGTGGGCGGGACGTGTCACTGCAGGGTAAAATGCCAGTGACTTTGTAAAGAGCCCTACTTTAACACCCTATGCTCACCTTGTTATTGAACCCTCATCACTCCTTTTTCCTCCCTAGCAGGGATTCAAATGACTGGCTGCTATTTCCAAGCACTTTCACAGGAGTAGAGATCATATGCTCCATCATATGATAAGGAGTGCTTGAGTGTGCTGATAAGGCGAGGAGGTCAGGGGTGGCTCATTACACAGGTACTCTCACTTTGTCCTGTATGGACAAGGTGACAGTATCTCTTTAAAGAGGAACTATAGTCAAAAAAACAAAAAACACACTTACTTTTAATCCCGCAGGGCAGACTGATCACTCTGGGAGTGTCCAACATCTGGCCCCGCAGCGTCCCAACATTCATCCTGGAGCCAGCGCTTCGGGCACTGCCATCTTTGTCTTCTCTTTCTGGTTCTTCATCCTATGTCACCCGACCCTAGCGCAAGATCGGGTGACGTAGAATGAAAAAAAATTTGCCGATCTTACTGCGCATGCATGAGACTGGCAAAATTTTCTCCTTGAGCAGGGGGGCAGTGCTGCACCCTTTTTTTAAAGGGTATTGCACCTAAAAAAAAAAATAAATAATAATTTTTACCCTACATAAAACGGTTCTCTACCCTTTTATGTAAAGTGAAAATTATAGGTATAGGTTCGCTTTAAGTGTTAGTGTTGGGTAGGTAGTATTGGGGATCAGTGGGCTCTTTATGGTAACATGGTAATGGTAAGTTAGGTTTGATTTAAACAAGGGTAAGGGTTGAGCTTTAGGGTAAAGCTTGGGGTGGTAGTTGAGGGGTAGAGGATATTTTAGGTCAATTATTTCCATGACCAACGGCCCTTTACTGAAAACTAACATTTGGTTGCGCAACCACAGTAACTCTGGAGGTTTTAACCTAGTTAAAACTTGAAAAATAAATGACACCTAGACTCTCATAGATATATTCTGCTGCAAGTATCAGGTGTGAAAAAAAGCATTTAGCTTGACATGTACTTCCTTAACTTTTATTGTGGCACGACCTTGACTTGCAGTTGATCTCAGTGTTCTATCATAGACGCAAAAATGTGCTCCCAACCACTCCCATTCAACCATTCACCATTTTGTGCATGCCTTTGCAAACAGCTGTGATGCTCTTCAGCGCAGTTTCTGGAAATGACGGGACGCGTCTGGCCATGGAGTTGCTATTCCTCTTCTGCAGGAAAAACCACCCCTCAACCGCTACCACACTCAACAACATTACAATCTGTTATCAAACACTGCTGTTGACAGCATGGTAATTCAAGAGAGATGGCTGAGAGTGGTATACAGAGTGGTTTTCAACCACAAGTCTGAAAGAGGTCTCACTGTTGATTGAACCCCTGGAAATACCCAACCACCCCACACCAACCAGGAGTTTTGAATATCTTATTGTAAGTTTCTAATATATATATATACCATTTTCTGCAATTGTATGTGTGAATTTATGTAACTGTTAACACCTGCTTAGCATACGTCTTTCAGATATGCAGTGTTTTGAGTAGGACACACCAGGAAAAGGAAGATGGAAACTGTTAGGGCGCACTGTGGAAAATAAAAGAATCATAATTTACACCTACACTGTCTAACTACTTAATTGTCACTAAAACAGTCACAGCTTTTGGCGCATCCAAATACTGTAACACATGAAAAGCTATCAAAGATCTGCATGTGGAAGACAGAGGTAAAATCAAAATCCATAATGTGATTGTTACAGTTACATACTTTGGGCATTTATTGCAATAAAAATACATTTTAGGCAGCAAGGTTTCCCCAACTGCTTTAATTAGACTAATTTTATTGATGTAGATGGGAAAATCCCAACAGCCAGCTTTAAAGATAATCCCATATTTAAACGTATTTCCCTGGCACAATACTAAAAGAAAAAAAATGCATAAAGTGTTTTCATTTCAAAAGAAATTATTGCCATGGGCATAAGTGTGGGGAAATCCTGTTTATAAATAAGCAGCTATTATGTATAATATTAACTTTATAGCTTTATTGGAGATGTACAGTATATGGAGGAATATAGGTTTTATTAGGTTTATTCTGGAACTGGGTTCAAATCAGGCAACAATTATACTGTGGTCATTACGTAGCACTGCTGTTATCAAAAGTTCAACAGCATCCTGTTTCTTTAGATTCTTTACATGGCTGAAATGTCAAATCATGTAAATGTGAAATACTCTGAGTAAAATGTATTTAGGTTGCTTAGTTTTTTTGTGATAATTCAACATGTGTCTCTATGTAGATAGTTCAATATGATTGATTATGGGGTTCTGTTGTTGCTTGTTTGTATTATGGATATATGACACTTACCCAACAGGTGCATATGGAGCTCTATTTATAAAACGGGGGATCAGACATTCCCTCAAACATTCCCTTGTGGGAATCTTCTATGTCCATGTGCTTCAATGGCAGTAATTGATTCCCACCAGGGAATGTTTGAGTGAATGTCAGAACCCCTGTTATTTAAATAGTCCATAGTGTATTAAGCATGCATTAGAAATAATTTATTTAGTATAAGATTTAGACCTAAGGTTAAAAAAGGTCAAAAAGTCAAGAATTATGGTTTAATTTAGGGGTTGGTTTTACGAAGGTAATAGTTGAACCACATTTATGATGTATTACCAGTTTGGTGTAAGTAAACTTGTTCTTTGCCCATACAGATTAAAGCAACAAATTGATGTAACTGCTAATCTCTGACGCAGAACATACCATTCCTTTTCTCTGATTCTTCTATATAGAGTATGGAGAATATGTGATAGAGAATATGTGATAGTTCTGGGTATCAGGAGCCAATTTCTAACTTCCTCTTTTGCACATTAAAGTGGTAGTGGAACGGTAATGACCATTTATTAAGACAAGGTAGTAGATATTGATAGAGGGTAGATTGCTTCTCTTATCTAATTCCAGCAACCAAATTCAGCCACATGAAC
>NC_092861.1:89398372-89407188 GCF_032062135.1 Pyxicephalus adspersus
CTTTGCCTTCAAATCCCTACACAGTTATTGTCCCACTTACATTTCTGACATGGTTAAAAAATACTCCCCCTGCCGCTCTCTCCGCTCCTCCAATGACCTACTAATGACTTCCTCACTCATACCCTCATCACATGCACGTCCCCAAGACTTCTCTAGAGCTGCCTCAACTCTCTGGAATGGTCTTCCTCGTCCTATTTGGCTTGCCCCTACTTTCTGCTCATTCAAAAGAGCACCCAAAACCCATTTTTTCAAACTTGCCTACCCATCTCCTTCTGTCTTTTGAAACCATCACTACTTCCCACACTACATATTTCCCTCCTATTGTGTGTGAAATTCCCCCACCTACTAGATTGTAAGCTCTTTGGGGCAGGGTCCTCTCCTCCTGTATCACTGTCTGTCATTTGAAACCCCTATTTAATGTACATTGCTGCATACTATGTTGGCGCTATATAAATCCTGTTTATTAATAATAATAATAATATTAATAATAATAATAGTAATAATATTAATACTAAGTTATTCAAAACATTTTCCTGTGCCATTGCCAAATTAGTATAAATGATTTAGAAATCTCACCATGAACGTGTTCTGCATCAACATTGGTTTCAAATTTTCTTTTACAACAATCACACCCACTGTCAACTTATGGAAACTTAGCCAACTCAATATTCAGGAAGTGATAGTCTTTAGTTTGTAAACCCTGCTCACTAAGTGAAAATGCATTAGGGATACAGGGAATAAATTAGGGTGCATTGGGGATACAGGGAGTAAAATAGGGTGCATTGGGGATACAGGGAGTAAATTAGGGTGCATTAGGGATACAGGGGATTGACTTGACGAAGTCTTAATTCCAATAAAAGTTTTAAGCCAGGAACTGCTTTTAAATTGGAAAGGTATTTGCTGGGTGGCTAGCAGTACTTCATTCTACTTAATACTCTCAATATTCACAGCACAACATCTATTGCTTGCTACTAGTCAATTTGTCCTAGTCAGCAAAACCTCTGAAACCAGTAGTATACAGATTACACTATTTCTCAATCAGCCAGTCCACTACTAAGCAAACTTCTGGAATGTTGGGGATGTTTCTACTATGAAGAGATAATGAGGAGCATCACAGGGTGATAGAATAGATGCCCCAAGTTTTTGTGCCCGCTGTATATATTATAATGAGATAAAAACCCGCCTGTAGGTGATCCTGCAAAATAGTACCCTGTATACAAAGACATACAAAACCAACTATATCTAGATTACATTACTACCACGGGCTTTGCTGAAAACAACTTATCTGTGAAGTAAGAACACTGTGGTATATAATTGTTTATATGTTATATATTATTTTCTTTGGAACATAATTATTGTGCTGGTCTGTTTCTTTTTAAGCAATTACATGTAAGAGCTTTAAACATAAATGACACAGATTTTGCTTTTCCCGAAGAACATCTGTCATCAACAGACCTTGAAGCATACATAAATAATGTTCCAGCTACACTTTAAAGTAATCTAACTGCAAGCAATATACATACCGTATGTAAAGAAAGCTGAAATTATATAATTATTAAAATTTGGTAAGCGCCAATACAGTTGTGCATAGCAGCTTACATTTCTTGTTGTATCTGCTGGATACCATCTGTCTTTTACTTTTCCCTTAGGCTGTCAGAATACCAGCTGACGCTCTTGTTTAGACTTATACCTGAAACGTTAAAAGAAGGATATGTCAGCTTAGGTATTACAGCACCAATTATCTTAATTTTTCCAACTGTACTTGACCTTTGCTGAAACTTCATCTACACTTTTAGAGAACAATTCTTGATTCCGGTGTATTGATCCTTTTTTGTTTTAAACAGAGCATATTTGGTCCAGTAAGACACAATGGACCATATCTGAATATTGTGATTCTCCTCCTGTGGCAAGCACAGTTAAAATCACATTTTTAAATCTATCTTTCAGTTACCAATTTAGAAAACCTATTTCATCAGTATGGCCAAGCTACCCTTTAAAGAAGAGCTCTGACAAAATTAAGGTTGTCAAATAATAATAACTATCTGTTTTCTGCCTTTTTCTTATTCTATATATTTTACCCTTTACAATGACACAAACATTATGTTTAAAATTATTTGCAAACTTACAAGTATATATTTCAGATGTATGCTTGGTTAAAGTCCCTTGTATCAGAAAGTACAAACATTTTCACAGTATTTCATTTTATCTCATTGAAACATGGGTTTAAAGATAACCATATAAAATGATCAAAATGAAAAGGAGATAATCAACTGAGATGACCTTTAAGTCACTAGAAATGTGACAATTACAGGGAGGAAGGACATTTTTAGTTTAGGGCAAGGATTTATCATGAGATAAACAAATGATAATACAACAGAGATCTTTGATAATATCTCATGCAGTATTCTGTAGGGATGTCAATGCATATTTTTAAAATTATACAAATATAGTAACAATGTACTAGTGCTTTATGGGAATATGCACTACAGAACTTATATAGCTTTAATGTGGATCAGATTCATGCATTACCTTTGTGCATTGCACTCTAAAATGCTTGTAACAACTAACTATTGTTTAAAATATTGGTTTTCCCTCATTCTTTTCACCAGTGCACAAATAGAAGTGTAATTCTCACACTATTGTTTTAATTATAAAAAATCCCTTATGCACAAATGGCTGTACTGCATGTAAAAATGTAAACCTAATTCCATATATAAAAAAATACAAAATAAAAAAGATATTTGAGAATTGTTAACAATGCTCATGACACATTAGCAATTTTAATAAAATCACTCTCATTCAGACCCAGTAGTGCAGCGATATTGTGGTATATATTGTCCTATTGAAGTGATTTTATTATAATTGCTCGTGAGTCGTATGTATGCACACAGCTCTCCGAATAAACTGTTTTGATATATGCATATTCCTACTCTATTGCATATTTTTGTATATGAAATGAACCTTACACTTTTTATTGTTGACAACTAAAATAGAAGAAGTTCTTCAATATTTTCCCCGGAATTTTTTTTTAATCTGGGTGGGAAGAAGTTGTAGGCTGGTGGCAGCCCCTGGATTGTGAACTCTTCAATAACCACCCAAAAAACAGCCGGGTGGTTACTGAAATGTGCTGGGTGGTGCGCCAAGCTAAAAGGGTCTGGGGATAACACTTTGCTTATTTTACTTACCTAACTATGCTGACTGCTAAAACAAACCATTCATTAGGAGTTATCAAAATGTCATAATTTTCCTCAAGCACCGACATATAACAACATATGTAACTTTCATATACATCCTACTATAGCATCTCCGTGCTCCCAAAGGGGCTCTAAACTTTGGCACACCTAGTAGGGTATTTTATGTATAACTTGGGCCTGGAATCAAGCTTTGTGGCGCTACCATATACACATATTTAGGTTTATTGAGACCCTATTGCCAAACAGTTATTGTTTCGGATTATGCACATTTCACATATTTTATTGATGGTAATATTAGTATTTACCTGCAAAAAACGTCTTTAAAATAAACATTTAAGAGGCCTGAGACTGCTACTAAATGCCACCATAGTGGAGGTGATACAAGCAGTCCTAGCAGAAACAAAGCCATTGACACTATAGTATTCTTTTTGTTGTTCCCTCAACATGTATGAAAAATTTTATGTAAGTAGATTAAAAAAAAGGCAGAGTTGTTGGAGAAGCATATTGAGTAATATAACACACCCAGTGAGAGTCCTTTACTTACCAGTCGGATGACAATCGAGCAGGAAATTCTCAAGAAGGTAGTTACATTATCTATTTGTTCAGATTTAACAATAATTTGGGAAGAAATTGTATACAATAAAATAAAGCATGCATTTATTCTAAATCTCAAACTAGCACTAGGTTAAATAGTCAGCCTTTCAGTGGTACATCAGTATTAATTCTTTCAAGTGTACATCAATTGCTATAAATCAGCCAAATAATCCATCCAATAACTGTCCAATATATTGATCGTCTGCCTCAAAATGAACAGACAACAATTAATTAACTTGCATGTTTAACACCCCTTTATGTAAAGGCTGTATACTTTTAAATACAAAATCGACTTTACCTTGAAATTTTTTACCATCATTTTTTGTGACTCACTTAATATGATTCATGGTTTGGAGAGTTATTTGTATTGCTTTTTTCACATTTCCCAATATGAAGCAAACATTGGTCTTTATACTCAGAAATGGAGGTTTGTACTGAATATCAAATGTTCTGAGGTTTACAGATGAATTTTAGTGTAATGCTACTAATTTATAAAACCTTGATGACTTCCTGTTGTGAGACACAGTCTAGCACTTTATCGAAACTTTGTTCAACTGCTGAAGCACATTCCTTGACCTCAGTTATGTACATACCGGTATTAAGACAATTCCAGGTGCACAAGGACACATTATGATAAAACAATATCATATATGTAAGGTACAGGAAAGCAAGCCTGCATCAAAGCACAGCCAACATAATTTAGCACACAAAATTCAAAGAGCTACTGTAACTAGCCATAAAAAAAAATCTCTTGCTCTTCTTCCTCTTTTCCTATACAGTATGGAGTCCAAAACGATGTGGACTTTTTGCTACCCATTTAAAGCCCATAATTTGATCAGTAGTTAAAAATGTATAACCACCATAAGATGAGTGAGAGCCTATAGTCATAGTATCAAGTGGCTGATGCTGAATTGTTTTCTGAATTGATTCTATTAGACAAGCTTAAAGTCCTTCTTTGAGCTATCTTTTATCATACTGTTTTCCAGAAAAATGCAATTTTCACCTTCAATCCCAAGCTTACACTTCCTTCCTCCAGTATTACATCTTTTTTGCCATAATTACCCTTACCATTACATCCTTCAATCATGGTGTATTGATGCAGAAAGTGATGTTGAAGGCTAATAGGTCTCATTATAAATCAGTTGCTGAATTCAATGACTTTGATACAATACAGTATTTGAAAAGCCTTGAAGAGCCTTAACCACTTCCAATTTGAGATTGAAAAACTGTAAATATGCTTCATGAGTTATTTATCAATCTGGACAACTCTACAAAAGAAAAGCATGCATTGATATTTGATGTAATGTGACCAAAATAAGGAGCTTTGGCTATTTTAGTTAGATTTTCCAGGAGTACATATATCCTACACTATAAACTGCTGCTGTAGTTGGTGGCACATTGGAAAAATTATCTTATTTCTATCTACTATATCATTTGATGCCCTTTTCAAACTTAACTTCCAAATAACGACTTTAAAGTTCATCTGATAAAACCCAACTGAAAACATAATTAAAACATTTCTGTATTTCGGGTGCTGGATATGGACATTTGGCAGCCAAAACTGACCTTTCCTTTAGCAAGTCTTTAAAAGAGTTTCTGACATTGATACATTGTTTTAACTTGCCTTTAGTTGAGTCTGAGTTGGGTTCTATATAATAGTATCATGCTTATAGATATTGATTTATCCTGCCCATTACACTGACTTATCCTGACTATTACACTAGGCTTCCTTGTTCTACTCTACTTATAAGAAAAGAAAGGAGAAGCTGCTTTAATATATAGGGAGGCAGGCAGGTTCAATTATGTGTACATAATACGAAATACTCAAATTGTTGTTGATATTACTAGGTCAACTACTTTCCGGATCAGAATATTTACCCAAAGTTCAGGGAAAGGGCCCACTGGGATTTAGGAGCCCAATCGTAGTAGATGTGAGTCAGGCAGATGTTAGGTCATTGCCCAGTCTCCTTATGTGTGTATAAATATCAGATCACATTTATGGCACATATAGGCTAGGATCATACTTTTTATGTGTTTTTATGTGCGTTGTCCAAAATTATGCATTTTCAAGTGATGCTGTTGTTATCTTTAAAGTCTTTTAATGTATGTTAACACATCACATGGATGGGAACCATTTATGGTAATAGTAAATCTATGTGCATGTATTATTGTACAATAAATGAGCCCTTGTATTTGAATTGATCAAAGCATGTATTACATCTGAATAAATACATTAGTTAGTATATATTGATATGAATGTTTAAAAGAATGCAGGTTATGCAATAAGACAAACAGGGAAGGCATTAGAAGAACGCTATTCTTCATCCCTGGAGCTTGTTGTAGCAGGTAATGGGAAATCCGTAACAGGTCAGAAAGCAAGTAGAGGCAAAGGTGGAGTTTCCCTTCTGCATTTTTATAATCTAATTACAGAAATACAGACATGCAAATGATTTTTCTCCTAAAGAATAGATTATCTTCACATCAAATATACAACTGCTGTATGATGGCCACTACGTGATATTCAGATTTGGTCAATACATATAAAATACATTTTGTGGTTTAGGATTTTTAGTACTTACAAAGTATTGTTTCAGGTGATCATTGCTTGGACATCAATGTGGCCCGTTAAACATGCAAAAAAACAATGATTATGCAAGCTAAGATATTTTAATGACCTATTACTGTAATGGTAAATTTAAATAGCATGTAAAGGAAAACACAACATCTAATAATAATCTAAGTAAAATGTAATAATACTGTATGCTTGTACCCTACAGACAGGTTTCAATAAATGTCAAAAAATCCCAACATCAATATACCAGATAATAAATTTAAAAGATGGTATAATGTTGGTGCCTGTATATAGAAGGTGAAACAGTGGTAGACCCAGGCTCAGTCTAGATGAGGATAAAGTATATATTGACTGAAATTTGTATAATGGAATAATTTTATATTATGAGCATCAGTTGGAGATCTTCTTCAGTAGGGTAACCTTAAATAATTCTAGATGGAAATTATTCACTAATTCCCTAGCTTCGAGACCTCAATTCTTGCGTAATAGTCTTCTCAACAAACAAACAAAAGTCCTTCATCCCAACTTTCATCTTTCTATGATGCTGCTGAGGAAGTAGCAAAGGGGAATACTATACAGTGTCATCTGAGTATGCTGAAGCTATTGGCATCACGTCTAAGATTTATATATGTCAAACCTCTGTCTCTTGTTTTGATAAAATGTGGTTCTATTGGGTTAACAATAATAATGTAAAGGTGCAATCTTTTCCTTTTTTAAAATATAAATTTTTTTTATTAACTATATAAACTATAATATTAAACATTTACATGATGTTTGTGAATGGCCAGCATAACATATGTACATTTTAAGTATTTCCTCATCCTTGCTATACTTTTACTAAATATACAGATAAAATACATGGGAGCTGTTTTTAGTGTAAGAATTCACATTTCTGTCAATTCACTCTTTGGGCTATGTAGCAGGTCTGTGTAGACTAGTCCAGCAATTATACTTTCACTTACCAGTTCCTTCCCTCCCATCACCCACTGACTGCACAATGAAAAAGCAAATACGAGGGGGTGCTGAGAAGTTCCTAGCTTTGCCCCCTTCCAGATGAAATAGAAAAATGAGTGTGGGGGCATATGACAGCCTAATATCTTAGTATGTAACTGTGCAAACATCAGGTCTTTATCAGGCAATTTTTTAAAATTGTTTTTTCTTTTAGTGAGAAACTGTGATTGCAGAGGCACAAGCAAGTTTCATGTCGTTGGATTTACGGGCCGTCATGAAGTTTTTGTTTTTCCAATGAAAGTCAGCAAAGGACATTCACACTAAGATGTCACAAACACTGGGGGAGAAGGTTCCTTCCTACAGCACTGTCAAAACCTGGATATCTCGTTTCAAGACTGGGCATTTCATCATTGAAAATGAGCCCCGCAGTGGGCGCCCCCCAACCTCTACTGACCCGGCAACCTACAATGCTGTCGTTGAGCTGATTATTGAGGACGGGCGAATATCCCCCAAAAAGATGGCCCAGATACTTGACATCCCACGGGACTGGGTTTGTTATCACCACTATCCTAGACATGCGCAAGCTTTCAGCTAAGTGGGTGCCGAAACGCTTGAACAGTAATCAGAAGAAGGAGTTGAAGCATCCAAAGCCATTTTGGCCCATTTTGAAGCTGCACAGGACTTTTTGGCTAGGTTAGTGACTGAGGATTAATCCTGGCTCCACATTTATGATCCTGAAACCAAGAAACAGTCAAAGGAATGGCACCACAGTGGGTCCCCGCAGCCAAAGAAGTTCCGAACCCAGAAATCAGCCACAAAAGTCATGGCGTCCGTTTTGGGGGACAAAGACGGTATTCTGTTGGTGGACTACCTACCTCAGGGCTCTAGTATCACCGGACAGTATTATGCTAAACTCCTGGACCAGTTGAAGGAGGCAATAAAGACAAAACACCGTGAAAAGTTGACACGTCCAACGTTGTGGCTGCCAAATTGAACACCCTGTGGGGAATATGTTGAATAAATGTGTTATTTCATAACTCTGGCTCTCTTCTTTCTGGGCAAAGCCAGGAACTTCTCAGCACCCCCTCATAAAAAGAAAACAACAATTTATTAGTTTAGCACATGTCACCTAAGTTAACAGAGATCTACTACGCTGTCAAACTTGACCGAACAAATTGTTGTTTTCTTTTTATGAACTATGCCTATAAAAGCCTGCTATCTTCTCCTCTTTCTCTTCAAACATTAATCACACTCAGAGTAGTCAGATGAACCCTGTATTATCACTGGATACCCCCCTTATTACACAAGCTCCTTTCCTATATAAAGTTTAGCTTTCGTGCAATTCTACTAAAAGTGTTCTGCACTGTCCCACCTATCACCATTTGTTCTCCTCTCTCTTTATAATAAAGGCCCAGTTTTTTTTTGTTGCAATCCTTTTTTATTGTGTAATAACAACATAACAAGGCTCATACATAAAATGGCACATACAGAAACACAGGGCCACA
>NC_092861.1:89407673-89439331 GCF_032062135.1 Pyxicephalus adspersus
TGAGGTGATTCTTTGAACCAATCCCAAGCCGACCATATCAGCTTGTATTGCTCCAACTTATTCTCATCCTCAGCTATTAATCTCTCCATATGTTGTATTTTTTCCAATTCCACCAACCAGTCCCTCATGGTGGGTACCAAGGGTTGTTTCCACTTACAAGAAATAATCGCTCTGGCCGCAGTAAGAAAATGGCGAAGCACATCGCTCTTACAAGCTTTGAGGGACCCAGGAAGGATGGACACTAGAGATATTTGAGGGGTTAGCTTCAAAGTAGATCCCGTCACCTCATTATAAATATCAGCTATTTGATCCCATAATTTGCGGATGCCCGGGCACTCCACCAAATATGTAACAAGGTGCCCTGTTGGGAAGCACATCTCCAACAGCTATCAGGGACCGTAGGAGAAATATGATGGATATCAGTGGGACATAAATACCACCTGGAGAGGATTTTACAGTTGATCTCTTGGGCCTTACAGGCCCAGTTTTTTTTAGGTATAACAATTATTGCCAAATCCACAGAACTCTGAGTCACAGACACAGGAAATCCCTCAAGGTATGCATGGCACACAGTTTAATGTAGGTTAAACATAAACTTGTTCTTAATATGATGACACACTTTATCCAAACCACATTACCTATACTGTATCTCTTCTTCTACAGAGTTTCAGGTAACTCTGATATTTTGTCCTGTTTAACCACATGAAGGATTGATGAGTTTAATTGACAATGACCGCAAAACAATTAACACTGCATTGCATTTATAGCTGATTTTAAGGAACACAAGCAAGTTTTACCACACCCTCTATGGAATGATATACCAGTTGGTCATATTTACTAGATTACATACAATATCACACTACACTATATCAGACCATTAGACATAAAAGCCCTGATTTACTAAAGTTATCCAAGGCTGGAGAGAATACACTTTCATCAGTGAAGCTGGGTTATACAGAAACCCTGGAATGGATTTCCTAAAAGTCATTACTTATTTGTTAGCAAATGTTTTCATTTCTGGACCAGATCCATTTCAGGTTTGCTGGATCAGCCAGCTTCACTGGTGAAAGTGTATTCTCTCCAGCCTTGGAGAACTTCAATAAATGGTGGCCTAAAAACCTGCATTAATTGAATTAACTTTATTCAACTGAATAAAACAAACAGCTATTACAAGATGTAAATAAAATAAATAAAAGGGCCCCCAAAACTGAATGCCATATTAGAGGTCTAGATTTCAGTGTGAAATACTGAGATTGTGTGACTTAGTCTGTTGGTTATGTGCATTGCTGCAATATTACTTTCTTTTTAGCATTTTCTCTGCAGATTTTGTCAGTCTTCTTCCAGGTTACATGATGGGCAGTATCATCCGAGCCAATTTCTCTGGGCGCTCGCATGGTGATCCTGAGACTTGGGTATGTTAACAGTGCTGGTAAAATCACAGTAAGCAAATCCTTTGGCACGTAAAACATCTTCCGTATATGTATCCTATATGAGTGCATTGCTGCTTGCCTGGAGTTCAGCTTTAAGGTATGCAGTAGGCAAAATTAAAAAAAAAATTAGAGGAAGGGGGTTTTCAGAAAGAATATTATGTTCAGCTTTAAAATCATCTCAGTTGCTAATATCAGTGGAAACAATGTAAATGTCTTATCTGTACAACGTACAAGAAAAAATGTTCAAAGATCGCCTTTACAGTAAGGTCACAAAATTTAGTGATTCATATTTACCATGAAGGGAACTCCTTCATATGAAACAAGCTGTAAGCTTTAACCACAGAATGCTTATCCTGGGTGCCACTGAAATGAAAAACAGGTCTTTCCTCACAATGCTATACTTTTTGTGCCCATACACTGTGACAGTTACCTCTTCCTGTCACTATTCTTAAGGGATCACAAGAACCCTCCTCCTACACTTTGCCTTTTTTTACTTGTGGCTTAATGTGATATGAAGATAAACACATTTTGATGGTAAGAAAGTTGTTCGATAATTCTGATTAAAATCTAACTTGTAAAGTTTTCCACTGTAATCCATATTGTATACTTGCTTTTGCGTGTTAAATGGTATTCCAAAGTAACTAGAAATAAGTTATTATGTATATTGATTACATCTAAATGAAAATGTCATCCAAAAAGAATTTCTAGGTAAGGTGTGGGGACACCTGTTATGACAACCTCTTACTCATTTACTTTACCAGTACTGTCTTGGCCTAATTTTTTTTTTTTTTATTTGAATTTTTATTTTCATTTTATTTGAATTATTTGATAATTTTTATTTGAATTTGCATAGAACAGAAACAGTATTACAAACAACTAAATATAATTAGGACCAGGGAGGGAAAAAAGAAACAATTCACATATATGGTGTACACAGAAGGTAAAAAAAATTTAAAAAAAACTACATCAATATAATTGAACTAAAAGTCAACACCAGAACAATAAAACGTATTCACTAATTGGTCACACCTTGACCGTGCATTTAGAATGAGCAAACCAAGATGACCAGTATGCATTAAATTTAAGTGCCTGATCAATGTTGTAAGCAAACATTTTTTCAAATTGTACTTGTCCATTAAATTTCAGTATGATCTCCGAAACTGTCGGTGTATCTGTACTTCTCCAATATCCTGCAATAGCCTGTCTAGTGGCACATAAACAATGGGTAACAATAGGCCTATATGTTACTGGTTATTGTTCAATACCTAAATTAATGAGAGCCAATAAACAAATATACCAGTCAGCTCAGCCATAAGTTTAAAAAACTAGAACAAGACACTTTTAACACCTCTACAACACCAAAAATGTGACTTAAAGAGCCAATATGACCACACAAACTCCAGCATTGCTGGGACACTGTAGAATTATACTTTGCCACAATATAGGGTGTCCTATACCATCCTAACAGCATTTTAAGATATGATTCCCAATTAGTGGCATACTTTGTATATTTATATGCAGATCTTATAGCTCTCTTCCACTGTTCCCCCGAATAAGATACATCCAGTTCTATTTCCCATTTCAAAATATGGGCATTTTTAACAAACTGTGATTTTTCCTGTAAGGCTTGGTATAATATTGGGGTACTGCAATTAATCTGAATTGTCCCAGTAAAAAAATGCTATTGAAGGCAGAATATAAACCTCTGTGGAAGGATGACTTTTAAGATAATAAAGAACTCCACACAATTTAAAGGCTCATTTAATGACAGTCCTGAATATCTTAAACTTTGCTCTAAGGTCAATTTGGGTGGGAGTGAATGTATATCCAAAACAGTTGAAATGTTTATTTGTCTCTAATGTAAAAGTATAAGTTGGTATAAGCTGGTATAAATTGAGCGTTGAATTCTATTGGTATTGGTAATGCAAACTATGCCGCCTCCATCTTGACAAGAGACACAACTTCTGTCCAAATTAAGTAAACTGCTTGTATGGTAGGGTAATCTGGTAGCTCCAGGGAAGCATCCAATGACATGAAGAAATTCAACTATATAAGATTACTGTTTATGCTCCAAAATGAAACAAATTATTTGTCAGAAAATTTATAAAGGGAAGAGCTGTCTTTTCTGCAAAAGAAAAGCAGCAAACCACTTAAATTTCTAACATGTTATAGCAAGCAAAGATGAAAGCTCAAACTATGCAACATTATGCAAAACAGAACAAAAAAATTGAACCTAACAAAGTAATAAAAATGTTGTACTGTATTCTTTTGCCAATATGGCCAAAGAGCCACATGAATCAGTCACTGAATAAACAGCTAATGCTCAGTTTTAAACATGACTTATCTCTATATATTTTACATTCCCAAAAGATCCAATATCTTAAAAACCAACCAGTAGAAGATAAATGCAATACCATAACATCCAGTTTGTAATCATTCAACGTCAATGGTCAGCTTGACCATGAACATACAGTTCCCAGTCCCCAAAGGCCAGGATCTACAGTTATTTTTATAATTTTTCCAACAGACAGCATTAAACATAGTAAGAAATGGTTTACAAAGAGTTTACAAAAATTATGTTTTATGAAAATCCTGCTCTGTTTGTGGCCCTCGAGGACTCGAGCTCGGGTATAGCTGGACACCAGGCATGAAGAATGGCATTAGTCTGCCTAAAAGCTTTAATGGCAGATTGTATAGAACTATATTAGTGGCTATGGGAGATTCTGTACAAAAATATGCATTATATACTAGTCTGTAAAAAATCATATAATTAGTGTAATAACAAATAACACATTTATACAGTGTCATTGACATAGACATTATGACAGATTATTTACAGTATATTTTAGTTACTAAAGTGGGTAAGGTGGGTATGTTTGTGCAATAAATTACATAATCCCTGTTCAGGGTGAATAGATAAAACCATGATAGAAAATTGATCAAAACGAGAGGGAAAGCATACTGAAGGAAAGAAAATACTGGAAGTGTTGACCATACTTTCTTATCTTTGGTTCTGTGGAACTCTAGGGTTCCTCAAAAGGTTGCTAAAGGTTCAATGAGAAGAGAATTTCAGATTATTCTACAAGATTAAGTGTGTGTTGGAGGGGACATGGAGACATGATCCATATCCACAATAACCAGGTTACTAACATTTACATTTTCTGTATGATTAACTCTCCAAACATATAGTTACTACAATGCAGTAAATAGGAAATAAAGCCAAGGGTTTAATTACAATTTTTTTTATTGCCCAATAAGGTAATAAAATTTTATTGCCCAATAAGGTAGCACAATAATTCAACCTTGGGAACTGTACAGCCACTCAATCACTCCACCAAGGAGTAGAACATGTGTAAGCTGCAACTTGTAAGAGCTTGCAGTTTAAACAATGATGCCCAGTGTCTAAATGAAACGGTGAGAAAGTGAACAGAAGGTAAGTGAGTAAATCTGTTTTCTTGCACAGACAAAGTAAAGGTTCACATAAGGCAATTATTGGTGCAATTTTAACACAAATTGCTCTGTGTCTTAAATCTTCTACTCATATTGCATATTGTTTCTTTTAATTCACATGAGCATTCAAAAACATTAGTTGCACGCTACTGCAGAAAGTTCTGTAGGGGGTCTCCTGTTCCCTGTCCGGTTAGTCTCTTGTCAAAATAATTAAAAATAGAAGCAATAATTCATAATATAGTTAATAATAACATCAGACATCATTGTACATAAAATATCTACTTATAAGTATTAAATTTTCTAAGTAACCCTATTATAAAAGATGATTACTACAAATCTTTCTTAAACCAGTGAACAAAATGTTTGAATGTAAAGTAAGTGTAAGTAAAAAAGCCATACTGGGATTGTATTCGATTAGCATGCCTGACTTGTACAATAAAAAATTCTAAAATCAAACAATTAAGCTTGTTTAAACATTATTAAGAGATAACAATACAAACAATCATAATTTAATTCCAGGGATTATATGTAAAAGAAGAAATGCTTGTTAAAGTTTAGCAGTAGAGCAGGATGAACATTGTACACAGTGAGATGTGCCAATGTTACTCCACATCATTTTAGTGATATTTGGCTTATTTATTTCCATTTTAACATCATACTTGGTGAGTGAGCAAGGTCATTTATGTCAGACCCATCAACACAGTAGAGCTATCCAATGTACATATCAATGTTACAAATACCTTTGTTTTGAAATGCTACAACTGCAAAGCAGGAAGTAAGAGCAGCCAGTGATATAAAAGTATAAAAATTAACTAGGCTGAAAGAAGATATATAAATATATATAAACAGTAGGTATAGAAAAAAAATCTCATTATTTAATATATTTATACATTGTTTCTCTGTTAGCTAAAATGTCGGAACAAAAAAAATTATATATATATCATTATACCAAAATGTACCAAAACATTTCCAAGGTTTTATCAATACATAGAAGGGTAGTAAAATCTATAATTATGTAGTGGAAAGTTGTACAGGTAGGGCCCTCTTCAGATTCCCCCAAACTGGATGAAAAAGTGAGAAGCAGACTAGTAGCAGAGGCTACCAAGAGGCCTATGGCATCTTTAAGTTTATGACAAAGAGTAGTCAATATGTGCATGTTACAACAATTACACAAATGTAGTTTGTTTGGGAGGGTTTGCAAAAAAAAAAAAAAATACCTTACTCAAGAAAGACTACATTAGGTTTTAATTGGACTTTGCTTTGCAAAAACACACCTTGTATATTCGTAGGTGGAAAATGTGTTATGGTGAGAATTCCATTTCAGAGTGAATATTGAACTAAATTGAACTAAAATTGGCCACAACACCAAATGGAAGAAAGACATACATCTAACAACCCAAAGAACCCCAAATTTTCAGTAAAGCGCGAAAGTAGAAGCATCCTGTAGGGGTAATGTTTCTCTGCAGAAGGGTTCGGAGCATTGATCAGAATAGAAGAAAAAATGGATGTCAAAAAAATATTGTCAAATTCTCGGAAAAAAACTGCTGTAGAGCTGTAGTAGTACCATTTCATTGTTGGTGGAGTGACCATGGAATTATCTGATGCTTGATGTCTTCTCAGAAACTGAAGGTTAAAGCTGTATACACACCTGCAATAATAGTCATTGGAAAGGATCTTTTACGATCCTTTCCAACAACTATTATTGCACGATGCATAAAGGAGTGCTGTACATACAGCACCGTTCTGCTTTATGCAGAGGGGAGGGGGAAAGCGAGGAGGCGGCACCCTGCTGCGCTCTCTCTCTCCCTTGCCTTGCATTAGGATTATTAGTCATTCATAGTCTGTAGATCTGCCAGGATGGTCGTTCGGACGATGGACGACTGGAACTGTACACATGCCAGCTTCTCGCCCGATATCGGCCCTGAGCCAATTATCGGGTGAGAACCGTTGGACGTGTGTACGTAGCTTTAGTTTGAGAACTTTACTCTTGTTTTTTTATCAGGTGCCCATTTTGATAGGAGATCTGTTTCAATACTTTGCCTATCTGCTCTTCCTTTAACACCAGTTGGGATACCTGCAGAACCATGGTATGACTTACAGTTTTACAGTAACAGTAAGTATATCATTTGAGCATGTTATCATGAACGTAATAAATGTTCCTCAAGAATAAAAACTTATATAACAAAAACTGCACAATACAACAAAGCTGTGTGTGCACCAGTGTGTTCTATAGTAGGAGAAAATTGTGATGTATGTAATTATTATAATACAATAGGTCTTTTTTAAATTCTAAGATATTACTCAACTTCTTGGGTGGTAGAAGAGAGTCAATAATTCATCTGAATCGTGCACTGATCCCACAGCAAAGAAAGGCTTTTACGTTAAGTATCTGAAGGCTAAGTAGCATTAACTTAGCTTTTCTTGTACAGAAACACTGAAAACTTTGGCAGTATTTGGTGAAATGCTTATTCTGTTGCCCGTATTTCAGACAGAATATTGGATTTGTTTCAGTGTTGTGTGTTTATGGAACATTCTACAAATGTATGCTTCCAGGTAATACATAGATAGTACAGAGATTATGAGATTTGTTCAAGAAGTAAAAATGTAAATATATACAACACTACATGACAGCACAGCTTAGGGCTATTTTTTAAACTTAAACCAATACAAATATCCTGAAAGTTGGTCAATTCTATTAAGGTACCTAAACTAGAAATATGGTTGTGAAATACAGCTATTGGTTGTACTACCAGTAATATCCAATATACGTATTTATTATACCTGTCCTAACGCATGTTAAGAAGGAACTGAAGGAATAAATACTTTGTAAGGATGCAATAAAGAACTAGGAGTATAGAGCTTAAAATAAACTTATTTACATTAGGGTTGGGATTAGAAGTTTGGAAAAAATGTGAGTGCAAGTTAGATGATTGCTGCACAATGTTTTGCATTACAGTAGATGTAAGCTAATTAATAAATGTTATTAATTAACTCACCTTCACTCCTAGTTCTACTAACATGTAGGAAAAAAAACATATTGACCACCTCCTGTATGGGCAATCTGGCAAATAGTCTGTCTGTATTTTATTTCCCTAGTGTCGGACTGTCCAATCCAAACTGTTAGAAGAATTTTTTGCCCAAATGTCAACATATATGTATCAGGTCTACTAACAATTAGACATACAAGCCATGTGTTTCTTTTAGCAAATGGATCCCTGTGAAACTGTGGTGTGGTTGACTTTTATGGCGGGGTCATATCTATGTTTTGCAAAAACAAGTGGCAAAATAATAAATAAAGTCTTAAATTATGGTGCCAATAGACATTACATTATTATAACACATTTAATTAAGGTATTTTTTGGAGTACAGTATATGCATTTTTAAAGGAAACCTGCAGTGAGAGAACAACCCAGGGTGATCCTAGTTGCCTTGCTGCCATATTGACCCTTTGCTTTCACTAACTTTTTTATTAGGGAAAGTAGGCTGATAAGAAGTTCTGATTTTGCTCTGACTTGCCTGTGTACATATTTTAAGCCAGTGTTTGAAAATAGTACAGAAAAAGCTGACCAATGTATATATCCATCAGCAATGGCAGTACTGGTTGCTTTGGGCCTGATTTGATAAAGCTCTCCAAGGCTGGAGATGATACACTTTTATTAGTAAAGCCGGGTAATCCAGCAAACCTGGAATGGCTTTCTTAAAAGTAATATGCTATTAGCAAAGGTTTTTAATCCTGGACTAGATCCATTCCAGGTTTGTTGGATCACTCAGTTTAACTGCTGAAAATGTATCCTCTTCAGCCTTGGAGAGCTTTCCTAAATCAGGCCCTTTGCCTCATGAAGCTTCCTCAAGTATATGTAATAAATTTCTTTGATAATATGACTTCTTAAACCGCTATTACCTCAGACAAATATTTTTTAAATAAGCTGCATTTTATATTTCCACCTGCCTTTAATACATCCTCTGCGCTTGATAAATAAACCAAAACCTAACCACAGCAAATTCACTAAGTCTGAGGTGTTAAAACCATATCTCTTTATATGTAATCATTTAAATAGCTTTGCATGGCTTTACAGATAATGTTTACATCAGTTTCTGCTTTTAAAGGTCTAATAACTTCCCCAATTTGGTAGGAAGTCAGTTTAACATCCAGCATGTTTTCATATTGTGGAGTAACAATAGGGAAACCTATAAACACTTCAAAGCTTCCAGGGTCTTCTGCAGAAATCAAAGCATTGAGGTGTGTAATAAACAGAGCCGCTAATTAGTATTTTCATAAGAAATATATATTCAATTTCTACATTTCTATATATATTTAGGGGTTTCAACTGCACCCATTTTTAGCAGGGGATGGACAAACAAACAAAAATGATTACAAAGACATGATAGACTTTCCTGTACTTCCAGCATTGAAACAACAGTTTGGGAAAAGCCATTTTCTGTTACAGCATGACTGTGCGGCAATGGAGAAAAACAAGGCCCCTAATGACATGGTATGACGAGCTTTGTAAGTAGCCAGTTAACAGTCCTGATATCAACACTAGTTACCCATTCTGGAATAAATTCTGTGTGAAGATTCTGTCCTGGTGCCTTGTATTCTAACTCTTAATATGAGGGCGTAAAATGAGTCCAAGGCATTCCTAAAATGCCAAATATAATACCCTACCATGAAAGGTAAGATCAACAATCCTGCAGAAAATCCTATTTTTTTCTGTTCTATATTTTTTGTCAGGAAGGCCTTAGCTTTTAATTTATTTTAACTGTAAAATGTTGTGTAAACTGTGAAAATGTTGTGTTCGTTTTCGAACAGACAGGAGTTTTCTTTTTTTTTATTCTGTATTTTGTAACTTAGAGGAAGTTGACAGTTGTTCTCCAAACAGGACATTTCACCTGTTCTGATTACCTTTAAAAAAATGGATTTTCCTTCATTTTTGGAAAAATATGTTCCCAGACAGTGGTAAAAACCTGCTAAACCAAATCTATTTAATTTTAACCCCACAAATTTACATCAAGTTCTACATCTAGGTGCTTTATGGCACATCTCATCAGGACTTGGATTTACTGCTGATGCCCCTCAAGGGGTTAATTATTTTATCCTGTGGCATGTTAGTTTTTTTTACCATGCCACACCTTATTTTATACTTGTCATCTTTCTGGCTCAACCACCCTTTTATTGTACGCCCTGATATAGATTTGGTTTTGACTGCAAGAGAAAGATAAAGATTTTCTTTTCTTTCTTATTAAACCTGCCTTAATCTTTATGTTAGGAACTATGCCTTTCTATTGCAAGGATATTTGCAACAAATTTACCATTAGTATATAGTCACGGTTAGTACACCATATCTGTATGCTATAACCTCAATTATAAATTTAACTACAAAATATGAATTGATTTATTTTTGTACTGTATGGGAACCTTGGCAGCAATATTTTGCTGAATGTGGGTCTTGGCTAACTAATTTTGTCTTTTGTTTATATGATAGTCGCTGAAATCAGTCCCAGGTTTCATGTTTTTTTATGATTATCCGACACTGAACATACGTTCTTATCCATTTCTCCCTTTCCTTCTTCCCCTAAATTCCCATTGTATCCCCCCTTGTTTTGTTTTTCCCTTCTTCTTTTTACTGTACCTGTTTTGTCATGACTACAGGTGTCATCTGCTTCTGTGTTGTTTTTCTAGTTTTTTTTTTACTGTATGCTATATTCATTTGTTATTGTTACAAAAAAACTTGTTAAAATTATGAAAACTATTGAAACCAAAATATGAATTGATTATATGACAGTATGACACTGAAATTCAACCGTACCATTCTATCATTAAAGCTAGTGACCCACTCAGCTTTTGCCATTCTTACAATCTAGTTAGCAAAGAGTTATGTAAAAAAAATTACATTACCATTATATTTTCACAGGACCATTTTGCCTTAAAAACAGTAGAGCAGCTTATAATAGAAACATACTGTGCTAAGATATGAGTGGGCAGTTTATCGAATACCCAACATAAACAGGATTTATTAGGTTTTCTTTTAAAATAATGTGATTTATTAAAAAAATAAAAAAACAAGCAGATTAAGCTAACTTCAGGCTGATAAAAAATGCAAGGTTTAAAACAGGTAATTCTTTTATTATCAACCACATCAACTCTTACACCTGTATACCTATCATTTTCATGTGTGTGTCTGTGTGGGGGTGGAGGTCTTTATTCTTCAAGATTAATTTCTTTGCATTGTAAGACAAAAAAAAAGTAAAAAAAAAAAAGTTTTTTTTAAAATAAAATTACTACCTTTTGCTCTAATAATAAGTCTCCAATATATTAATACTAAAGCTGCATTTCTAGTACAAAAACAGCAAATTTTAAAATTTAAAATATGAACATTCAAAAAAAAAATAAATAACATAGCTAAGGGTAGAAGGGTGGATTGGACAACTATCTATACAAACTAACTAACTTTACAGAAAAGTGGGGCTACCCTTGCAAATGCTTGTTTAAGTCTAGAAGATAAGTAAAAAGGCTTTGATGTCATCTGCTACAATGGAGAACTAACCTGTTTTGTTGATGGGGACATCAATTGAACACTTACAACCTAATAGAGCAAGGATTAGGTTAATTCGTCTTGTGTTCCCTCCAGCCTTAAACAAGCATTAAACCCTTGCAGTGTAGTCTTGAAATTATAAAATTACAATATTTAATAAAACTCATGCAACGGTAATTGTTTTGGTCTGCACATAAAGAACAAAAGAAGCCAAAAAAAGGAAAATACATTATCATTGTTTAATATATCACAGAAGCCACTGTCAGCAGGCCTTCAACACAAAATGTAACCCTGCTGTCAAACTGAAAACTGATTATGGCAAAACCAAACAACTTTGGGTATCCTGGCTATGCAGTATGGTAGGTTAAAGAAAACAATAATATAGCTACCAAATGGGTATCTCTATATTCATAAGACACATGATCATTTTTAGGCTCAAGTCTACCAACTCTACAGTTGACATTCTCTTGTGCTTCTGTACTTCTAAGATTCCAAGACTCCCATTGGCCTGGCATTTATTATTCTAACCACTCCTATCCTGGCCCTGAGCCATTTTCTAGACAAAAGGTATTTTCTATTTCCAAGGATAATACTTCTTCACTGAACTCAAGTTTCAAATTTCTTTACTGCCAATACTCGTGACTAAAGCCTCCTACCTATGTACCCACAGGTCTTCTTGTTCCTCACAAAAATCCCAAAGTACCTTGCCTAAATCTTTCTTGACTTGATTACCTAATCTCTCTTTCCATGGGCTGTATGGTCATTTGGGTGGTGGTAGCACATTTTGTACCTTCTCCCTCACTGCCCTCAACAGCAGCCCTGGATGGATACAGGATACAGAATTACCTAAGAATAAGTATCCATAAATGTTTAATGAATGCAGTCTTGATCAAACAGTTAAGGCAATAAAAATCATAGACAATTTAAAACATTGGCTTAGAAGTATACAAAACCAAAAAGTTAACTTTAAATTACCAGAAATCATTATAGTTTTTTTTTTTGCTTTAATGTATACATAATATTACAAATTGTTCTATTTCCCAGAGCAGCCACCTGTCTATGTAGGTCAATGTTAAGATATCTCCAGAAAAACCTAATTAAAGGAATCATAGTGAAACCCAAATTTTGTATTTGCCCTGCCCTAGTTTTGCAGCTGGTAGTTGAAAGGATTGGTATAGATGTTGGTGGCATAACACAGGGTTGAAAGGAGGCTGTCAGAGTATAAATGTGTTCAACCCAACAATACTCCAAAATGCAGACACTTTGCAAACCCCACACAATTTTTTAAAATCATGAACATGGAAACCCTTTAAACCTGGGCATATTCTATACAGAAGACTGATGATTGGGATCAGGGCAGTCTTGCAGATAAGTCATGCCCCTCATGCTGAAACTAAAGTTTTTCAATGCCATTCAGAAGCCCATGGGCTGAGTGTGTTTGGGTTTTAGGAACCTCCTCTGCATGCAGAAAACCATCTGAGAACTAGGTTCAGGACACCACAAGGTGCTTGCACTTGTAAATGTTCCTATTACATGAAAAGGTTCACCTAACATTTACAAATAAGCAGCATCAATGTATTAGACCAGACTAGACACACACTTATACACTGTTTATTTCATGCCCAATACTGCTAACGAAAGTACTTATATTTACAAAAGCCACTGATTTCCTGCACACACAAGCCATAAAGTTCCAAAGAAAAAAATGAACAGAAACTCAGAAAATTCACTTCGTACAGGTCCAAATAAATGTGTTAAGGAGTGCAAAAGGCAGAAGAGGTGGCACCAAGGTCAGTCTTCACAGAAAAATAAAATATTTGCATACAAACTCTGACACTCTAGACAAACTAGACATTCTGATTGTTTTGCAATGTGAATTTTATTCCCTGTTGCTAGTTTTTTTCTTATTCCCTGTTTTTATTACTTAGACGTATAAAAGATTTTAGTTAAGTTGCACACTGTTATTTTTTTTTTACACATTTTCTGTACAACTGTTGTAACTATATTTTGCGTGAACATGTAAAATACTGTCTATAAGACCATATGGTAAATATATGCCTTGCATGAATATATGCCCTGAATCTATGCTCCCAGACACTGTTAGCATCTGTAGTCCTCACCTGATATACTTGCTATATTTAAGCTGTTAGCATTAGGCAGCTGACAATAAACTGAGCTGTGTTGATTGATGATAGACAAACCAAAAAGTAAATAAGAATACAAAGATAAAAGCTCCATATAATTATAAATATTTTACTATATTAATGCTGTTTTGCTTTCATATTTGTATATCATATCCTTTATTCTAGTTCTATGATGTTATGTTTATTTACTCAAATGTTTTACATACTGCTGACCTGTTTATATGAACATAGTTTTATGATGTGCCTTTTATACTTTAATTTGCCAAAAATATGGACACATGCAAGCATACAAAAAAGAAAAGCCCTTCTCATGGGTAATTTTACAATTGCTTTAAGGAACTGCTCAGTCACAAAGATTTATGTACATAAATATGTCATAGAATGGGAAAGGGAAATACCTAAACTTCAGCCCTTGTTATGGTAATCAGAAGATATCCAGTAAAATGGCCAATGGAGAAACAATTTTAGTATCTTGATTAGGTTTGCTTGCCCTGATAGGTATGATGGATTGTTACATATAACACACATTAGGAGTCCTGGTATAAGTTGCTACATCATGTGAAAGTATGATTTGGTCATCAATTATGTTTTGGTACCAAGGCTCAACTGATACCAAAACACAGTTAAAGCATTCTTTCTAACCTAAAGAAGACCTAGCCTGCTCTTAAAATACAATACAAAAATACTCCAACACACCTCTATATTGCTCTCTGATTACTTCACCTCTTAAGTATAACTCATTAGTGCTGCACATCTTTTACAGGTGACCATTCCTTTTATTTTAAGTTTGAAACCCTACACATGCACCCATTTAGGTTCTACTATTACCCACCTGCGGTATAGGTGAAATACATAATGGAAGACATCAGCATTTTACTGCCCATCCTTATATGACTGATCAAAAAATCTTCCAGAAACAATGGGCTGATTTAATATAGCTCTCAAAGGCTGGAGAAGATACATTTTCATCAGTAAACCTGGGGGAAGGCCACACTGTTTTTATCAAAACTAAGGTCCTGAATAAGCACCAGGTATTTCCAAGTTGATGGACTATGAGCTCTTTTGAACCCTGTGCTCAACATTGGCGCTGCCTATGGACTGTCACATTTATTTGCTGTCTGGCATTCAAGTCTAGATAGTGTCAGGTGTGGGCTTTACATTGGGGAGTTTTCATTTTAATGCAGTCTAACTCTGCAGCAGCTTTAGCTAACGTCCACATTCATGGCTCTTTAAAGTAAGAAAGTTTTTTTTTTTTAAATATCAAAGTATATTAAAGTTTTACAGTTGATGTTATTAGGAGGGGAGGTACCATATATACTGGAGTATAAGTCGATCCCAGTCTAAGCTGAGGTACCTATTTTTACGTTGGAAAACAGGAAAAATTGATTGACTTGAGTATACACCGAGGGTGGGAAATGCTGCAGCTACTGGCAAGTTTCACTTCTACAAGTATGGTACACTTCTTTATTTTCTTAAGTTAATTGGCTTCCCCCAAAAAAATTACCTTGACTACATTAATGACATATGACAATGGTAGGGACATTAGATTGTGAGCCCCTTTGAGGGACAGTTAGTACCTTTGAGGGACAGTTAGTAACATGACTATCGACTTTGTACAGCGCTGCATAATATGTCGGCGCTATATAAATACTGTGTAGTATTATTAATTTATCAGATGATTAATATATGATTAGTAACTAATCATTATTATATGATTAGTTACTAATCATTTATTAATCATCTGATAAATTACGCATCATTAGTTGATATAACTTACTTTTAAACTTACTTTACTTCTTCTTTCCTGGCTCTCTGTTACTGCTTTTGCATCTAGTCCTGTGTCCCATGTGTAAACACTCTCTCAAGTCCCGCGCTGATGGCTGCGTCCCCACCAGGAACGCCCTTGAAGGAAATCACTCTCCTCCACAATGCAAACAGAGGAAAGGGAGTGTCCCCCTACCCCGGCGGCTGAAGTGTTAACGCCGGCCGCAGTAAATAGGGAAGGGAGCCACAACAAGGAGGCTCAAGAGCCGCATGCGGCTCCGGGGCCACAGGTTGCCAACCCCTGCAGGCCGGGATTAGGCTGGATCGGCAGGTGCGGGATACCGCTGGCAGAGGTTGCTTTTCTGGAAGGACCCATGCACCTAACTGGAGTATAGGCTGGTGGGTGACTTTTTCAGCACATTTTGGGTGCTGAAAAAGTCAGCTTATACTTGGGTATATACGGTATATGTGCATTTGTGAATAGAAGACTAGAGCTCTGCTTTAGGAAGCTGATCTGAAGAAATAATGTGCAGTTAATGTTGAAGCAAGCACATAAAAAATGCAAAAGACAGAACCCACAGCTTTTTATAATGGGGGTTCATCTAAAAGTAGTGTGTTCCATTCACCAACATACAGTGAATAAAGGAATAAAGAAGGTGGAAATTCATTTTTTTCAATGTATTTTATTATTAGTAACATATTATTAGAGTGTACACACTAGGCACTGAACAGAGAAGGCCCAACTGCTTCAGGACCCTTCCCAATCACCACAGGCATAGTTCCTTTTGACATTAGTACTATCAGGGTATCACATCTGATGTTCCTTCAACGAATACACACATCTTTTAATGCACTTGTCTGTAGCTATTGTAATAAATCATGTTTTGATTAGCCTTACAGGATGACTTGACAGAGAAGAACAGTTTTCAGATCCTTTTTTCGTCACAGCAAAAGACTCATTAAAGCTTTACTCTATCCTTAAAAGACTTCTTATGTCATAGTTTGCCAAAAAAAAATGCAACTATGCACTGGGAAACTCTAAACACTGCCCAAAATCAGGGTTACCACTTACTGTGCCTCGTTATACCATGACTTCCCCTCAGGTTCCTCACTTATTTCTATAAGTTTCCACAAGCACACCATTGGTCTTTTTTCACACCAATCAGGTCCCCATCATTAGGCTGTCCAACCTGTAGTTAGAAATGATAGTCCAAAATACAGTGTACATTAGTGTTTTCTTTTATTAACTACTTTTACATCACAATGCAATTTTATTAAAATTCATGTATGGGTACGTATGTTTACTTTAAAATAATATAGGTATCTGTTTTTTGAGGTTTACCATACAATAGTGCTAACTACAGATAACTGCCTTAATAAAACCCACCCTAAATTCTTGGTATTAATTTTATATTTTTACTGGGCATGTTGGCCATTCAAAAACCCATCAGTAGGTGGCTTACTCCAGCATTTTATAGAAGAGCAGACACTAGATTCTAGCTGTGCTTACCCTGAAATATGCTGAGCATGTCATAACAGTGATGTTATGTGTTTCTTTCAATAATGTGTTCACATTAGATGAAGATGAAGTGTTCATAAATGACTACATTTCATTACTAATGAAGCTGTACTTTGTTAAGCATCAGACATAAGATTCTGATATCTGACATAATGACCAGAGTCTTGCTTCATATGCCAGGCTAAAGAAAATTCTATTTGATAAGTAAACAGCCTGTGGTCAGGAGAAAGGCTTCGCTTGGGGGGTGCACCGGCCAGAGCCGCAGACCATGTCTCCTGGAGACATCGCAGGCTCAGGGCGGTGGGCGGATTGTGTCTCTGGACATAGGCTCAGACCTGCGATGGGAGAGTGGTCAGGTTCTGGCATCATGACCTCAGTCTGGGGGAAGTTTCTTCCCCTTTGAGCGACACATGGCTGTCAGCGCATGCGCGGTCCGGAATCCGTAAAATGAGTGGTCCGTGACGTCCAAAAGGTTGGGGACCACTGCATTAAAGTTTTTCTAAAAGAACTCCGACAGTGATAATTGATAGATAATGTTAAATTTTGAGGGTGACTGGTAGTAATATATTATAGGCAGATTTTAAGTCATTAAATACAATCTCTTGTAGAATAGTAATTATTATTACATAAAACTACAGTATTTAATTTATTTTATTCTGGGACACAAATGCAGTATTATCCACCTACCTACCTAAAACTTACATTATGTGACATAAAATGTGCCTTACATTAGGTTCATAAGCAGCACTTACTGTACTCGAAAGTAGCCCTTTTGGGGGCGATTCACAATTAGCCCAGTTCAGCAACAGCACCCCCCATCCCCAAGCTGCCCCCCAGTGCTCTCACCACCATACCACGGTTAGGCCAGATAGGCAGAAGGATAATGGATCCCTTCCCAGAACAGTTCCAAGCTCCACTCCTGAGCTGTGACTAAATTCAAAGTAGGGCATGGTCTGTTAGCTAATGCTCCAGATCCAAGACCGAAGGCATAGCCACCCCACATCAATCAACTGCCAAGTCACTAGAAAACCACCAGCTTAAAGCCAGAGCTTGTGGCTCCACACTCACTCAGCACATCATCCTGTAGCCCCTAAGGTTTATTTCAGAAGTGTGGAAAACAGTTGTTTACACCGTGCTTATGCTTAACTGTGCTTCCAACTGCTCTTGGTTTGCTGAATGGGAAGGGTTGGAAAGTATTCTGCGCATGCTGTTGCATTTGTTTGAGATCTTAGGTTTTATTGTGATTGGCCACTTCATCTCTCATAACTCCCGGAGAACTGTTCAAGAAATCCATAGGTGGGCTCAGACATTTTTGGGTTTTTGCATGCTATTCACATTGATAAGGTAAAGTGATGACTGGTTTAGTTTAAAGGTTACTATTATAGATTATTTGATAAATACAGTCAGGTTAATAAAAAATGTTTTGCTGCAGTAGAGCAGCAAATCATAAGCATGGTATAATATGTGCCATTTGTAGGTTTAAAGTTGACTTAAAAATGAATTTTGTAGAGAAGTGTTATTTCAAGTCACCAGGACATTGATTGTTTGTTTAAATCTTAGCTCACCAGTAAAGTTATCAAATTTTAATCAGGGAGCAGTATTTACTTATGCAGCAAAAGTAATTGACATCTTTATGTACATTTTGATGTGTCTGGTAATGTCAGCACAGGTGCATGTGGGGGAAGAGGAACACAGGTGTTCTATAGTTAGTTCACAGTCCCTTCAGAAGTGTCAACAAGTCTAAAAAAAAGTCTTATTCCATCAACAAAATATAGCCTAAAACAAATACCAGGTTTTAGTCTTTATTTCCAACTGCTTGATATTACAATTTAATTAAATTAAAATTTTAGAAATGGTATAGATCTGGTTTACCATGTTAATTAGGCATTATTACTGATTATGCATTAAGTTCATAATTACTGTTGCTCTATTTAAAAAGAATTCTAAATATTATTTGAATGTCTAAAACTAGTAAGCTTCCGGGCAGTTATAATAGTTTTTTGGATTTTTTTTTGGTTTTACAAATTATTTCAGGTATATGCAGTGCAGACTAAAAGCAAACAATACATACACAATGACGTCTAAAGCAGATCACTGTAAAGAAATGTATCTGGGGATCAAACCTAGGATGACACTCAAGAATCCTGTAAACTCCTGCAGGACCCATTGAAGGATTGCAGGTTCAAGTAGTCAGATCTATCAAAGCAATACAGAAAGCTGGTCTGGAAATATAGGGCACCGTAGAGCAGCAAATCATAAGCAGAAGTGATAGATCCACACAAAATACCAGGATACACAAACAGTGGCTAGGTTGCTGACAAGAATACATAGGAATTTACACAATATAGTAGCAGTTGCTGCAAGAACCCTTAGTGACAGCTAAAACCAAGCACGGGAAAGGTTAAAGAAGAGATATAATTGAAAAGATATAAACACTAAGGACATGACTATTCACCACATATATTTTCTTCATGAACTTGATTTACTAAAGGAGTAGCGAATGATCACATAAAAAAGGAAATGTTCAGCTTGCAAAACAAATGTTCTTTTTACTTGTATAAAGTAAAGCTCACTATGTATACTTGATCAGAATATAAACCAATGTATTTATGTTTACCTGACAATGCAAGAAAATGCTTAGATCAAGTATAAGCCGATGACACAAAATGCTGTCATAACTGCCTTAAAATATTAATCATTCGAAACTGCAATGCAATGCATGTGACTAAACACATCAATGTTTTTTTATTTAAAAGGGGAAAAAAGTAAAAGAACATATACTGTATAATTTCCCCCCTCCCCCTTTTATAGGGTAAAGTATGTTGTACTTTTGAGTTGGTTATGATGGGTCATTTGCCCTTAAATGATTTTTGTGAATGGCTGTTGGCCACCACTAGATGGCACTATGTCATCATGTAAAGTGTGTAACAAACATATGCCTCATGTCTCTGATGGCAAATTTGTCACACATTTTACATAAGGACACAGCACCATATATTGGGTATATATGGTAAATATATAATCATTTCCAAGTGAAAGAAAAATAAAGGAATGTTTTGGATGATTGCAAAAACAATTGCATTGTTGTATTTAAAGTATAGAGATAATCTAAGCACCATGATATGGGAATGCACACAATTACCACTAGTAAAACCAAGTTTTGAAATGTACGAAGATATATTAAATAATTCCTTATGCAACACAAACTGGTATAAGAAAGCAGAATTTATGTACAACATACATATTTTCATTTGTTTTTAGTTTTTCTCTAGTTTATCGCTGTTGCATAAAATCTTAGATTTTATCCATGTTTCTTTTTTTAGAATAAATGTGGACAGCTGGTTGGGTTTCTTTTTGAAGCTCCTGAGGCTGAGTAGCAGTTCCTTCTGAGACAGGGAGATCACTCTGCTCTATAAGAAATAGTGTAGTTGGTGTTTATTTAGAAGTGAGAAAGCAGCTTGGGATGGTATTTTTAGGAAAGTAACCATTATACACAAATTCAGGGAGTAGTTAAAGGGGAAAGCCACAGAACACCAAGTAAAGGGAAGTACATACTGCTGACACCAGTGTAAAGAGGTTTATTATTGTTGGCTCTGCTCAGTTCTGTATGCCACTTTCCAGAAATGTTTTGCAATGACATATCCATTGCTCCCAACTGTTCTGTTTTCTCTGGGACAGTCCCAGTTTCTGGCAGTGTAAAATGACCAGATTGCATAAAGTATTGGTTCTCTTAGGTGTCATTCAGTGGGCTGCCTGCTAGATGGCGCCGATAGCTTAGACTGTGCTAGTTCTCAATAGATAGACAATGCAAATCAAAAACATCGAGCTTTTTCTTAAAGCAATCTATAGTTGTTGCTGAGACTACTTCCTGAGGGAACCGATTCCACATTTTCACAGACCTTACAGTGAAGAATCCCTTCCCTATCCGGAGCTTAAACTTCTTTTCTTCCAGACACAAAGAGTGCCCTCTTGTCTTTTGTAATGATCTCTAAGTAAATAATTGGGAAGAGAGTTCTCTTTATTGACCATTTATACAGGGTGATCATATCCCCCTTCTCAAGGGAGAATAGAATCAATTCATTATTCTCACCTCGTAACCGAGCAACCCCTTTTCTTGTATTAGTTTAGTTGCCCTTCTTTGATGGTTCTTGATGGTTTACCGTAACGATGCGCTTGTTTATATTCAGTGTATACTGTGTTATTACATGAAAATGTAGGACCCTGAATGGACAATGTGTTTGCACTTTATCATCGGTGGCAGCTTGTTGTTTTTATAAAGGCTAATAAAATACAGAAGCAGTATAAAGGTGACAGAAGGGGTCCCGAAGAATGTTACTTCCTGGAATTAGGTTATCCCTATTATATGCATATCTTTTTGTTATGTTACGTTATAACATAGATATGGTAATACATATGGCTGTCACCAATTATTGATTTGGAAATTTAAATAAAAAATATAAACTTGGCCCTTGAACATGGCAGCACTGAATATCATCTTAATGTAGCCTCATAAAAACTAAATGATTTCGTTCTGTTTTTAGTCCCTTCTTTTTTTTTCCAGGAGAGATGAGAATTTTATGTGAGCATATAAACAATCCCATAAAAGTGTTTCATAAAGTTGGCTTTTAAACTCTGCAGAAACAGTAAGTCTTCTGCTACAAAAGCCCTTTTAAGATTTTTTTTTTAACATACAACTGAACATACTTTTGCAGAAAAGCTTTTTGGTATCAAAGACTTACCATCATTCAGCTTTTCCCTCCCTTAAATTCAAATTCCCACCATCCTTGGGTATGTCTTTTATTTATTCTATTTTCCTAAATTCCTTTCCCTCAAGGCGTGTCTACAAGTTTGTTTTGTCCTTCATCCATATGCATTAAAGACTCATTTGTTAGTATTAGCATATCAATTGGGAACTCAAAGGTAAAATACTGTAGATTATAATAGGGCTAAGAATCCTGGCACCTTGGCTCATGGGAAGATATCTTTAATATTTCTAGGTCAGGCCTCCTAATTTAAAGCCTGTTGTTTTACAAAAAGTTTTTAAAACTTATTCAGCCATTTATCTGTCATGCAGAATGTGAAAGACCATTTGCAATCAAGCATCAAAACTAAATATATGGTAACATGATGACCACATTAGTACACATATGCAGTTGGTTAATGACTTTCATTCTCAAAGTATATGTTTCAGTTTTAAACATATACTGTATGTTTCTATTACCAGATGCTTACAGTGTCAAAAATAAGGGGAAGGTGCAATGTAATGCAAATGGAACAGGCATAACAATTTGAAATTAATAGCCAATGCCAGATTGTTGTATGCAGAGTCCACTAATAAAATAGTGGGCATAGGCCAACTGTGGAATCAGAAAACTATATTTTAAAATATTTTAAATATAGAAATCAAGTATAGTAAACACTTTGCCTTTACTTGAAACATATTGCATTTCATATTTAACCTCTGTTAGGTGTAATATATGCAGAAGAAGGGGCTGATATTAAGCCATACATACTTGTTATGCAATATATGCTTCCATTCCTTATAGAAAAACAGATTAAGTGCCTTTTATTTTTAACAATAAAATGAAATTTTAGAATGGGGTGGGATTCTTCTTATAATGAATGAGACCCAACACCTCTATGATGCACCATGGCCTATTTTGGTTGCTTCTAGGTGCACAGGTTTGAGATTCACACGTTTTGGACTTTTACAGGAAATAAAGGTGGGTGTGTGAATACACCCTAATCATTTTTCAATGGTTTCAGTCTTTTCATTGTATAAAAGAAACCATACATTTAAATATATATGTTTTTGTACATGAAGAGTTAATAAGCATATTTGCCAATGCCTCTATGTTTTCTTTTATTGTAATAAGAATGTCATACCAGGCCGAGCTTGCATCCAGTCTGTTCGCAGTCTACACTGTACCAGCAGACATAAAATAAGAACAAGAAAGACACTTACTTTATTTTTATTTGCATATTAGGTAAAAAAATATGCTTTGGATTTAAGCATATAATAATATTTTTTTGCTACTCTGAGGAAACATTTCCTTTCTGAAGTGAGCTTTGATTTAAAAAAATGTAGAGCCTCTTTTTCCTTAATAAACCAGTCCTAGATTTTTTCAGTAGTAGAAGGTGTTTACTTAGGTAATGTTCACTTTGCAAAGCAAGTGTTAGAGAATGGGTAATTTGATACTGTGTTCATTCTCACTATCCAAACATTCCTAAGGGAAATTAAAAAGACAGGATATTTAGCATTAGTTTTAGTGTTCAAAGTGAACACAAGTTTACATTATTTCATAAAAAAAATAAAAAAAAGTAAAAAGGAAAAAAGGAAAAATGCAAATCCAAACACAGTCCTGCATTCAGCAAGAGTGTAAACAAAAACCAGATGTAGGAAAAGTTGCACTGGGAAGTGTACACAGTAATACCCTGAAATTCGCGGGGATTACATTCCTAGCCCCCGCCCTGCAATTTTTGGACGCCACCTTGTGCCCGTCCGCGTCTTCTCTGAGACGCTGAACTCTGGAGAAATAAAATTACTTAAAATAAACTAAAAGTACTTTTAGTATTGATCCATTTTCTTTTAACAACTTAAAAAATTGTTTTCCTTCGATCAATTTTTTAATGCTTTTTATGGATCAGCTGATTTGAATACAGTAGCCTCAGCGGGAGTCCCTATAAACATAAATACTAATGCAAATGGTCATTATGTTTGTGTTTTTTATTAGAAATATGATAATAGTAAATGCAGTATAAGTGGATTCAGCTAGTAGAACATTAGTTTTACAGTATTAGAAATTATTTACAGGTAGTAGTCTCGATTTAGTCTAGATTTTTAAGTGTTAGGATCCAAGGTAAAAAAAATATGTGAATTTGTGAAGCTGCAGATTCAGTAGCGCAAATTTTCCGGGTAATACTATATTCTGTTTTTAGGCTAAGTCTACATGCACTATTTTTTTAAATGCACATAAATGCCCATACCAATTTTGGAGGCGGTTATGGGAGTTTATACAAGTGTTTAAAATTGTTTTAATACAAGCCTAAAAAATGCCCATAAAAAAAATCAATAAGGCTTTTATGGACATTTGTAAGAGTTTCTAGCCGTTTAAAGCACACATTTAAAATGCTTATAAACACCTGTAAAGTCCTCTATTTGTTTTCAATGGAAGCGTTTTATAAACGCTTGTTAATTCGTGCAAACTGATTTCAATTGAAGCATTTAATAGCGTTTTTTGGTGGTTATTGGCGATTATAAACATTTAGAAACAGTTAAAAAGGGTAAAATGCTGCAAGACACATTTTCCTTTACGCACAAAAATGTGTCACCCACAAGCTCCTTGATGTGAGGAAGCTCATTGGGGTGCAGAGGAATTTCAAAACATTTAAACACTGGGAAAGAGTCCATGTAGACTTGGCCTTAAAAAGTCTTTTCTAAGGCTATGTACACACACCAGATGATTCTCACCGGATACGAATAGTTGGGCTCATTTCGGTTGAGAATCTGACATGTGTTTAGAGGTCACCCGATGTGTTTCCATGAGCGACCTCTCCATAGAACAGAACGAATGTGTGTGTACAGCACTCGTTCATTTATCCGGTCACTCTTTTGTCATGATCATGAAAGATTGTTTCCAGCGACAATAATTGAACGTAGCCTAAAATTTAGCTTTTGTATGTCCCTTATGTTTTTTAGGCAGTGCAGCTCTTTCTCTCCACACTGAAAGTAAGCCAGATGAATTCATGTGTGTATACAATGTCATGTGTACACAAAAACCCTCCAATTATTTATAAATTGTGAAGAAATGTATGGTATGAATTCCCCATCTCTACTCTCTATTTCAGTAACTAGACTTATTAGTCATGTTTGGCATTAGGAACTGTGTGTTTAAAGCCTAAAGTTAGTATTAACACTTATCTAGGTCTGAATTTAAGAAATGGTCTTTCAGAACTGAAAGCACAGCAACTAGCCTTTGTTTTTTTTGTGTAAATGACAAAAGACATATTGGAAAAAATCCAACACTTCATAGGATGACCTTATTTAGGGCAGCTTCATCTCATTTACTAAGCATAGTATAAGCTCAGTAAAGTGAAAATTTGCTTTAAATAGTGAATGAGGTGAAGCTGTGCTTACTTCAATTACTTGATCACCTGCAAGAAAAAATCTGTTTTCAATAAATTTTTCCAGATAGTTGGTCATTGTTTGCAAAGTAAACTTTCACTTAGCCCCCTCTCATTTACTGAGCAATGTAAAAATGTACTTTTGCCTAGAAGCATACAAATACAGAAAACACATTGTATTATAAATTGTGTCCAGGTTACATGTCAGAAGTGTGGTTACAGAGTCTGCTAACATTGGGATCAACTATCTCCACTCGATTAGCTATTTTGCAAAGTGATGTATCAATTTACATTCCCATAAAGAAGTGAAGGTGATGCAAAGTCAAATACTTTCACTTTCTTGCAAAGTGTGTAGTAGATAAGTCGAACTTCTCTTTTATATAGATGAACTGGTCATAAAAAGACATGCGAGGTGACATAATATGTAAGTGTGTAATATGTCATTTGCTTTAACATTTATAATAATTATCAACCACCATCTAATATAATTATATTGCCATTTCCTTATTTTGCACTTCCAGAACATTTACTAGTGTGTTGTTTTTCTCCAGAGTGACACATAAACCAACATTACTCTTATCATCCCAATTTCCGCTTCCGTCAAAAGATGAATGAGTTTTATAGCTCCCTTGCAAAGTGCTGAGTAGGAGCGGTCAGGGAGTAAAGGGGGGGGGCAGGCCTGTTTATTGCAGGATATACCATTGGATTTGCAGGTGTAGCACCTGTTCAGTAACCCTTTGTTTTCAAAGATACAAATATTAATTCACAGTGAAATCAATCTTTAGGTTACCTTTTATTGCAGTTCATCGAATGATCTCTGTCCTGTAGTATACACTGTATTAAAAAAAAAAAAGAAAAAAGTTCATGTTTATTTACACATGTATTGCGGTGAACTAAAAGCTTTAATAAACATTGGCCTCAACATACTGCACATAAATACTCATAATGTTAAAAAATACTCCAATGTACTGCAATGCAATAGATCTATCCATAACCTGCAGGTCTGTTAAAACCAAGACTCTGTAACATGGATCTTGTGTACATTGGCTTATCATATCAATTTATTCTTCTAAATCTTTCTCGACGGGCAATAGGAGGGACCTGAAACTCCTGCAGTGCTTATATGCCAATACCATGCCTAAACTGCAGCATGAAAACCTTACAAATATACTGACAAATGCACTGCTTACATTGTGAACAGGGTCATTATTAAAATGTGCTAAATCCTGGATACTTCAATGTGAATGGGTCCTTAAGCTGTACAAATACAGATACACACAAATACCAGTATGAAGATGCATGTTATTTAAAGCTGAAATCTGGGCAGCTGCTAAATGCCCAGTTGAAATACATATAGAAACTTCCCAAGCATCACACCAATGAGGTTATCCCTCTGCTCCATAGCAGCAGAGCTTGACTTTATTAGGCGCTTCCTCTTCCAGTCTCATTTCTACAATGTAAATTATTACAGGGTTTTTTATACAAGACGCATTTGAATACTTACAAGTGCATGTAAAATCCATTTTTTTTAAATAAAACATTAATACATTATTGTTCTTTCAGTTACATATCATGAAGTCAGCATTACTTACTAAAAAATAAAAAAAATCTTTGGAACAGCTCCACATCAGTATAAAATTGATCAGTATTTGTAAATAACTTTTAAATCCAAGTGTGGCTGGCGCCATCAAGATAACTTCTCTGATAGCTGGATTTTTGAGGATTTGCTAATTTTATTCTGCAGCTGCTTAGACATTTTATGACAAAGATTAAAGAGCACAGTGTGCAAGGTTTTGTTTGTATGCTTTATCACAACCTGCCATCATACAGACCTGCTTCTGAAGAGGGCAAACCATTCATTGTGCTGTAAAGTTCACACATTGATATATGCAAACAGATTTCACCACAGGTATAACACGTTAAAAGTAAGGTCTCCCTAGCATTACCCCTTTGGAGTTGTGAATAGTTAGCACTGGGTATTTGCAGTGAATATAAGAATATATTATATTAGTAATAAATTAATGAACCTCCATTATATTAGTAATCCTTATTTTATATCTCAATTTGTATTATGTTTTTTTCTAAGAGGGCTGTATTTTAAAATGCAATTTACACCAAGAAAAAAAAATCTATTAAGAAGCTTACCAGGATTGCAATAATTTACTGATGGAGGCATGTGCTTGCATATTTACCAACAACTCTTTATGTTATGTTATTGATCCTTTAGGTCAGAAAGAAATTCACTCAGATAGTTCAGCCTGGTACACAGATTAGTAAAAAAGTATAAAGTATGCAACCAAGTGCTGGTAGGAACAATTAAAATGATGACATAAAAAGACACTAGCCCAACATATTGGTCCTAATTTCGTAATTTTCTCCATAACTAGATGAGATAGACGATCATGGGTGAACCTAGGTAATCCAGCAAAGCTGGAATGGATCTGGTTCAGGATTGAAAACATTTGCCATCTAATAACAAATGATTTTAAAGAAATTAATGCTCCCATAATAGTCTATCAACTCAAGTGTACAATATAATGTACAGGTGTGTTTAAATGAAATCCTGATTAATAGTGAATAACTGATTAATTAAATAAGTTGCACTGGAAACTAGCATATCATTAAGTGCTATAGAAGCTGAACAGTAAATTTTACTCTATCATTTTAAAAAGACAGTGAACCCAAAAATTAAGTTTTAGTGTTTAGCATATGTTGAAGGATTTCTAAAATCTCTCTGCAAATCCAGAAGTGGGATTTCTGGACTTGTGATACCAGGTCTACACAGCTCTGACAGCTTATAAAATGGGGACCTACTCTGCTACGTCTGTCTTTTAATGTATGGTATAACATAAAGTATGCCATGTAAGACATGTAAGAAAACCCTAGCTTAAGTGAAGATACCCATAATTTCAAGGTGGGTGGTAAGATAGCCAGGAACTATAGCAGGGTTACCTTTATAATGATAATGGTCTTTAAGAGATGTAAGAAGAGAGTGAGTGATTCCATTCATCAGATCCCATCTGAAAGTTGACTTCCAGGGCATATCTATAGAACTGTAATGACCGGTATCATTAGTGTATTTTAAATGCCAGCCTAGCTGTTATAGGTAGGTAACCAGACCTAATATTGGTGATACCACACTTAAATTAGGATACATGGGGTATATGGATATTTCTTAGAACACTTAAAATCTCTTTTTAATAGTGTGCAAAATGTTTTAGAACTTGTTCTCAGGTTTGTATTGTTGTCTATTTCACTGCTGGGGAGATGTTTCCTTTCTTTCTGAGTGCTCACTTGGACAAGAAATGAGAGGAAAAACCCCAACTCAGGGGCAACATTGCAAAAATAAAAGTATCAAGGTAATATAGGCTTTCTCCTAAAACACCAAAGAATACCGCATTTCTACATGTCTTTTCATTTAGTGGAAATCTTGAACAAAATAATAATACATTTTAAAGACAGAGAAGCATGAACAATCATTTATGCCTCCTTGAAGTACAATTAATATCCTAAACCAATGCATTATAGTCCAGGTAAAACTTGTATGCAGCCATTTCAAACTTCTAAGCCAGATATAGCGACCATTTTTATTCTATTACTATTTTCTTACTTTATTTATTATCTAGATATTTTAGATTTAAATTACATGAATGTGATATTTTTCTGCAGCTATTACTATTTATCAGGGTGCACCAGATAGGTCATACTTGTAATATGCATGGAACATACAGGCAGGGACACTGGACACTTGATCCACCTGTTTTGACCAGCACAGGCATGAAAACTCTCTAAAAGGGACACAAGGGACTTTTTGTAGGGGATGTACCCATGAGAGAAGATACATGGCAAATAATCATCCTTAGTAGCATATGGCTGATTGCATAAACAACATTTTAGATAATACATGGTAGGACAGTAAGCAAAGGACAAAGTAAAACTCATATTAAATACAGCCTAGTTTTGACAATGAAAATGTTTTATGTCATATTGGTTACAGAGCTTTTTGTATGGAAAACCTCTGTCTATAGAGTCTTAAAACAAAGAGGAACAAAATGTAATGCAGTCAAAATAAAGATGGAACATTCCCAGCAAGGTAGGCAGTGGCTCAGGTCCTGGTTGATGTGCAAGAAGCCCATATACAGACTTCATGGTCTTGCAGTGAAGTCAAAGCTGTGCACCTTCCAATGAGGGAGGATGCACTGATGGTTAGCTGATGTCTGATGGAAACATGACACTGCAAACTGGGTGACTTCTCCTAAATCTGCAAAAGACCCCAGCACAGTGGAAAGCACTACTCCCTACTACTACTGTCTCCCTTAGCCCAAAAGTCATATCTATGTACATGTAGTAATTCTGGCTTATTTTGTACTTACAGCACGTACAAGGGAGTGCTAAGAAGTTCCTGGCTTTGTCCCCTTCCAGTAGAAATAGAAAAATGAGTGTGGGGGCATATGACAGCCAAATATCTTAGTATGTAAGTGTGAAAATATCAGGTCTTTGAGATTCTTAAAACAGTTTTTTCTTTAAGTGAGAAGCTGTGATGGCAGAGGCACAAGCAAGTTTCATGTCGTTGGAGTTACGGGCCATCATTAAGTTTTAGTTACTCCAGGGAAAGTCAGCAAAGGACATTCACACTGAGATGTCACAAACACTGGGCGAGAAGGGACCTTCCTACAGCACTGTCAAAACCTGGATATCTCGTTTCAAGACTGGGCACTTCACCGTTGAAGATGAGCCCCGCAGTGGGCGCCCCCCAACCTCAACTGACCCGGCAACCTGCGATGCTGTTCATGAGCTGATTATTGAGGACCGGCGAATATCCGCAAAAAAGATAGCCCAGATACTTGACATCCCACGGGAGCGTGTTGGGTTTGTTATCACCACTATCCTAGACATGCACAAGCTTTCAGGGAAGTGGGTGCCAAAATGTTTGAACATTGATCAGAAGAACGAGGAACAAGATGAAGCATCCAAAGCCGTTTTGGCCCATTTTAAACATGCACAGGACTTTTTGGCTAGGTTAGTGACTCAGGATGAAACCTGGCTCTACATCTATGATCCTGAAACCAAGGACAGGATCCTGAAACCAAGAACAGTCAAAGGAATGGCACCAAAGAAGTGCAGCCGAAGAAGTTCGGAACTCAGAAATCGGCCAAAAAAGTCATGGCGTCTGTTTTTTGGGACAAAGACGGTATTCTGTTAGTGGACTAACTACCTCAGGGCTCTAGTATCACCGGACAATATTATGCTGACCTCCTGGACGAGCTGAAGGAGACAATTAAGACGAAACGCCGTAGAAAGTTGACTAATGGGATCCTTTTTTTGCAAGACAATGCACCTGCGCGTCCAACGTTGTGGATGACAAATTGAACACCCTGGGTTTCCAATTGGTCCACCATCCCACCTGACCTGGCCCCTTCGGACTATTATCTGTTCCCGAATTTGATGAAACACCTGAAGGGGCAACGTTTTGAGACATTTCTGACGTCAAAGATGCGGCTGGGAGCTGGTTTGTGGCCCAAACAAAGGACTTTTATTTGAACGGTTTAGAAAAGCTGCAACTACGCTGTACCAAGTGCATCAGTCTCAGGGGGGAATATGTTGAATAAATGTGTTATTTCATAACTCTGGCTCTCTTCTTTCTGGGCAAAGCCAGGAACTTCTCAGCACCCCCTTGTAGATTGACATGTGTGGTTTTTATTATGGCCAACATACACCTTTCACAGACCCACCCAAATAAAACAAATGAGCTACCCTCAATAATATTCTGACCTAATTCTTGGCAGCGATGCCATATTTTACTGGTAACATTATTCTGATGATATATATTGACATGTAACCATTGTGTGACACAAGCAATGTTTTGGAAACTGAAATAAGACTGTAGTGTTGTTTAGAGACCTCCCCACTCTCCAGGAGGCTGACATCAACTACATTTTCAATTGTTCTTCAGAATTCAATGGCTAGCTAAATAAATGTAATGAAAAAAAAATAAGTTATTGGACAATCCTAAATGACAACTGTACTGCTTTTAACATCCTTCTACCTACATATAGGGGTTCTGTCTATAGGAAACCATGTATCTATATCATGTAATTTTATCAATATGGATATTATAATCGGATATAAAAATTACTGTCAGATTGGTTGCTTTAAACAACACATACTATATTGCATCCTTTAATGCAAAATATAACTATTAAAGGAAACCTGTTATGAAGGCTGCCATTGCTCTTGGTCCTATCTAAAAATGCTAATTGCCTGGTTGTTTTGTTGACCATCTTACTTCAGTACTTTAAGTCACTGACCTGGAACACGTTTTCGGGACATCCGATTTTCTTGGTACTTTTTCCATATCAGCGATTCAGAATTATTTGAAGCTATAGATAGAAGCAACCAAAATGTTTAAAGGAGCTGAGCATTGGCATTTCATATATTTTGCTTATGATCATTTTAAGGTAATGGAAACTTTTCCAGATCACTTTTATACTAGTTAGTTGTGTTACTTTTAGATTTTGCTGCCATTGATTTGTGCCACATGTCATGGTGTTAAACATGGCAAAGAAAGCTCATGGCTTGAAAAGTACCTGTGAGTATGTTTTAAAATAATGAGTGTGTATATCATGTATTTTATTATATAGAAATAAAAACATATACAATCTTTGTTTCACAAATAAACATTTAATGAACAACA
>NC_092861.1:89442914-89579042 GCF_032062135.1 Pyxicephalus adspersus
TCCAGCACAGGGACATATATCATCCAGCACAGGGACATATATAATCTAGCGCAGGGACATATATAATCTAGCACAGGGACATATATAATCTAGCGCAGGGACATATATAATCCAGCACAGGGACATATATAAATCCAGCACAGGGACATATATCATCCAGCACAGGGACATATATAATCTAGCGCAGGGACATATATCATCCAGCACAGGGACATATATCATCCAGCACAGGGACATATATAATCTAGCGCAGGGACATATATAATCTAGCGCAGGGACATATATCATCCAGCGCAGGGACATATATAATCCAGCACAGGGACATATATCAGGGACATATATATTCCAGCGCAGGGACATATATAATCTAGCACAGGGACATATATAATCTAGCGCAGGGACATATATAATCCAGCGCAGGGACATATATAAATCCAGCACAGGGACATATATAGTCCAGCACAGGGACATATATATTCCAGCACACTTTTAGCTCAGCCTTGTATATAAATGAGCCTGATCTGTCAGCTGTCTCCCCCCTCCTCTGTGTCACACCTGACAGGGCCCCGGCACAGGTGACAACACCTGCAGCCATTCATATTGTATTTACTCGGCTCGCAGAGCGGGGATTGTGCAGGAAAGGGCGCCCGTCCTTTGGCGCTGCCTTCACCATCCCGGCACTGCTGCCCTGGGGGCAAGAGCGCGTGCGCAGGGCGGCAGATTTGGCGGGAGGGGGCGTGTACCAATGTGCTTTTGTTTGAGGGGAATCTCTGTTTACAGTCATCAGCCTTTCATCTTGAAGTGAACCTGTTCCCTCCTTCAGTCTCCTCCCCCAGTGGGCTCTCCTCCTTTTGCTGCAGCTCCTACACTTTCAGTGCACTGTATCCTCTAACAAGAAGCACACTCACCTTCTTGCTCACCCTCCCCTGACCTTGATCTCAGGATGGCCAGGAGACTCAGGAACAGGTAAAAATAAGAAATAAAGTTACCCAGACACTTTCTACAAGTCAGAGTGAGCCGGTTGATGTGGAGCCTGTGCTGTACAATGTAGTGTGTGGGATGGAGACAGAAGAGGAAGGCTGCAGGAGTCGGGGATGTGCACCTTGTCAGAGCTCACCTGCTGCCATCCCGCTGCCCAGTGACCGGGCCATGTGCTGCAGGAGCCGCGGCCAGGAGGAGCGGTCTCCGCTCCTGGACATGACACACGTGGATCTAGCACCGAGCGCTGTCCCATACGGGACTTTCCTCCCTAGAAATCCCATGATCTTGTGTGCTGAGCTATGACTGTCACTGGGCTGCTGATGCTAATTGTAGGCAAACTTCTACAGAGTGTGCAGCCAGGGGAAACCCAGCGAGGGCGGCCGGGGAGCAATCACCCCAATGCTGCATGGCTTTACCTTGGCGGATCGGGGACGTGCAAGGTTCTGCTTATGGAAAGTTCTGCTTTGTTCTTATGGAAAGTTCTGCTTTCAGCTGTGTGCATGGATAGAAAGTGGCACAGAGGAGGCTTCTGATGGTTATGATCAGCAAACACTGAACATTGGCCATCTGATGTCCTCTCTGGGCAGGTGGCTTTAAATTGGGCATTGTGCCAATGGCAGACTTGATCCTTGTGCTGGTAATCTTACCCTCCTGCCTGGTACCTATCTCACCTCCCCACCTGGCACCTGAACCTTGCAGGGAGCACATTTGTTTCTGTGTCATGTTTGCTTGATGATTGATCATCTTTTTTAGCTCATTTGTCTATGATCATTTTATTGTATAGAACTCTGAATTATATCCAGGACCAGGTCTGTGCACCATGGTGGTATTTTACATTGGTTTACATCAGCATGTATGCTTTCAATTTGTGTAGTTTGCTGTATTACTGGAACATGATTTATCTGCCTGCTGCATGTGTGAATTTGTATGCTGATAGGGCAGATGATGGCTAATTCAGTTTAATGTCTTTAAAAAAGTGCACTGTGACAGTGGAGTCATTGTAGACTTGACCTTGATGCTTCCTCTGTAACTTGTATTATTGGTATCTGCAAGGCTCAGATATTACATGCAAGCATTATGTGGGTATTTGTCCTAGTCTGTAAAAGCGGCAAAACAACAGCCCCCACCCATGTGCCCATCTATCTTCCCTTTTACCTCTTAGACCATTGCATAACTAAGTTCCTTCCAAACTTATAACTTACTGCTTACCTTACTCTAACCACAATCTGATGAAACTGGTCAATATATTTAACCCGCTCCTGTGATGGCAGTACTGTATAAACTCTGCTCACACAAAGTCTACATATTATCTGTCTCTGGATTGTGTCTTTTTGTAATAAACTCTGAAGATACTATCAAGACAGATGATCTGCCTTTCACATAGTAGTTTCATTTGACATCATCTCTTTCCATAGAGACATCTGTTATAAAAGTCTGCACATGTAACCAAGCCTAGTTTTGTACAGGGTTGTCTTTGAAACTCTTGAATTAGTTTCCTGTTTGAGAATGTGCCCTCCTTTATTAATGAAACTTGTTTCAGAACCTAAGTACAGGACTTATGCAGCCAAGACTTTATTATCCATTCCTATGCTCCATTTTTTGTGTTCAAGGCAGCTTGCATTTCTATTAGAACATGAACATTTTCCTCTCGCTTAAATAGTACTAAGGGGGAAGCCCCTAGGTTATAATTAAGTCTGACCTAGTGATTTTAAAACAGTGTAAGTTATTTTGGAAGGGGTCTCATGTAGCACAAATAAGATGAAAAATGACATTTCTAAAAGTAAAACTTTCCTTTTTTGACTTTCTGTTGTAGGCTTTGTATCAGCCTTGTAAAATCTGCTTTTGTCTTCCTATTCATGAACTGCGGGTGTGTTGGCAGTGCTGTTTGTTTACTAAACAACGTGATGGCTATGGCTTTTGGCCAAATACATATTTTAAAAAGGATCTCATAGATCTGTACGACTTTTCTCATTAGCATTACAAGTCTGTGAAAGGCCTTAAAGTTTTCAGCTGTCCATGGTACGGCTATGGAGATGTAAAGCATAAGTAGATGTTTGAAGACTTTTCGCATTTAAAAGTGATGTTACGGGAGTGTTTATTAACTATGCAAAAGATAACTTTAAAAGAAATAGCAATTTTGTTGCTCAAATGTTTGTAAGTCTGCACATCTTTATCAAAATATTAGTGGATACTGTCATTTCCACAAGGATCAAAGCACTTTCCACTATGTAATGGTTTTGTGGAAGATTTGCCTGTCAGTATGCAGCCTTTCTCCAAGTTTCTTCATTTTCATAGTTGGCAAAGTATAAAATATTGTAAAGTTGTTCTAAATTCCTTACAAAAGGTCAGATTGTAAGCTTCTTCCTTCACTCACAAGAAGGCAAAGACAAAGGTTTGGGTTGTCTCCAAAGAGTTACAACTGCTTGAGTATTTCATAAAGTAGATAAAGAATCTCAGGGCCTGCTTGTGTAAATGACACACAATATCAGGCTCATTTTACTATCCTTAGACATTCAGGCTTATTTTGACTTTATTGGTGGAAAGGTTGCCAAATGTGCAATTTGCCACTCATCTGACAGCAGAAGCAGGTCTGAACATGCAGAGCACTGAGCTGTCTGCCAGGACCTTTCTCTTGTATCTGTGGATACCAAAAACAGTAGAACCTGTTCATAGTCTCAGACCAGCAAAGTAGTGTACAAAATCTTGTTGTGCAAGATTTTCAGGTGAAACTCTTCCTTTTTTTTAATGTAATTTTGCAAGAGAAGAATAGAGAGTGAAAGTTAAAAAGAACACTTTCTAATATGATGTATGTTTTTGCCTACAGTTTATACAGCTCAGAGGAAGATGATGACGACATAGAAATGTATGAACATGATTATGATGGCATTCTGTCCAAAGGAAAACGACACTTGGGCAAAACACGGTGGACAAGAGAGGAGGTAAGCTTTTGTATGATTGGTGATTATGGGTATATATTTATTTTTGTTCTGGGGTTTGTTATATATAAAAACAGCCTCATTGATTTACTTAGGCATCTAAGTTTCAGGTTTGTTTTAGAGTGGTTGCTTGGAGAGTGACAGGGAGTGACCTATTATTATTTTTCATGTTAACTGGCAGACTAGCCTTCAGTGCTGTTTGTTTACTGATGTAATGTTATGTTTAAAAACTGAAACAAAACTGAAGAGCAATCAATGTTTATACCTGTAATAATACATGCACCACTTTAATAGCTTGCACTTCATTCAGTAAGGTCATAGCTTTTCATGTAGGGTATTGTAATATGTCTCCTTTTTTTTGCTGCAGGATGAGAAGCTAAAGAAATTAGTGGAACAGAATAGCACAGAAGATTGGAAAGTTATAGCTAGTTTCCTTCCGGTAAGTTTGTAAACACAAGGAGGACTAATCAATGTACATATATCATTATTATGTTTTTGTTTTTTTATATATATAAAAAAAAGTTACAAATAGGTAATAAATCTTTATCTTAATTTGTTTTTACCGTATCAACTAAAGAACAGAACAGATGTTCAGTGCCAACATCGATGGCAGAAAGTTTTAAACCCTGAACTTATTAAGGGACCATGGACCAAAGAAGAAGACCAGCGGGTAAGTCATGTACAATGATTTTTTTTTTTCATAATTTGGAAAATTGGAAATTTTCCTTTATAAGTAGATTCCCATTGAAATGGAATATTAATCATTTGTATGGATACATAAAGCACAGCTTGCCTTAATTTCTTCCAGCACAAGCTATATAGTACACCAGTTCATTATTGGCCCTTATTTTAGTAATCTGATGATTTGGGAAACTCTGCGTATTATGCTGGAGTACTTATTCCCAATGCTCCTACTGCAGGCTCTTTAAGTATATAAACTAAAATTGCCGTTTCACCAGGCACGCATCTTTTCCAACCTTGCCCCAACATATGAATAGGATTAGTGAAGCAGAAGACTAATAGAGATGATTACACGGCACAGTTTTTAAGAAAGTCAGTGACTGTGTAAGTTTCTCCTTGTATTCTAGTTGTAGTGATTTAAAGAAAAATCACTACCTGTATTTGTTGCCTTTTGCAGTCCCATGGTTTGCTTATTAGCATTTTTTGTTCACTGCTCCTAAATTACAATTTAGCAATGTGAAAAAAGTTTAGAAATACAGTTGTATGAATCTAAAAATATAATGCATGCACCCAATATAAGCCCAATGTCACCCACGAAATATGTCATTGTTTAAAACAATCTTACTATTTTACTTTTCTTAAGGTTATCGAACTAGTACATAAATATGGCCCCAAACGCTGGTCTGTCATTGCCAAGCACTTAAAAGGGAGAATTGGCAAGCAATGCAGAGAGAGATGGCACAATCATTTGAATCCAGAAGTGAAGAAGACCTCCTGGACAGAACAAGAGGACAGAATAATATATGAAGCACACAAACGTCTTGGAAATAGATGGGCAGAAATTGCCAAGCTTCTCCCTGGGAGGTAATAGACCAGGCATGACCATAAACGTTGTGCTTAGTTGTGGATTTAAATAGTTTAGCTGGCTGTTTTTCCAGGTTTTTTCATTCTTGTTTATAGGAATACAAAATTTGTTTCCAGGTCTTTCATTTACTTTTTAATACATTTTATTGTTGTAAATCCAATCCACTGGAACCCAATAAAATGTCTTATTACTTAAAGAAAAAAAAAACACTTAGGCATCACAGTCTGCTCAAATTAAAAAGGAAAATGTCTTGCATGGCTTACAATTCCATGTTGGTTTACTTAAAGAGAAAATCCAAGTTTAAAACTCTTTAGGAATTAGATAAAGTGTAACTAAATCCAGAAAAAAACAAATTTCAGCTGAAAAGATCTTTATATGTGGTGGCTGCATTAGTTCATTTATACCAGGCGACCAATCTTTCTGTCCCTGAGTGGTTACATTTATTGATCCATTGTACTCATGAAGGGAACCACCTGCATGTCTACCCTTTTTATCCTATTACATAGATGATAATGGGATTAGTAGTCTTTATTTAGGTGTACAATTATATTTGGAGGACTTTGTCAATATTTCTTCACTTTGACAATTCTCATGAAGTAGTTTTATTTTTATAAAAGTTCTTTTTTTTAACATCATCTCTATTGTGCTTTAACTTTTTTTTTTTTAATTTCATATTTGGCAGGACGGATAATGCTATCAAGAACCACTGGAATTCTACTATGCGACGCAAGGTCGAACAGGAAGGTTATCTGCAGGAATCATCCAAAACCAACCAGCTTTCTGTAGCCACAAGCTTTACCAAAAACCCTTTAATGGGGTTTACAACTCTGCACAACACTGCACCTTCTGCACAGCTTACTCAAAGCAGCCAAGTCCCAAGTTTCTATTACCATCTGCCTGAGCCACCAAATGTAAGTAGCATGTTGACTACTCTTCATTCCTGGATAACAATGCTTGCATTGACATTTTTAGGGTGTTTGCATTGTACTACAGTATGGCAAAACAATGCAATGTGAAAAATCCATGTATGATATAGACAGACGGGCCCATTCACACTGACATGAATATTTGCAGGTTTATTTTTTACCCATCAATGCTTGTTACTTATTATGCACCTAGCCATTATTCCATTACACCACCAGGTAAAGCATATGTCCATTGTGTGCTGTGAAGGTGCCTTTTCTTTCTTGTGTGCCACTTAAAATGAATAATAATGACCGCATGAAACAATGAACAAGCTATATTTGCCATTTTTCACAATGACAATACAGTACTTTTGGAAATTGTAACTTCCAACAGGTTGCCTCAATGTAGAAGGCATATTTATAAGCCAGATAATAAATTGAGAACTTAAGACCAGAGATGCAAATCTAGGTCAATATATTAGTTGTGGTGGCAGCATTGCTTCATCAGAATCATAAAAGCTTTTTCAAAAGACTTCGGGCTAATCCCACCTAGTTTGAATATGTGGAGGACTAATGCAAACATATATGCAAACTTTTTATTTATGATATAGGGGGAGGTTTTATACTTACTTGGTGGTGGAACCACACCTATTGTGTAGTAACAAAGGGTGCTGTGTACAATCTATCCAAAGGCTTGCACATGTAGTTTGAAAGAATAGTATGATTCAACTTATACATGCAAATAACGGAGACCCAACAAGCCACACAGAAAACAATAAAAATGCATAATGTAACTGATACTAGAGTGCATTTGAGAACTGTTGTATGGAACAACATGCTTTATTGTCTCAATTCTATTTCTCTTTTTTTCTTTTCACAGGCACCTTATCCTGTAGCACTTCATGTAAATATAGTCAACGTCCCTCAACCAGCAACTGCTGTTGTCCAGGTACTTTTTCCTGCAAGTCATTTATTACAAATAAGTATCTAAACATGACATTTATTAGGTGTGTCGTTTTCCCTCTTCTGTAGTTTGTAGGACATTGAATTGCTAGTTAGTTAACAACATCTATGAATATCATATCTGCATATTATGCCTAAGCTAGTGCCTTTGAGCTTGTTGTTTTACAAGTCTTAGAGCTTCCACACAGGAGATAATTTGTGGTCACTGTTAAAACATACATATAGCAAAAGGAAAAGCCAGGGAAAGGAGAAGTAATGACTAAGCAAGAATAGTGGAGTCATTTCTAGTGTGTGCTATTGTTATCACAGACTTTAGGTTTGGATCAATCAGTTTATCATGGAACTTGCTGAAAACAAACCATGCAGAATGCAGTTTTTCAAATATATATATATATATATATATATAAAATTTTGTTTTTCTATTTTAGTAAGTAGTTTGCCAGTAGAAAGGATATAACTCAGTGAGAGTGGCAGCAGGAAATAGATTGTTATTCTTGAACTTTGGATATTCTCATAGTACAATGACCACAGGGCATGATGCTGAATGAGGCAATTCTTTGGGCCTCTTCATTCAAAGATTTTAAATCAATATAGAAAATGTCAAACAATAGAAAGTGCAACTGATTGCCTTAAGTGCTCATTACCCCTCCTTGGTTAGCTAGAAACAACCCAATACAGTAAGTTACAGACTGTGCAGTTCTTTCATTACTTTGTGACATGTTACTCAATTCTATCAGTTACCTGCCTTCTCAGTTTGTAATTATTTTGTTATTTGTTGTTTTAGAGACCCTACAATGATGAAGATCCTGAAAAAGAAAAGAGGATAAAAGAATTAGAGTTACTACTTATGTCAACTGAAAATGAACTGAAGGGCCATCACGCAATACCAGTAAGTATGGTCTCGCTCATTATGGGTTCTGAAATCCTAATTAGACACATTCAATTAGTACTTCTAGATGCTAATAAAATACATATTATGGTTTAAACATGATTTTGACATCATTTAGTTACATATATGCATTTATATAGGCAGTTCATTCCCATAAAATGCTAAAATGCTAAATATCCTGTATAAAGGCAGATCTACCCTGTAAAACCAGTATCGATACCAAGAAGGTGAGGTTCCTGCTGTATCCAATGTGGTTGCCTAAACCAGTCCAAGCTGTTTCGCTTTTGGGACTGATGCAGTGGCCTAGTTTTTGCCTAACAAAGAACACTGTAGCTGCTAGACTATAAGATGAGTCTGAGTCTTATCTTTTAAACATTGTTTTTTAAACCTGTACTGTGACCTTGCTGTATTAGTAGATCTGTAGTATGAAATAGTCATTGCATGATGACACAACACATAGCAGTGTATTTCAGGCTGGCTACTGCATTGATGAAAGGAAACATCTTGACAACTGTTTCAGAAGTGCAAGTACTTTAGATGATGCAACAGCTTTTATCTGGCCCGTAGCTGTGTGTGAGACACCTTGAGCAATTTGATTCTAAGTTCCTTCTTTTTTTTTTCATCTCTTTTTGTAACAGAATCATGCAGAAGAATATCCTGTGTGGCAGAGCACAACAATCGCTGATAACTCTAGGCCCCATGGTGACAGTGCTCCTGCCTCTTGTCTTGGGGAACCCCATAACTGTACACCTTCTCCTCCAGTGGATCATGGGTGCCTGCCAGAAGAAAGTGCTGCACCATCCCGATGCTTTGGTGTAAATCTGTTAATACAGATGAAGAATATGCCTGAATACACTGATACTCTGCAGTATATCGATTCTGTAAGTAGTCCAGACATTTCATAGATCAAGACCATATAAAAAAGTAAATCTGGTGGACAGATCATTTAACACCAAATAAGCATGTTCACGAGCACATTCTTCACTGTCACTTCAATTTTTCTGTCCCACTAAATTTAATTGCCACCGTTTTCCACTACAATCCGTTAAGTAAAGCCTGGAGATAATTTGCACTTTAGCTCAGATGGCTATTGCCATTTAACCACTGATTTGCATTGAGATTAGTTTGCTGTAGTTTACAGTAAAGTATTGTACTAGTTAAAAAAAACTGCTCAGCTATTTGACAGATACTAGAAAAAAGTAGACTCTTTATTATTTTGTGTGACAGTGAAAGTGACAACAAAGCCTTCAATGTAAATTCCAGTTTTCTTAACATTGTTATATTTGCTGGCTTATTCACACAATGTAATAGAGTATTTATACACAATACTCACTCTGGTAGGTGGCATTTCTATTCTCCTCAAATTGCAACAATTGGTAGTCATTGGCAGCTCTAACTAAACAACAAAAATAATTTTTGTAAGGTGTCGACCCAATGTTGCCTGCTATCTGCCAGATAGTATTTTTTCCCAGTACAAGTTTGGGACATGGTGTATGTCTGCATCTTACTATATACTTATCCAGCAGAATGCATTTTCTTTTTTTTTTTTAAATGTTTTCCTTTTCCAAGCTTAAAGCTGCATGTTGTGTGTTTATTAATACCTTGTGCTTTACTAGGCATATTGTAGTGAATTCTATCTTTTTGGAGCATTACTCATTTTATTGCTTTTTTGAGTTACATGTAAATATTAGAGCAGAAACATTAGTTCATTTTTTTAGATAGCCAGCAAAAAGTTGTCAAAAGTTGTCATCCTAATTAAAGGGATTTAAAAGCTTTAAAACCATTGCTGATGTGTATGTACCATTGTAAAAATTCTAGTTTGGGAATGGTTATCTTATACCTGTATTCACTAAAATATTGGGTTGCTGACTCGAGTCAAGTATGCAGCCAGTAAAATCTGAAATCCCTTCATATTCATATTTGTTAGCTTCCAGGTTTACATTAAGCATTATAGCGCTTTGTGAGAACCATATGTACTGATTCTGGTTAACTAATTTAAGTTACTACTAGGTACAATTTAATTTTATTTATTTGACTCAAAAGTTTTGATCATGTATCCCAACCAGTACTATATGTTTTTTAAATAATGAAGAACATGATTATATATGTTTTAAATATGATTTAAAAAACCATTAAGCTTAGTTATGTGGTTTCTTGAGCAGAAAATGATACCTAGTTGTAACTTGTGATACACTTATAATTGGTTGTGAAGTGTGTTATAAATTCTATAAGTGCAGTCATGTGTATACATACATGAAAAAGTGTGCATATTTTCTGCAATATTTCTTGCTTTCTCTATAAATGTGTAAGCAGTCATGTTTCTTTGTGGAAGCATTTACGGTGGCACCCTGCATTATGTTAAAGTTGCGTGCCTCATACATTGTTTCAGGATTCTTCATCATGGAGTGATGTCAACAATTTTGATACCAGTGAAAAAGCAGATTCCGTACACAGCAGTTCTCCATCAGGCCGAGACTCCGAGCCTCTGGATGAGGTTGACAGCCTACGTGGCCATGAGGCTGTACCTGATCCAGACATAGGCAAAAATATTCTCTGTATGGGTTCTCCCACTTCGCCCAGTTCCCTAGATTGCTCAAAGTGCAGCCATTCGCCGTTGACCGTCTTGTGCAAAAAGAGAGGGCACCTCAGTTCCCTAACCAGTGCAGCCAGTGGTCTCTCCCCTATCAAATGTCTGCCCTTCTCTCCCTCTCAGGTAGATGAAGATTTTTGCAAAATTCTCACTAATTCTCAACAAAGAATTAACAATATAGAAACTAAATATTAGGAAATAATGACTAATTCCTCTTACACTCATTGATTTACCTTTGTGATTGCTTCACTTTTAAACATGGAGCATCTGTATGAGTTTACCAATAACACTAACTGGTGTCTGTGTTTAGCACTCTGGAGAAGGTTTGCTAGTGCTTTCTGTCTGTTTGCTCTTGTATCTTATCTCTTTGGTAATGGAGCTCTGCTACACTTTTCTGAATCACTTGTTTCCTTCCACAATACCATACTTGTGTGCTGATTAGTATTATACAATGTGTTTCCAGACTTGCTACTTGTTTTATTGCACTATTTATTTGACCAGTATTTTAATTTAATTTGTGATTTCCCCTTGCAGTTCTTGAACCCAGTAACGGCACATGAGGGAATGAACATGGATCAACCAACTTTAAGCTCCACCCCACTGTGTTCTTCTCACAAGACCACCATTACCACACCACTTCACCGAGATCACACACCGCGGCTACAGAAGGAAAATACCATGTAGGTTATTACATAATACATACGCCAAATGTGTTTCCAGTAGAAGGTTTTCTACTTCCATCCTTAAGGTTTTTCAACTAGATGTTCAACATGTTGATATAGGAGTTATGGTCCAGTTTCCACAAAACTTTGACCACGTAGTGTACTTAGTTGTATTTCATCTCATTCAGGCACTGCTAGTTCGTGTTCTTATTGTTGCCAAAGTGTAGATTACAGTAACAAAATTGCAGGTAATAAATATGATTAGCATTTTAGGTTGCTATCTAAAGAGGCCTAAATCTTATTTACATCTTATCTGCACAGTTTGAGTTTTAAATCCACACTGTAATTTACGCTTACCTTTTGTCATTTACAGCCTTAGGACACCAGCCATTAAACGCTCCATCTTAGACAGCTCTCCAAGAACGCCCACTCCTTTCAAAAACGCAATGGCTGCTCAGGAGTACAAATATGGGCCTCTGAAACTTTCGGTAAGCCTATAGATAGAGCTGGTTTGTGCAAGTACAGTAAGTAACGGGAATGTTCTTCAATGCTTACCATGGTTTCTTTTACATTCTTTCAGCATCACACCCCCTCACACCTTGCAGAAGACCTTCAGGAAGTCATTAAACAGGAGACTAATGAGTCTGGCATTGTGCATGAGTTCCATAACACAGATGAACCTCTGTTAAAGAAAATCAAACAAGAGGTAAGAAAATAGATTTATTAGCAAGTATCATTTTTGCAGAAGTAAAATGGTTACTTCAAGAATATAAATAAGTGCAACATAGAGTAAAATATTTTAATGTTTTAGGCCTAGTATATTGCTAATATTTCAAGACTTCTTCAGCTCTGATAACAACAAAAAAATGAAAAATGCCATTTTTACTGAAGTTCATAAGTTTATATAGAATGTTTCTTCTTTGTCTGTAAATAGATCACCAAAGATGTTGCAGAACATGCTACATGTCTACATACATATTTCTCTCATGATTGGTATTCTTGGAAGCTTTAGCAACTATGCCAACGTAGTTGAACAGTTTTTTAACTATTTTAATTTTACGGCAGCATTCTGTCATCAATGCATGGATCTCATATTTGAATATATTTGTTGTTTTCAGGTGGAGTCACCAACTCATAAGATGGAAAACTTCTACTGGGAACATGATAACCTCACGGCACAGTTATTTTCACAGCACAACATTATGGAAGATACTCCAGTAAGTCAGCATTTTATTGACATACTCTTGCCTTATACTTACCACACATACTGGGGAAAATTAATCACAAAAGGTGCCAAATATGAATAGGCTATGTTGTCATTTGTAAAAAGGAATTAGGCATATTGTTTGTTCTTTCCCATATCAGCCTATCTGATGATCTACTTGATGATCCTTATTGTCTACCTTAGGCCATTGTTTTTGTTGGCAAGTGTTAGAAAGGCATTTGGGGTCCCTACTGGAGAGTTTCTGGTCTCTGTCTTTAGGACTTATGTGAGGGAAAATACAACATTTTGAGTTGTCATCAGAAAAGGAAGAGAGGTGAAATGTTCTATTCAGGAAGATTGGTTTGGTTACTACTGTCTGAGAGGATTTCCTCAATAACACAAATACACATAAAACCTTGACAGGAGTTTTAACCATTCTTGCCTTGAAAATTAAATACAATAATCCTATTTGTATTGTGAAGAATTGTATTGCATATTGCAAGATCATTCAGTTAGCCTATAGGCCCAGATATGTTTAGATCTGGAAGCTACTGGTGGGTTGAATAATTTATAGTGATTTTTCCCTTATAGGGAGATCTATATATGGACATCCACAGCAAAGTTCAGTTGGGGAAGTTTTATTGTGCATACATAGGTTTTCCATTAAAGGTAAAAGTGACATGAAGTTGTAGCAGGTGTTCAAAGCTGGAAACATCAAAAACTGTATTGTCACTTTTAAGCAGATGTATGCTTTAATAGACATGACTGCAGCTCATAGAGTATAATGTCAACTAATCTATTTTGCACTTTTTGCAGAATCTTCTCACTAGCTCTTTGCTGATGAAACCAATGACTGAAAAGGAGGATCACAGGCTGAGGTGTTTTACTGCTCAAAGAAACCGACCATTTACAAGCCCATTGCAGGTAATTTGTCACCACTATAACCAAATGCCCACATTAGTCATTTTTATCTGTTGAGATGTTGCTGTATATCAATCTGGTTCATTTCCCCCATGGAATGATTCTGTCAGCTTGCATATGATAACTAGTGTCACAATATTCTTTAAAACATGGGAAACTACATTTCTTTAAGGAGATATCACCTTATATTTATTTAGCTCATAAAACAGACTGCTTCTATATTGACAGCCTTCAAATTATAAGCACATACCTAACACTGGAAATCCCACATGCAGCAGGAGTTTGGTGGGTGTCTTTGGCTGCTTACATTTGAGGTGTACAGAAAGTTAAGGAATACAAAATCTATCCAGTATCTCATTTTCAAATTGCAACACAAGATTCCAGGAAATTGTTGGTATTCAGTGGCCTTCTATCAACTTTGCATTCTACTGTGATTTTATTTGTGCAGCTGTTTCTTTAGATTCACTATGACACATCAGCATTGAAACAGAAGTGTTTTTCTTTTTAAGACGCTTACAATGGCGATCCTATATCTAAGTTATATTTATCTTGGGAAATAGAAAGTGAAAAGAGCAGAGAACAATTTACCTCACTTGTAACACAGATCTGATTAGGTAATCTGTAATCTGAAATGTTACAGGTTCACACAGACTGACAGGATTAGCACTTTTTTTAAATCCCTATATTCACTGCATAGATGAATATTGGCATTTATTTAGGGTTTTTTTCATGCTTGAGCAAGGGTTTTGTATACAAGATGCAGACAACTTGAAGTTGTATCTAGATGTTGAGGATATATGATTGTGAAGCAGTTCTATAGGTATCCAGGCAAAGCATTTACCTTTTAGGTTAGGAGTGCATGACACACCTAATAAAATGTTCTATGAATAAAACCAATGAAATAATTGTCAAGTTCTGAGTGAGTGGACACCCTGATTGCAATTTTGGGGAAGAGGGCAAAACCACATTCATACATGAAAAAAGCAGACCGGTTATTTATCATTTGATCCAACCATGTAATATCTGCTTTGGGTCACGTTGGCCTTTACACAGAATCCTTAAGAATTTCACCAAAAACTAAGATGGTATTCACAGTAGCTGGAGTGTGCAGCTCTACTTTTCTGTGGACACATACTGTGCAGGAAAAGCCATTATCTCAGAGGCATCTCAAACTAATCTCAAATGCAAACAGAATACAGCTGAAGCACATAGACGTAGGCCCTTACAAATGTTTACAATTAAAACGTTCATTAAAAAATTGACTTTGTGTCATTTTGAATAAGAAAAAGTCTCATCTTAAATATTACATAAAATGAATGTATGTTTTTCTAAAAAAAATTATTTATAATTAAAATCTAATCTCATTTCTCCACAGCAGCTTGGCAACACATTGGAAGCAATCTCTTGCGGAAAGATAGACGAGCACAAGCTGTATACAGAAATGTATCATAAATGCATGAAGACGGTATCCACTCTTGTCATGTGAGGGGCTGGTGGATTTCAACAAGCATTATGATTTTGGAAACACTTAAAGGATAAATTGGGATTCTGATAAACAATTCCTCTACATTAAACTTTGGGAGTTTTGTAAATTGGGAGACTTTTGTTGTGGTACAACAGTTGGGAGAAGCACAAAGTGCATTTTGTTTTAATCTCTGAGCTTTTTGTTGGATTTTCATCCTGCCAATAAAGTTATTTGGGGGGTGTACATTTCCACATACAAAAAATGACAATTCTGCCTAAGTATTTGGGCGTTGCGTTGTAATTTATTACATTGGCAAAATCTGAACAGTTGTTAAAGAACAAGTAAACTTAATACCAGTATTGTTTTATGTATATTTGTTTTTACATTAAGAGCAGGAGCTCGATCATTTACTGTCTATAGTTGACAAAATGCGTTGATACACAAAACTGTAGCAAGCATTACTACACGATTAACAACAAATGTTCACAAGCACAAGATACATGGTTTTAATTCTGTGAATGCTGAGAACTGTATTTTATTTTTCAGATATTTGTAAGAAAAATATATTTGTATGAGTGCTGATTTTTTTTTTTTACATTTTTATACAAAATTAGCTTGCTTTGAAAGGCTACTGACTGGAAATAATGTTTTGTATTAAAAAAAAAAAAAAAACAAAAACAAATTTTATTTTTATTCACTAATTTAATTTTTTTATAAACGTAAAGAAATAATGCAAAGAATAAATGTTTTTCTTCTTATCCCTTGTCCCTGCTGCTAAGTTTGTAGCATGTAGACATGCTGGCATTGTGAAAGCATCGTTGGAATAAGGACAAAAAGACCACTATGTTGAAATACGCTTAATTATGCACTAGCATTCGATAAAGTTTTGTATTTTTTCATGAACCTTTTTATACATCTTCTGGGAGAGTTTTTTTTTTTCTTAATTTGCACCTTCAGTTTGGGAGAAGACTGCATCCATGTGTTCATATTTTATATATATATATATATATTTTTTGTTTGTTTGTTCCACCTGAGATTTTCTTTCTCAGTCTAACCCAATTCTCTTCTGTCCTGTACAGTTACTGCCTTCTGTCTAAACCTGCAAAAATGAACACTGTATTATTGCGAGTTTTTTGTTTCTGTACTTCAAATTTGCTGCCTTATTGCATTTTGTGCAGCATTTCTGCACTTATTTTGTACTGCCTTTGTTAAAAAAAATAAATAAACAAAAGAGTGTTTTTTTAATTGTGTGTAGTTGTTATTCTTGAAAAACCAAAAAATGTGTGTATAAAAAGCGTAGCACAATAGGTCTTAATATTTTGCGGTTTATTAGAAATCCATAAACTGGCACATAGGAAGATACTGAACAAATATATAGAACATCCCTGCTATTCATGAGGTTCAAATTAAAAGCATAGATCCTGTACCATTTGAACCTGATAAGTGGTGTTTTTTTTTTTTTTTTTTTTTTTTTTTTTTTTTTTACCAGGTACCAGCAAAACAGAACTGGGTTCTACCAGTAAGGATTTTACAATTTGAACAATCAAACAGTTGCCACTTGCTGCTTACGTTCTTGCAACCATTTCTTGTAAATATAGCAGTTTATAGACATAGTTTTAAAGTTTTAGACATAGTCCTAAATTTCACTAGCATATCATGTCTTATAAACCTGAGATGTTACACTTTACTTTTATTTTGTTTTTATATTTGTATAATTTTCTTAGGGTTTTATACCCCTTTTTACTCCATGAAGATCAGCTGTCTAAAAGGACTTAAAATCACTGCAGGGTCGACTACGCATTTCCAAACAAACCCTGTTCCAATTGAGGAAGAATGGAGACCTCTCTGTACCACATTTTCACAATTATTATGTAGTAGCCCAGTTAGCTAATCTTTTAGTGTACCACTCTCAAACAGACACACCCTTTTGCGTGGCAATAGAGGCGGCAGAGGTGTTTCCCCTCCCCATTGATGGTCTCCAATGGGCCCCAGTGGCATCACAGGGTCGTATCACTAATCCAATCTTGAAACATGCTACAAATATGGGACAAACATAAAAATGAGGCTGGTTTAATATACACACACCTCTGGTGTCTCTTTTTTTACAATCAGTCATTTTTCCCCAGGTTGCGAGAATTACTTGGCCTTTAAATGGTGGAGGGCACATATTTTTAAAAAGGGTTTATGATATGTTGTGGATACACGGAACTAAAAGCTTTGCTTTCTTAAGAAAAAAAATACAACATTCCAACCAATTACATTTTCTGCTATTGGCAAATTAAGCGTTTTGTGACTAAAACGTGTAAAAATACACCTAACCCATTGAGGATGACCTCCTTTAAAAGCATTTGTAGAATACTCCACAACCCTATAGGTAATATAACAATAATCTACAGTTCTCTTTTAGCAGGTACAGCATGTAAAACTACACGCCTATAAGTCTAATTGGGAAACAGATCTACAAAAGAAACTTGACCCTGAGATGTGTTGCCAAATATGGGATAGCAAAGCTAGATGTTCTCCCAATAGTAATGTCACAGAGGCAAACTATAAATTATCAATACGTTGGTGTATGCTGCCTGCCAGGCTCTGCAGGTTTTCGGCCACTTCCTCCAGAATGTGTTTCAGAGGGTGCTCAGTGAAGGGCACATTGTTTCCCATCTGGTGGGAATGTCCAAGGATACGCAGATTTTGGATTGCTGTGTTTCAGCTTGTATATACGGTGCTGGGAAAATCCATACCAAAAGCCCCTAAGGTTGCTCTACTAAATGTTAAACCTTAACACTAAACATTCTCCAGTACCCCCTCCTACAGTTCTTTTTTTTACTGCAGCCAAACAGGTGAGGGCCAAGGCTTGGAGCTCGGCTACACCTACGGTGGCTCAAATGAAAAGAAAGATGTCCTAGTATCTAACCAATGAGAAAATGTCTGCCGTTCTACACAACAAACATGATAAATTTTGGGAATCGTGCATTCTATTTACCACCTGATTTTGATTATTCAGTATTAAGGTCATTATTAAGGATTTAAATCAAGGACTTGCTTCAGGACGTGAGAGAAAATTGCAGGTTCGGGGAGTTGGTTGCAACACCGCGGTTCTCTTTGTCCCACCGCAGCCAGACCCCTTTGTCCCCTATTTCCCTTGTTCCCCACTCCCCTGTGTGTTTTCTGAGTTTTTGTGTTTGTTAGAGTATAACGCCTGAAATGTCCCAGGTTCTTTGCAAGAGACTGATGGACTACCATAATTTACCTTCTTTTTATGTTGGGACATTACCTCATCATCTATCAGAGACTCTAAGGATCCATAAGGTATTTCGGCCACCTGAGGAACTTCCCCTCTTAATGTGATCATCATTCCTATTGGTTTTTGGATTGTTTTCAGTGGTTTGTACTGTGCATTGTTTTTAGTTTTGAGCATTGTATTTATACGCTCTATTCTATGTACTCTAGTTAAAATTTTTCTTGTTGAATGTCTAATCGTTAAATCGAAATGAAAAAGGAAATTACTGCAAGGTCCTGCAATAACTTATTAAACACAAGAATCTGTAGCTAATGGAATAAAGCTTGCGGTAATAAGCAAACACATAACTGAAAGCCACTGATTCCAACTTTACTTGTTGAAACACTGGAACTGATTGACTGGCAGGTTTACTCAATTCACACTGGAAAAACTAATTTGATCATTCCAGGATAAATATTTGGACACCAAGTTATTTCTTTATGTACGCCCCACTGTAGATTCAATCAGAATTGCTTCTATAAAACTGATTTCATAAGGAGTGGCCTTCAGTAACCCATAGTAACCTGTACGTCAGGAAGGAGGTCCATGGACTACAAGCGCTCAGTAACTGCACAGGCTTGCAAGATCAGACCTTTGCCTGCAGTCACAGAATGCATGCCAATAGGGCACCAGTAATTACAAAGGATTTGTTTAAATATCATCAATGCATGTATCTGATGCTGGATATTCTTTCATACACCCACTCTTCTGTTATTGACCATATTTTTGTGTACGTCTGCTGGTTTTATCTACTTCGTGAATGCTGTCTTCTTTTTTTCTCTAGTTGATGTGATTCTGGCTAGTGCTCCTCTGCCTTTTGACCGAGTATAGTCCGTGACCATGGTTTGGCTCTTGACATGCAGGAATTATTTCTTATAAATCTAAATTCATGATCTGAAAATGCTGCCCACATTATCATTTGCTGGGGGCAAACCGTGTGATTCTAGGTTACTGCACTCCAGACAAGCAGGTCTATTTTTTCCATATGACCCTATTCCAGATTCTGTTATCCTCACTCTTCCACACATTTACTGTGGATCCCCTTCTCCCATGGCTCTTTTTATAGATTTTGTTGTCATCTGCAATGTTCCACTCCACCCTTTGGCTCTGTACTTCTGGTTATATGTTAAATATCCTTAGGCTTATTGGTCTGGCAGATGAAGTTTTGCTACTTTGCCACTCAAAAGTATGCAGGCAGCTAGACTCACATGCTGAAAATTAAATCCGTATTATAAAATTATGTGAGACTATTCAGAGTTTGTTTTGAGATTATGTGCACTCAACACCAACACAAAGATTATTATTATTATTATCATTAAACAGGATTTATATAGTGCCAACATATTACATAGCGCTGTACATTAAATATAATAAATAAAGATACAAAATAGAATACAGAAGAGATAAAGAATACAGACTGTCGACAGTTTTGATTAGCAAATTTTATTAATTTTCTGCATTGTGCTTTTTTTAGTGGTGTATACACTGTACAATGGCCTAAGTACCGCTATTTATCCACTTCTTTTAAGCCCACTCTCCTCCCCTCTGTGATCATTCCCCTTCTGCCATTTATTGATGATCTCCTCTGTCAATGTGTGCTTCTGAATCCATGCCTTCACTGGGGCCAGAATTGTCCAATATGCCATCCATTTACTGTCTTATTCAACTTCGAGTGACTTGTCTGTGAGAATTTTCAGTGCTGCAGGTGTAACTGTTGCTCCAAAACAGTTCCTAAAATGTGGTGTTGCTAATGATTTGAAAAAAAAATTCCTAGTGATTTCTCACCAAAAGGAAACATTGTAATCTTTAAAAAAACACATTGATTGAATTTCTGAATCTGAACCAAATTTCGGGACTGATCCAACTGGATTCCTACTCTTTCTTTTTAAGGTTGCAGGTGTAGTTTGTTATGAAATATTAAGTATGAGACATACAAGTTAAATCTAAGTTAGAGCTTTAAGGCTTTCATTTTAAAGATTCCTTATAGGCAATGGCAAAACTATTGATAAATAGGCCAATAGTGCAAACGTCATTCCTCCCCCTGGTTGTGTGCTGTTTGCTGGGTGGGCTCAGCCTTGCCGTTCCACTTCTCTATTTCGTTTCCTTCTCTGTTCCTTCTTGTAATATGGTGGTATGCAGTCATTCTCGCTCTTCCACTTTTACATGGGGGCTCCTTCTCTCCCTTGGCCCCGTGCCGCATGTTGTGTAGTCTTATATTCATGTCCACTTTCTTCTCTAGTTATTCTACTTCACTTCCACCTGTTCTCACCTGTTTAGTTATCTTCTTCATTCTAAACTCAGCTTACCTCTATGATCATAATCTTTTTGTTCCACCAATGCTAGCTTTGCTGTCTGATTATTCCTAGGCGATCGAGAATTAGGGGGCAGTGCTGCATCTCTTTTTTTTTAAAAAGGGTGTTGCACTTAAAAAAACACAAAGAAACAATATTTGTTCTTTAAATAAAAGGGTTGTCTACCATTTTATGTAAAGTGAAAATTCTGAGTTTAGGTAAGCTTTAATTCTACTTGTACCCCCTTAATTTGGCTATTCTTCTTCCATTCAATCCATGCCAACAGTCTACATTTTTTTATCAATCCATGTCAGTGTTCTCTCTGGTCATTCTCTTCTTTTTCTGTCCATGTATGCTTTCCTTCCATCATTTTCCTATACAAGTAGTCCACGAGTTAAGGACATCCGACATACAGACAACTCCTAAATATGAACCGGGGCTTCCCTGCTCATTCGTGTGCAGGACAGAGGCTGAATGGGGGGAAGGGGAGCAGTTCACATGACTTGCAGAAGAAATATTTTGCTAAACACAGCTGAGACTGAGCTCTGCAACTTCTTGTAACTCTTTAATGACCAAGACAACACACTGCCTAAAAATATGTTGAGACAAACATCTGTCCTAATTGCATTTATTAAAATATTGTATCTGTTCCAACTTACATACAAATTCAACTTAAGAACAAACCTATAGTTCCTATCTTGTATAGAACCCGGGGACTCCCTGCACTTACACATAAGAACAATCTATATTTGATCATTGTGTACCACTTTTATGCTTGACATTTCAATTACATAGCATTTAGGTATTCAAAACAAGCTATACATATTATATTACACAACAACTAAATGACTACCCAACAGAAAATGCACCCACTCCCAAAATGATTCTGTTCATACACAGACACATATTTGTTAATGACTATACATTTATACGGTACACACAATTAAAACTTTTAAGGACATGACATATCTTTTACCTAAATGAGCAATTGTCAAGTTTGCCCACTAAAAATAATAAAAATGTTTGAAAATAGACAAACAGTAACTGCATTTATAAAACATATAAAACATATTACAGTATAGGTACAATTAATGAGTGTATTATCTTTGCCATTTTACCTTTAGTTTTTTTTTTTTTTTTTTTTTTTGTTGCACGCATATGTATTCATAAAAAGCAAATTCATTGCTACTTCCCAGCTATTGTATATCAGTTTGACAGCACGTATTGTTGTAGTGCTATTAGATTTTCTCCAAGTTTGTACATCTCAAGATTATCTCCATGGTGCTAAGAGTAAAGTAACAAAACTTGTATCTCAATGCGGTCATTCAGTTTAGCAGATACATGGTATCAGCAGAAAAGTTTTCAAATTATGAAAAAAAATCAGGCAGTTTCAGAAAAGCAGCACCTGGATGTTATAAAAGATTTGATTTATTATCAGTTGCTGATTACTTTATGGCAATATGGTTCCCCATTCTTCATCTGGAGGCATGGATGTCACTAGTAATGACCCTGACATGCACTGCACAGCAATTCACTAAGTAAACATCCTATGTGCGTAATTAAAGAGATATCGAGGGTTTGGGAATAAGTGTGTCTTGTCTTTCCCCCAGCAAAACAACTTGGAAAAATTGGCCCGAATTTATTTAGTGATAATAAGATTAATACTTCAGTCATATTGGGGAAAACCTGTTAGAGAAGGAAATGACTGTAGTGATATTTTTAATATATAAATCTGTGTCTAGTAAATAAATTAGCTTTAGTTGTAAATCTCACTACATGAACATTTTTCCAATGTTTTTCTTCTAAGTACATACACTAAAGTAAATATACACAGATTTAAAATGATGATATGCGAAGGGTAGTGATGATTTGCAAAGGGCAATATAGTCACTAATCTACTTCCACCTTTTATCATGATAAATAAAAGATAAAATGATAGATTGATAGATGATCATTGGGTGATTACTGTACTATATTTTCCCTTTAGGAAGTTAAAATGAAAGGCAAATGTTGACTTTTCCTGTAAAAGTAAAGCCCGAATCCATTTCCTAAGCTTCTATGTTGATTCTGTGATGGGTGGTGATAATGACAAGAAAAAAATAAAAGCGTACCTATACTCAGAATTTTCACTTTACATAAAAGGGTAGAGAACCCCTTATGTAGGGTAAAAATTCAGTATTTTGTTGAAAAAAAAGGGTGCAGCACAACTTCTAATTCTTGGCCACCTAGGCGGTCGAGAATGATGGAAGTGCAAAGCCTCCCAGGATACCTAAATCAGGTAGCCCAGGAGGCCCTTGGGCGCTCCTTCTATGCATGCCCGAGCATCTCGGGCATGCGCAGAAGGAGCCTTCTTGATAATAGAGATGCACGGTGAGATTGGCAAATGTATTTTTCATCCTACGTCACCCGATCTCATGCCTGGGTCGGGTGATGTAGGGTGAAGAACCCGGGAGAGAAGATGAAGAAGGCGGCACCTGGAGAGCCGGCTCTGGGACGGATATTGGAAGGATGCAGTACCAGATGCCGGACACCCCAGGAGTGATCGGACTGCCCTGCGGGATTGAAGGTAAGTGTGTTTTTGTTTTTTTCACTTTTGAGTATAGTTCCTCTTTAAGTAGAAGACCATGAGAAACCTGTGAAAATGATCTGATCAAATCAACCATTCTTCAAGCCACTGACCATATATTTTTGTGGTTCAGTGAAAACGCTAGCTTCAACTGCACAGAACCCTGTACACTCAAAGTTTAATCATTTAGCTACTAAAATACCTCTAGTGTTAGTTTAGCTTACTTGTACAATGGCTAATAAAAACTATAAGTTAGTGGACTTTTCTGACATTAAACCAGGTGGCAGAACTTTCAATCGATATGAAGAGATACCTAGCTAGAGTTATATGCAAATATCTATCCAAAGTAATCTTACAGATATTCAGATAGTAATATAAAAAGAAAAACGTCTCAGTTCAAGCTCCAACATATCTCTAAAAGGGATGTAATAAAAGTAGTTCAAGGTAGCAGGGATATGACATTCCCACACTCTCCAGACAATGTTCAGAAATGTTTTTTTTAGTTTTTTACCCTGCACATATAAACCCACCATGATACAGAAGGTGTGGAAAATAAGTCATTTTAGCATTTCTCACATTTATCTGTGTTCGTTTGAGCTTTTTCATCACATGCTACTAAAGCTCGTGGTAGATGTTGGAGCACCAAGTAAGAACTGACCACAACTTTTTCCTGTGATGCCTGCAGAAACATCCAAGCACCTTGATATTCATCTAGTTGAAAGGAAACCACTGACCCCCTAATTCAGGGACAATTACCATCACCTAGAAAAAAACATCAACACGCTTATCTGCTCCATTCTACAGTAAATGCCCTAAAAACATTACAATTCATTTTTTTGAATGGTTATGATTTATGACTATTAATGCCTTGAAGCAAAACTTTACTTTTCCAATACTGTTATTTAGCATAAATAGATTCTACTTGCTTTCCTTATATCATCCTGTCATGTCCACCTCTTGACTGTACCAAATTGCTGTGCCCAACGTTTACACAGGATATGCAAGCTTTGTACTGTAGGCAAAGCATTACAGGGAGAAATGTTGGCTGCCTTATCTTCAGAAATGGTAGTTGCCGGGTATCTAGCAAATTCAGAAGTATGGCATGATCTTCTAAATACTTGTTTACGTAAATTGCATTAAAAAGTGTACATTTTACATACAGACCTCCCAGCAATGTACTATCTGATCAATACACCTGTAGAAAAAGTTAGAAAATGTTGCTCTTATACACACAACTTCCATCCATAGTACAGTCTTTTTAAGCAAGATCCTAAGAATGCTGAGTATCCCAATGTCATGTGAAAATGATCCAAGCATTATGCAGGAGAGTCTTCTTGCAAGATTTGACAGACGTTGACGATCACTGCCAAGCATCCCCTTTACATGTTATTGTAAACTTAAACCCTAGTACTCAATGAACATGGGGGAAAGCTGTTTATGTTAATATTACAATAGCTGTATCAATAAAACATAACTTTCAACCATGATTCACACATAGCAATTAACCGTCATTTTACATAAATGATTCATTTTAAATTGGATATCCTACATGCACACAAGCTGCCACATGGCGTACAATTGATATAGAAAACTGTCAGTTGAATGTATTGCATTTATATTGTTATTAAAAGCCATCAACTGTGTTTTTAATTCGCTTTTCCTTGACATATGAATAAAGCTCGGGGGCATCCTATTACATCACACAAACCAGCTCTGCAACTTTCTGAGTAATTGCTAGCTAAATGAATGCTGTGCTTCTATAATCCCAAGGCAAAGAATATTAATAACATTGTATGATTACTGCATTCACCTTAACAAAGTAAAACTCGCACCTAAATACCTAGCAATGTATGGACTGCAGAGAAGGAGCTGGTAAAAGCTTAAAATAAAACTTGACAATCACTTCTATTAGTGCTCCTGACTTCCTGGGAGCCGATAATATGTTTATTATGAAAGAAGAATATAAGTATAGCGGTTTAGTGTTTGTTTTTGAATAATAATTACAGAATAGTCCGTAAACTGTAATCATGTGGAATGTAATGTAAAGGCATGACTAGGCATTTGCATTTAATTTGCAATCAGTTTATGATGATTAACTGACAACTGTACCCTTAGGGCCCATTGACACTATTTTATAGTGGTTACATACATTGCTTCTAGAACAGAAGCCGCTAACCTTTCAGACCTCACAGACCACTAAATTCATAATTTTAAATCCCGCAGACCAATAAAATGATTTTATTTAATAAGATAAATACATTTGTAAAATAATGATTTTCCTAATGGTTCCTGATGAGGACTGTGGAGGCTCTGATTCATTGATCAGCTCACGGTTAAGTGAAGTATTACTATTGTTACTATTATCATTAGTTGCATTATCTTTGGTATTACTAAAGTTTGCTTTTTCTCACTCATTATGGGTTTATTTCATTCCAATCTAAGACCAAACAAGAAATGATAGTTATCAAAAGTCAAGTAAAAGTCAGTAAATATAACAGTTAAAGAAAATACACAGTTAAGGTCATACTTACCTTAAAAGAGCATCTGAGAAATAAATAAAATAAAACAATCGGATGAGAATCGGTATTCGCGGAGCAAGGCGACTGTTGTAATGGAAACAATACGGCTCGGCAACGGTCTCCTCATACAGACCACTTCCATCACGCTGCGCCTCCATTGTTTTACGTATCTAGTACAGTTTGTGAATTTAGTGCAATATAAAAGCAAAAATTGTCATTCGGAATATAATATATTAGAATAATTTTTTTGTTTTAATAATTTTAAGACCTAAAAAATGCAAATAATGTCTGTGGATCACCAAAATCTTCTCGCAGACCACTGGTTGGCGACCACTGATCGAGTTATAACACTTGCATTGTATATCATATGATCCATCAATGCAATGAGGCATACTACAGTAAAAAAAATTGCATGTCTGTTTTCTTTTGGCTTAAAGTGTGTTAGGGCAGCCCTTTCTATTAAAATGTGTGTAAGCCTATCTTATAGTGTAGGTTGGAGCTTAGACCTTAGTGAAGGTTGGCCTACACTTATACACCTTGACAAAACATAAATCCAATCACTAAAATCTCACATAAACTTTGACATATTCATGTCATTTGACCTGTTGGGTATTGTCAATTTAATTGTTACTATCAGGTTGCTGGTCAAGAGCAATCGCATGCACCCCAACACTGGAGTGAGTACATACAATCAGGAGATCCAGTAATGCAAAAGAGGATGAAAAAAAAAAACATTTATAAATAATATATAAAAAAAGTTATTAAATAATGTTATTAATAATAATAATAATATTAATAATAATATCCAGTGTACTGTTCAAACTAATTGTCAACAATTTAAAATTCCATCTACTTTAATCCTTAAATTACACCTGTCATGAAAAAAACATGGAGGTTGACAATAATAATAATAATAATAATATAAGTCACTAACTTAGAACAAGTGAACCCACATGGTGGCTTGCAGTGCACAGGGAAAAATGAGACAGGTACATTTTTTGTCCTCCAGCAAACCTGGAATGGATCTCACAGGATTCAAAACATTTCCTAGCAAAAAGCAAATTACTTTGAAGAAATCCATTCCAGGTTTGCTGAATCGCCCAGCTTTACTGATGAAAGTGTATTCTCTCCAGCCTTGAAGAGCTTTAATAAATGAGGCTCATATTGTAAGGTTGTCTTCAAGAATTCCCAATCGTTCTTCGTCAAATTTTCTCAAATGTTTTAAACTTGCTTAGTTCTCCTACCTTTTAGTTAGGGATGGACAGGCAAGGTTTGCAAATTGAATTTTGCAACGTCTTATTTTCACCATTTTGCAAATTTACACTTTTGACCTGTTGTAAATTGCAAAGCCCCTGAATGTGGTATCATCACCAAAATTGCTAGGGATTAAGAGGTGGCCTGTATGTTTGCAGACAATTCAATTTTTCCATTTTGTTCGCCCCTACCTAGAATCAGGGTGTATACCGTGTTACATAATCAGGCATTTGGCTGTGTACAAACCTTATCAAGCTGTAGTCACTTCAAGTTGGCCATGCTGACTTTACAGGGAGATCCTATAAGGTAATGTTCTCACCTTGCAAATTCATTGGATATGACTTTTGAAGAATGATTTTGCTGGGAAGACAGGCTAAAAGAGGTATGCTGCTACTTCTTTCCTCACAAGGGCTACAAAACATTACATTTGTTTTTAAAGGAAGTGTAACAGTTTGTGGAACCCCTTCCAGTAGACTTTTTTTCATTAAAATGGTCTTGGTAATGATGACTTACAGCAAGCTACAAAGAAGGAAAGCCTTCAGGTCCATTCTAGAGATATTCAATGTCTGGTTTCCTAGCTGGGTCATGCATCTACTATACTGGCCAGGAACACTGCAAATGAATTATTTCCAGTGACTGGGTCCATACTAATGAACATCACAGCTATCCAGAGATGTAGCAACCTCCATTGGAATAAAAACAAGCAGAACCCCCATGTGCTGTAAACATAGGGCATGATAAGGACAATTTGTAAAAAAAATTGTATGGTGCTTGGCAATAGCGATCTCTAAAAAGGGAATTTACTTTTGCTGGGGACTGTAAAGAACAGCTTTGTTAAAAGTGTCCTTAAAGCTAAGGCATTTCAGACTAATGTGTAATGAATTGTATGGTATTAAACTATTTCACTATTTGTTATTAATATTGTTTTAAAATTATTATGACTCTAAATACAACTGTCATTTTTTATTGTGTAAATGAGATGATCTCATGGGTAGTGGTAAAAAAAATGAACAGCTCTTGGAGCTAAAGAATAATGGGGCTTACACAAAGCATTAGGAGTTCTGAGCTGTTCATCTGCAAAATTAAGGATGTTAATTAACACTCCCTCCACAGGGAACTTTCTGGGAAGACTTCGGTCTGCAGTGTGAAATAGTTAAAGTTTTGTCAGCATTACACGTTGCTGAAGTCTTCTGCAGTACATCATGATGGAGCTTTATAACAGCCAAGAGCTTGCTAACAGATTCAGTAAATAGATAAAACAATATGGTACAATATTCTTGTACTTATTACACCCAAAGACAACAATTTATCAAAGTTCCCCTAACTAATGTTATATACATTTTTTACATGTTATATATATTTGTGTTGTGCTAGGATACCTAGTGTTAGACTTCTTGTTAAACAGGTGTAACTTAACTACAGATTCAGCCTTCACTATACTGGATAAGCCAGTATTAGAGAGGAAAGAAATGTAATAGTCTAAATGGGACGGTGTCAGTCAACATTGCTTGGAAGAGTGCTGACAAACAAGGCTGCACCTGTATGGTGGCAAAGTCACAGAGATTTTGTCCAGATAGTCCCTTGAGTGCTTTGTTCAACCAGCTGTCACAGTGCTTTGGATACAGGTGGAAGAATGGACTTTGCCATCTATAAAAGAAGAGTGTAATAGCAGAAACCAGCTTCCTCTTTAACTCCCCGGGGATAAGTGTTATTGTATTGCTGTATACTAAGATTGCATGAGTGGCAGCTTAATGAGTAGTATATATGATCCTGGATTATCCGTGCACATGTGATACCTATAGCTATTTATTAAAAAAAAAAAGGTGTGAAGAAGAGAATTTAGTTCTCCACATTTTTTGTCCTGCACTTTCAGAAACATGTTGCTGTTTTTTAACCTCATACTTATATAGGTGGAAAGAGATTTTCTTTCCTGGTGACCAAGCCTATATAAGAGGAGAATAGATGTACTGTAATTTCCCTAAAATGCCAACTTTTTTCAAACTTTGAAATCCATGGAACTTAATTCATGGATTGCCCCTTGGTACTTAAAAGTGGCAAAATGCAGTTATAGACTGAAGTTGCATCAGTTTATCTCCAAGTAGCTAAATTAAACAAAACATCAGGCTGATCACCAAGTATATAAATATGATCAACATGGAGCATGTGAAAAGTGGCAATAATAATAAAAGTGGAGATCATGCTAAAAAAGTACTAACCTTTTTATATGATTGTTGCTCATATAAAAACAAGGCAAACATAACAGTGGAGTTATTGGAATATCAATATTGCCAATTCATAAATAGCAGAAATATATGCATTGTAGTTTAAATACAAATAACAATACCTTTATTACCTACCTAAAAGAATGTATGCCTTTTCAATTGAAAACAATGTTTTCAGATAATTTATGTATAATTTATTTATGTAAAAATAATATAGACTGTCTGAAAACTAGTGAATTGCAATCATTTGTGCTTTTACATTTGTCAACTGTCCAGTAAGGTTCACTAAGGAACCCTGTATACAAGGGAAGTCTTCAACTTATGGTGCAGTCAATGTGTTGAATATAATTATTAAAGCATTAAAAAAAAAAATTATTCTTCTGCATGTATAATTCATTTTTTCTGATTCAAAATCTGTAAGAGATTGCAGATCTTATAAACTAATGCACTGATATGATTTAAAATCGATTTCAACAGTTACACATTACAAAAAAACAAGGCAACAGGTATGTTAAATAAAATAAATTTATATGCTACCAAACCTGTCTCACTTAGGTTATACCTGTCCGATCAGATATTAAAGAATTCTATCAAATCTATCCTTTCAGGAAGAAAAATATTTGCTTCGAGGGACATCGTTAAAAAAAGTCAAAGGTCAGGACTATGCAACATATAAATTCAACAGATTACAGCATACATATGTAAATTACATCTAGGAAAAATGTAAACATATGGTAAATATAAAAATTTGGAGTTAGGAGACTTTTTTGACAAACTGAAATAGAATTAGTTGGCAGCAAGCTGCTGAATAATACAGGTCTGCATCGGCTTTATGTGTAGTGCTTTGCTGAATTTTGTGAGAGGTATTTGTATCTACGTAGGTGAATGACAACAAATCCTCGAGAAAACAAGAGTCAATGGCCAGACGTTTAAAGTGGACATCCGGTCTAAATAGGAGTATAAGAAATCTTTATTTTTTATCTTTTATTTTTTTTTATTTTATTTTTCCAATGAGGAATCCAATTCCAACAATATATAGTGCCAAGAGTAATGCAAGCTCCATCAAGGTCCACTGGGCCCTTTTTCTAACATTCAGTTTAAGCCCTGGAAAAGGTGTAGATCTGCTACATATTCTTTAGAGAGAACTCACAACCATATATTGCTCATGTGTGATACATTTTTTAAATCTTCCATGAAAAGATAAAGAAACACTATATGTTGGCAATGGGAGTCTCTGTCCCTCTACATTTGACACAACCTTTATTCCGGACCAGATTTCCAACCCCTCCATTTTCTCTGTGACGTTACCTGTCCTGTTCTGTTTTACATCATGTACAGGTAGCCCCCGGCTAAGGACATCTGACATACGGACGACTCCTAGATATCAACGGGGCTTCCCTGCTCCCTCGTGTGCAGGGTGGAGCGCTTAGAGGGGGGCAGTTTGCATGACTTTCAGAAGAAATCTTTTGCTAAACACAACCAAGGCTGAGTTTTTCTACAAGGTCTTGTAACTCTTTAATGACCAAGACAAACTCTGCAGTTGTTTCCTTTTGCATATCAAAGCACAGCTTACTCCAGAAGTTAATGAATGTCTAGGCTCCATAAAGTTTTTTTTTGCTTTGTTTGTGATTAACTTACAGTGAGGATTTCATATAGTAACTGACACTACGCTGCCTAATAATAAGTTGAGACAAACATTTGTCCTAATTGTGTTTATTAAAATAATGTACCTGTTCTGACTTACATAAAAACTCTACTTAAGAACAAACCTACAGTCCCCATCTCGTATGAAACCCGGGGACTACCTGTATAAGCGGCCTGATGGGTTGTCTACAGCAATCAGGGCCTCTATATCAGCTTTGGTGGGTTAAGCCTGTACTAATGCCTATATTGCAGTGACTTCAGAGATTCTCTAAGGGCTTGCTGAGATACTCATGGAAAAATAGGGGTAGGAAGAATCGGGTTCATCTTTGACTCATCAGGAGGGGTTGAATCAGAAAAAGGGGAAAGAGAAGGCAAGGCAGCTGGCCTAATCCACACACCCTGCATTTTTATATGGCCTGTGGATTCATGTCACTGGGATCCCAATCATCTTGAAGAACCATGGACTAGCCCTTTTCCCAGACAGGTAATGTTCATAAAAGCGACTGCAGCTTCGTCTCTTGTGAGTCCCAAGGAATAAGATGCACTCTGTCTTGAGATTGCTGGTGCCGGGACCATGTTGTTTCAGCGTACATCTGGTGCTTACAACTTTGTGTTTTTAAAATAACTCCTGAGAATAAATGACTTATTGGGCCCGATTCATTAAAGCTCTCTAAGACTAGAAAAGATAGACAATTTTCTAAAATTCAACAGTCATCAGATACAGATTTTTGCTCATAATATCAGCCCAACAGCCATAATGAAACACAAAATATGAATATAAAATTAACTTTCCATATAAAATAGATTTACCTTACCAGGAATTATGCTAACAGAGCCAATTTGCATGTGTTTACAAGATGCATTCATTTATTTTATTTTTTACATCATATGCAGATAAATCTCTCTTAACCAGTGTAAATACAATGAAACAGTGATGTTACTTTGTATCTCTAAATCATGCTACCTAAGGCTAGGACTAGCGGTGAAGGTTACTACTTGCTTGCACCACTTAATGGCTGCAGTGGGGGAAAGGCTTCATGTAGTGTCTACCCGCAATAGCTTAATAGGGGATAAATAGATTTTACTATCAAATCTGCAAATGCTGTTATTTTAACAATAGGTGCTGTGGTGTGGGTTGGCAGGCACAAGCCTTTTAGGAGTACATGGCAGGCTTAAAGAGGAAATAAACCCAAAAACGACCCAAAACAAAAAAAAAATACACTTACCTTCAATCCCGCAGAGCAGTCGATCAGTCCAAAGGTTTCTTCCATCAGGTCCCGCGTCATCCCGGTATCCGTCTTTGGGCTGGCCTGCTGGGTGTCACCATCTTCTCTCTATTATTCTGGGTCATCTTCTTACATCACCCAGCGCAGGCACAAGATCCGGTGATGTAGATGGTAAAAACCTTGCCAATCTCACTGCGCATGCGTGGGATCGGCAATTTCTTTCCCTTTTGGCATGCGCAGAAGAAGCAGCCAAGAGTCTCCCAGGATATTTTCAGAAATTTCAAGAATGATTTATTGTCAAATATCCGTAGCAGCTGAATTTTTATTTTACTTTAATACGGACAATAAAATGTCACAAGAGGAATACCAAAGAGTCCTATAAACATAGAAATCCAAAAAGTGATCACACTGTGTGTGAAATCCTACAAATGTAGTAAAAAAAAAAAACTTTTAATAAAACTAAATACATTTTTATTTGAAAATGGTTACATAAACCAGGTATGTTTACAATGCATAAAGATATTTAATAAAATTTATATAGGTGGTTTCATATTTATCATTTAAACCTGATGACTAGAAAACTTTGACAATATTTTTATAATAGTAAGTTGATGACTAGTGTTTCTACACAACTATATCATAACTGTCTGTCGCAAGCAAATTGGGTGTTTCAGTTTGTTAGACCTGTCATAATAAATTAATTACAGGATGTTGCTGAAATGGCAGCAGCATCTTGCACAGTTTAATATAGCTCAGTTTCCCCACTTCTATATATTTGTGGTTAGATAAATCCTCAGAAAATTTACAGCTGCTAGCTACTAGTTCATATACACACTGTCTGTGACATTGCCATAATCTACATAGATGCTACTGATACTCTTTTTTCGGGAGGAAATGTCTATACTGATATAGATGTGCTACTTTTAATTGCTGGTCAAGAAATAACCCACACTTTGTTAGTATATAACAATACATAACAGATAAAATTCTAGTTTTATAACTAAAAATGATTGCCTAATACAATATGAAAGTAAACTGCAAATATAGGTACACTACATGCTCTTAACTTTTTTGGGGCGACGTACAATGTGAACCAAATCCTAAATTCGATGATCTTTTACAGACCACCAGTTGGGATAGCGGTTTACTTTACTAGCTACAGTTGAACTAAAATTCCACTCAAAAATTTTGCAATCGGACAGGTTTATTATTGCAGAAGAGACAGGCGATGTCCCGTCTGCAATAAAACACACTTACCTGCCTGATCACTGCCTTCTTTTAAGAAAACGATGAGCTGTGCAAGTGCAGCTATGCTTATGATGTGCCAAGTATCATGGTATCCCCTAGGACTGCACACAGGAGTTATGTTATCCTGGCCCAATCAAGATGGCTCAAGATCCAGAAACAGAAAGAGAAGAAGAACATGGTGGCACCTGCAACAGAACAGAGACAGCTAAGTGTATTTAAAAAGTTACAATCAGGTGAGGTTGTTTTATTGTAGAAGGGACATCTGAAACCTATCGAGTAGGAACTCCATCTATAAGCCTTGGAAAGTTTTAGGCACCTAATTATTATATAATTGGTAAATATGGTATATTTCAAGTACTATAAAAGTATTATGGATGCTCTTTTAAGAGTGTTGCATATTGTTTATTCCTGATGAAGTGGTATACGTTTGTGTACATAACTATGAAACGCGTCTGCTGGTTGATGCATAGTTACATCCAATGAGGCTTCCAATGATTATGTTAGCTATATAGAAAGAGACAATGTTAACACTACCATTTTGAGTATTTATTTGTAGATTGTTAAATAAAGGCTAATTATGTTTTATACTACAAATTTTGTGTGCACCAATACATATGTTTTTTAAGCACCTTTAAAGACCCATCTAACCCTATTCTAGATTTGTACCCTTATGCCTCTTTCAGACACCATTTTTTATGTTGGGGGAAATTTTAGCAATTATTCACAATTATCTACGGTGTTTAATCAATTATTTTTCTTAGATCTGTCTTATCAAATAGTTCATTAGCATAAAATTGTTCTGTAAAAAGATCTATATAGCCAAGAACAGGCAATAATCATCTTATGTATGTGGACATTTGAAAACTGCTCCTAATAATAAGTAGAAAATGCCTTCTATTTAGGTAAGACTTCCTCACCCTTGTTTGCTGCTTTCACTAGGTAACCAAGGAACAATAGTTTGTAAGCTAAACTTGTGAGTTTCCAGAAGGGTCAAATGTATTAATTAAACCATGTCACTGAGGCTTGAATTGTTCCACTTGAAATCTTCTCATATTCTGTGATGTAGCTAACAACTAACATAGTGAAATCTAGAATTTCCTAACATCTCTTGCTTTGTTTACATACATCATGAATAATCTGATTATGCTGCCTTTATTGTTTTTAAACACTTCAAATCCATCATGTGAAGCAAAAGTATGAAAATGGAAAAATCTTAAAGATAGTACATAAGGATGTTTGGTTATTATACATTCAGCATTTGATCACATTCAGAATTGTTTTTTAATAAAGAAAAACTTTCCTGAAAGAAACATGAATGATTCCCCATGAATTCCAATTATGCAAATGTAAGTTTACTGTCTGTTATAATGACCCTCTTTCCTCAATACCTTAAACCACTGGTTGTCCAGGTGTGCTGGTGTTTTTACTGTGACTCTCACTGTCTCACAGGTGACAGAGGAAAGTGTGCTGACCTTATCAACCCTATCATACAACTAATAGTGGAAGCTTCAGGCTGGGTATGTGTAATTCCCTACCTAATCCCATGTGGGGTAACGGCACAGAATTTGCACCAGAAGTTGCATATTTGCTGGTGGCCTGTCAGAACTGTTTTGTTTACAAACTGTTTTGTTATCCTAGTTTTAAGATGTAGTATTTTTTTTAACTTCATAATATCCCCCGTTTTGCTGCTTCTTTTGCCATTTGTGCATCCCCTCTATAGCAATGGACACTAACAAAACACAGTATCCCCTATATGTTTGCTAATCTCTATGAAGCTGCGTACACACGTGCAATTTTTGTCGTTGGAAAGGATCTTTCACGATCCTTTCCAACGACAAAAGACTACGCGATGCATGAATGGTGCTGTACATACAGCACCGTTCTGCTCTATTGAGAGGGGAGGGGGAGAACGACGGAGAATGACGGAGCAGCACCCTGCTGCTCGCTCTCCCCCTTCCCTTGCATTAGGATCCCTCGTCGTTCATCGTTCGTGGATCCGCCAGGACGGATCCACAGACGATAAACGACGCCGACTGTACACACGCCAGATTCTCGCCCGATATCTGGCCGATTATCGGGCGAGAAAAATCTGACGTGTGTACGCAGCTTTACCCTGGTGTTCCACTGTTCTTTGCAATTCTGTAGAGAGCATTTATACCTGCCTACTAATATCAATAATATTGCCATGACCAAGTGTAGAATAGACACAGCCACCTGACAGCTTGCTGTGACTACAGAACAGGACCGCTACTTTGTCTTGCAGTCCCCTTGCACTCTGAACTGTATGAGATTCCCAGATGGGGCTGACTTCCACAATGCAGAGCCTGGATCAACATTCTGTGATACTTCATTGTCATTGCTCAATGACTTTCTGTGCACTGATGCATCCTCTTCTGGACTGTATCTGTCAGACTTGAGTCACCTAGAGTTGGGGGTATCCTCTTCACCTTTTTGTTTGCAAGGGCTTTAATACTTTCTTTGTTTCATATTGTTGCAGACATTTCAGCTCTTTTCTCTGACTTTGGTCTATATTTGTTAGATATGGAAAGCTGATTCACACTAATCCCAGAGAGACGCATTCTCCCACAGAGGCAATGCTGGACTCAAAGCCCCCCCCACCCCTATTTATGTTTGTATTCCTTCCGACTCCCACTAATTTCCCGGGACTCATATGCATATAGGCTGATAGAAGATCTCACTAGCTACCTTAAGGCTACGTATTGATTGTTTGGTCTTTCTGGTCCTCTGAAAAGTTGTTGCTTTCTTCCGTTAGCAGAAGTTAATCCTCCCTCCACCTCTTTACCCCCTTTTTCTTCTTTTCTACAGGTATAGATCAGCAGCTTTAAAAAGTCTAGGGTTGTCTAACGTTGGGTCCTTTTGACACATCCTGATTATACAAATGCTGATAATGGTAAATTATCTCTGTGCCCTGTATATCCCTTTTGGCCAGTAAACCAGCCCATTGGTGTGATGAAGCAATAGAAATGTGGGGAGCCAACTAAGGAGACCATTCTCTAAAGTATCATAGTTTGTCAGCAGCCTGGTTCTTTTCTGAAGCAGCCAGTCAAATATTAAATATGTCTAAAACAAATTTCTATTTGTTTTGACAGATTTGAACCTTTTTAGGATTTTTAATATTTTTCCTGCTGTCCCCACTGGGTAAATAGGAAATTTCTGTGTGTTTTGATGACCACTAAAAAATATTAAAACATCTGAAACTTTGAGTTGTCACTGGAACTTGTATAGAAATATTTCAATGGCAACACAGATTACATTGACAGCTGTCAAACTCTTTCCTCGCGCAAATCTATGGGACAGGAAATTAGGAACTTTAATAAGTTGTGTGTATATATATATATATATAATAGTTTTTCAAACAAACTGTAAAGAGAACTAAAAATGGGATACAAGCGCCTTGTCCACATTCAGAATACCAGTTCACTTCTTGTTACAATGGTGAGATGCAGGTTTATGCATCTTTTCAACATCTTTGTATAGGCAGGGTTGGATAAAATATTTAAATAAATGTAATATTAGGCATTTGATTGGGGCTACGAAAATATGGGGCTGCCCTTATAACCTCGGCATTAGAGAATGCTAAGGTTTAGGTTAGGGTTGTGTGCACAGCTAGATTCAATTTATCCAAACAATATTTCCCAGCCAGGAAAGGATGGAATTAGTACTTTGCATGGGGTTTTTTAATGCACACCTAAGGAAGAGATTTTTGTAGCCTTGAAAGCACATGTACAAACAACTAGCATGAAAACAATAGTCTTTACTAGGGCCCTTTCCCGCCTCAGACAAAGTATCTCCTATTCACCTTAACAATTAGAGCAGAAGGATGCAGTGAATGGAATGCCTCATTATTAACTGTGCAACCCATGCCGGCTAGTTCTTCTTATATAGCTGTCTACTTTTGCTTGTGTTGGACTATTGTTAAACTTAAGTGGTCATGACATTTATTTCTCAGATAGACAATTGGAGCCAGGCGGCAGATTTAGTCTGCTGGTCAACAGGACCTTTCGATTGTCATGTCTTTCTGGTCTTTCCTCATTAGTCCCAGTATGACTCTGATCCTCCCCTCTTTGTCATCCTAATTAACCCATTGGATGCTCACAAAGAAGATGCCATGATGCTTTGGAAACACAAGATATATCCTACTGTGTCTTTTTTACTTTGGACTAAATAACTAACACACTGATATCTGTGAGAGCAGGAACTGGTAAGAACCAAAGTTCATATGTGCATTCCTATCTTACGTTTTTATGTGATGACAAATTAATGCTCTCTATCTCTTAACAACTGTATGCAAATAGTCTTCTACAGCTAAGGCTGCCTCATAACATAAGTACCATTCAGCCCTGACGAACTATGCAGTTTTTTTATAAGAATTCTACAATGATAGGTAAACCCAAATGATGGGGTCAAATGTGGAGCTGCATATTTTGATAAATAATAAAAATAATATTATTAATATTATTATTATTATTATTAATAATAAACAGGATTTATAACATAACATATTAAGCAGTGCTATACATTAAATAGGGGTTGAAAATGACATACAGACAGACAGTGACACAGGAGGAAAGGACCCTTCCCAGAAGAGGGTTGATATGGAATGGTGGGTGAGTAGTGAGGGTGAGTAGTGACAGAAAAACACGGGTAGACAGGTTTGAAGAGATTGATTTTAAGGGCTCTTTTAAAAAGAGCAGAAAGTAGGAGCAAGCGGAAAAGGATGTGGAAGACCATTCGAAAGAGTGGAGGCAGCTCTAGAAAAGTCTTGGGGCCGTGCGTGTGCAAAGGACTAAGGAACGAAGAAAGCGGCTAATGGAGTATTTTTCTATCAGGTCAGAAAGGTAAATGGGATAAGAACTGTGCAGAGATTTGAAGGCAAAGCACAGGAACCTTGAATTTAATGGTGGTGGGAAGGATGAATAAGTCTGCAGCATTCATAATAGATTGTGATATAAATAAATAATATATATATATATATATATATATATATATATCACAATGGTGACAATGGTAACACAAAAATATATGTATTTTCATTCACTGAACATAAACAAGTTTGACCCCCGTAACCATTCAAATTTGCAATTTTTCAGATATCGAAACTAGGCAGAACCATTACTTCCCACGCTAAAGAGCAAACTCTTTGTGGACCTTTCCCTCCTCTTTTGTTCATCTCAAATTTATTAATTTCCCAGCCCTCTCCAGCTTAAAGGTCAAGCAGTAGAGTGACCAGCATGCAACATCAGATGGTCTTATCTTGGTATTTTAGGAGCATAAATGGATTTGATATTTGGTTCTGCCATCAGGCAGGGTGGCCATTAAAGTGTTCAGTGTACTGTCTATTTTCAAAAAGATTTTTAGATTTACTACTTCAAGAACTCCCTTACCTTGTAAATTTAACAGTACTTAACCCCCCTGGCTTTCTAATTCTGTCCGTATTTTTATGCAAAAAGCAGTACATTGTTTTGCATGGAAATTTATTTTACATTGTAGGCTTATAATTCTTAGGCATAACTCACCAAAATATGTCCAATATTTATTAAATTTAATAATAAACTTTAAATAAAAAAAAAAAAAAAATATATACAGAAATGACTCCTGTTGCCATTCAAAGTCCATAGGCCAGATGAATTCTTTTAAGATCCTAGAGAATTCAGAGCATTCTATGTCCTGTCAGAAGATGCTCTTACATGCCACACATTTCTCAGTGGAAGAAAAAAAGAGGTTCCACACCCTGCAATGAGTAAGATAGGGGTAAGAATATAATCTTCTTTACAGTTACATTTTACAATTTCTGTTAGACAAGGGTTTATATAAGGTGAAGATTCTGGACCCTATAACCAGATGTTGCTTTTTACTACATGTTCTACTTTAATTTATCTTTCTTAAAGTCTATGTGAGGTCTGCCACTAACAAGCAGACTCTTTATTAGTATAAATTATCTATTCAATCGTCAATATTTTTTGCCAAAAAAGATAAACACCTAAAAAAAAAAGTTGTATCTAACATTATTGGAAGCACCACTTTCCTCACTGAGCTGAGCAAGGGGAAAGAATTATGTTCCCCTCCATACATTGGTTATCAGCATATGATGTTGGTGGTTGGCAATACAGGCATGACCTGCATCGGCACAGCATCCTGTTTGCCCTAGAAAAAGAGTAAACGACACAATCTGACGAGTTTTATATTACTGAGAATACTAAGTGTACACTAAACACAACTAATAACCTCTTTCAAAGATGAGTACACAAATTGGCTGTGTTTGGTGGCTGGATATTTGCAAATCAGAATTGCAGCATGGGGTGTCATTTCTGAACATCAGTCAGAGGGTACTAAAAGAAAAGTAATTTAACACATACATTTACATTCAGGTTTGTGCTTCTTCAATCATAACTGCTTTGGAGACCAGGTTTTATATTTTTGTACTAAGCAAAATACAGCAAGCATTACTGAGACTCCTGAAAGGTAGGAAGACTGTACAGCTAGGAAACAATATGAAGTCTAGAATTTAAGCAGAGAATCCAATGTGAGAACAACACAAACTTTTATTACCTACCGTAGTCTTCTAGGAGTTCATTTTCTTTTACCAAAGAAGCAAAAGGTACATCTTATAGATTTTCTTAACCTGCACAACTAACTATTAATGTATTAAAGATTTGTAAGAGCACAAAAAATATAATTGGAATATTACAATCATTATTACAAAAAGAATACTTTAATGATGCAAGTTTTAAAATCTTGTGGGTATCCTTGGCAGATTTAATACTGAATGTAAACACCACGCCCCACAAAACAAATAATCCATATTTTACACAATAGTAATAAAAATAGAGAAAAAACTTCTAGTACTCAAGTATTTTGTCTCATCTCCCACACCTAATGACAAATTCTGTTTTGCTCACTATGCCCAACTGGTTCTACCAAAAACATCCTGTGTTGTGGGGGATGCAGCTGATGTCTTTGACAAACATATTCACAGCTGCTATTCAACAGTCACGGGTTAGTGACTAGTCTGAATATATTCTTAATCAAAATATCATTTCTAGTACTCTAGTTATAGTAATATGACTGAAACAACCAGCAGGTCATTTATTGGAGTAGTAAATAGTAAATACTGTAATATAAAATTATAAAACATAAACCAAGAACAAATATTACAGCAATTAAATATACAAAATATGTTTGTCACCTTCTAGGTCAAAATCATTTTGCCATAATGTATACAAGTTAACCTTTATGCCATATGGTGTTATGAATATCATAGTCTTTTACTTATTTAAAAAATAGAAATCTAATCAAACGAAACAATTAAAAATGCTGCATAGAAACACATACATACCTCACAATTCCCCCACTGACCCTCAGCCTGCTAAAAAACAGAAAGATTAGATCTAGACTTCCTGTGAAGCCAATAATGATCTATAAAGAATGTAACATGAAATCAATTACTTTTTTATCCTTTCACTTTTCTTCATACTGGTCATCTAGGACCAAGGTATACATCTGTTATGATTGGCTTTGATTAATGTCACCTGGATAAGAAAAAACTTAAGACAGGGATTGTGAATCAGAAAATAATTATGTATTTATATCACATATTCATACATAATTATACAGTATTACCAGTCTATATCACCGATAACTTCTAAGTCGCAATCCCTGTCTTTCGTTTTTTCTTATATACTAATATACAGGGTGAATAAAACATTTATCTTGACAAAGAGACGGAGTATTTATTACTTATGCACCTAATGTCTCCAGAAGCTGATACTGTCAATCTTTTATACTTTACCTTTCTAATTTATTGTTACCCTATTCCATGTTCTTCGAAAAGGAACTAGTAAAGTCAAGGAAAAAAATATTTAGTTGTTATCGGTTGGCTTAAAAACATAAAGTAACATGTGAGCAGTTTGTGACTCTGAGGTCAGTTTAACAGAAAGCTTTCTAATTGGCCAGAAATGTAAGAGGCATTCTTTCTAAATACCACCACAATGTACTGTAAGCTTTGGATTTAGTAATTATAACAGGAGTACCCCAAAACCTAAAAGGTATTTCAAGAGGTTCCCACGTGTTGAAAGGTTTGCAAAACATTATGCTAATTTAGTCCTTTGCACAGGACTTAGCAATTTTATCTTCAATGTGTTACAAGTATCAGAAATGTTATTATGTAGTTTAGGTACTTTGGAGGAATATAGCAAGAGTATATATTGCATGATCAGCTTACTGAGTACCAACAAGATTGAACAGTAAAACTGGGAAATGTATTACTAACTAGCCGAAAAAAAAACAAAAAAACAGAACAGATTTGTAATGATGCACATTGCCTACATTGGATAAACAATATTAGCTTCTTCACGTCGATTTATAATGTCTAGGTTAGAACAGGTGTGCCGCCCACACTATTTTGGCTTGCAAGCTACTTTTAAAATGACCCCTACTTTTAAAAAGTCAAAATTATCTACCAACAATAAAACGTTGTACTTAATAACTCCTGTGAGTGGTAGAGTTTATTTTGAAAGGCGATCATGATCCACCTGTTGGGCACCCCTGGGTTAGAACATGTAAAAATTGTAAGCACTGTTACCTTAACAGTGTTAGTAAATGTTTGCTGCTACCCCTTGTGTCTGTATGTGTGTTACATTATCCTCATTTACAAATAAATAATACAATACCTTCCCTTTATCAATACATTTATAGTAACACTCTCTGGGTATATACTCACACAACCTCTGACCTGGTAATAGGCAGTAAAAAAGTATGTGTTTTTTAGGGACATCATTAATTTTGAGCCAAATAAAAGCTTTTTGGTATAAATGCTTTTGGTACATTACATATGAATAGGTTGCACATTGCCACAGGTTTCCCTTCTGTCATTTTTTCCACCTCAAATCCTGGATTAGAATTATGTAGCCTGTGACCCATGTTTTTTTCATTTCAGGTACAACAGCAATCCATCACCTAAAGAATCCCATAACTATGTAAGTCATTTCCTTTACATTTATGAGTGGGTGGTAAAAAGGAAACAACATTACGAGCCTACATCATCAAGAAAAACTAAACAATTTTGCAAAGATGCATGTCCTATATATACGATAGCTGTATTATTCACTTTGTAAGGCAGTTAAAGTGCATCGGGTACAACCACATTAAATTCTCTCCATAATAGGTAACCCAAACCTGCATTTTTAATGAACCTATAGAAGAGCCTGGTCCAATGTTTCATTAACAGCAGAGACCTATTGGATACAAATGATGAAAGACTTGATTGGCTAAATGAATCCGTTAGCTGGGCTTACATAATCTAGTGAGGTGTGAGCATGGAAAAAAGTAGTGGATGTAGTTCTTCAAAGATATAGTACAGGAAAGTATGGACAGTGTTTATCAAGACCACACGCTACATGGGGCTGCACCCAGCAATTAGAGGTGCCATGGCTAGGTGCATTAATATAGCAGCTCACAATTGATACACTTCTTCCCTATGTCATTCTGAAATCAAGTAAACTGTGCCCTGCACATCGTCCAATGGTGGAGCTGTGGAAAGTTATACCATCATATTATAATTTGCAATACTAAAAGCTTTGCTTGTATAAGCATGGGAGGTAGAAGAAGATCCAGCTTCCATATGATTGGAATGGCATTCTTTGTTATTGGGGATCCCCAATATGATAAAGCAATGGAAATGGAAGATCCCATTACATGCTGTGTTAAACATTGAGTGGCACCATCAGTTTAATGTGACTGATTTATTAAAGATCCCAAGACTTGAGAAAGTACACTTTCATCAGTAACCCTGGGTGATCCAGCAAACCTGGGATGGATCTGGTCCAGGATTAAAAACATTTGTTAACAAATAGCAAATGACTTTTAAGAAATGTATTCCAGGTTTGCTGGATCGCCCAGCGTCACTGATGTAAGTTTATCTTCTCCAGCCTTTCAGAGATTTGATAAACCAGGCCCAATGTGTATATTATTATGTTGAGGCTTTATTAAGGGCATGGCTGGAGTCATCTTAGCTCATTACAAATGTCATATTTAAAATTGTTGCATTCCTTTTCTTCAAATAGTGTGCAGATAGAAGGCTGAACTGGTCCTCTTATCTTTGCATTCACAATATACTACTGGTGTAGAAACCTTACAAAGACAATAAGATTGATTTACTAAAGGAGTTTAGGCTATTAGCTTGGTGAATGGGGTCAAGCTCTGTTGAGCTATCCGATAATGTGCAAGAAAGAATCATACATTTTCTTCCATACAGTTGGGTGTTTTTTTTCACAATGAATTTTCACTGTATTCATTAAGCTAAATGAATGATGATTCTTTGCTAAATAAACAGAGTTAACCATTTTTAGTAAATCAGCCCCATGTGACAGCAATCTTTCACATGAAAACTCTCCCAGCTAAGTTATTTCTTTTACATTCATGCAGTTTCTTGAGTGGGTGGAAAAGTGAAACTTTGTCCAACAGCAACCTACACAGTCAAAAATCATTTAACATGATTGTCATATGATTTAACACTCACTACATACTTCAAACTACACTCCCCTACACACTACCTCTTTTAATGCTAAGGTCTTGTATAACAGAGCATAATAACAAATCATCTGGTCCTTAGAAGGTCCTAAAAATAGGTACAAATAACCCCAGAAGACCAACAACACATGACATTTTACACTGTGTCAATGTTTATTTACCAAAGACTAAGTCAAGATGCTGAAGCAGTGTTAAGTACACCCTTACCACTTCCATAGGCGTTAAGAAGGTAAGTAGCAGCCAGGTGCTGCTACTGAAAAGCACCCCAATAATTGACATTTGGCAAGTGTGGCCACCTCTATAAAAGCAGAAGTTTTGGCAGTTTGCTGGTCTTGAGCATTCAGGTGTGTGTTAATAGTGTGCCAAGGTGGAGAGATATCAGCAATGTTCCTTTAGAAGCATTTGCTGCTGCCCATCATGCTGGAAGGGTTATAAGGCCTTCCCAGAGGTGGATGCTCCAGAAAATTCAAGCCAAAGTACATATTCAGAGGCAATATTCAGAGAAATTGCAAACAAAACAAACTAACAGGTACATCCCAGACACCACAGGCCTTAGCACAATAAAAATTAAAGTTCATGACAGTACAATTTGAAAAAGACTGAACACGTATCGTTTGTTTGCAGGGGTTGCAGTAGAACAAGGCAGCAGAGATTTTAGAAGTAACATCTGAACAAACGACATGACTTTTGGAACAATGTTCTATTAACAGACAAGCCCAAAGTGGAGATGTTTAACCATAAAGCACAGCACCATGTTTGGTGAAAACCAAACACATCATATCACCACAAAACCTCATACCAACTGTCAGGCAGAATGGTGAGCTACAGGACCTTGTAGACAATGCATCAACTATGAAAGCCAAAGTATTCTAGAGTTAAATGTGAATATATCTATAAATCTAATCTAATATCTAAAGCTCAAAATTTGGACATGCAACAGGACAATAATCCAAAGCACACAAGCCAACATAAAAAAGGACAAAAAAGAGAAGAATCAAAAAGTTGCAGGGGCCCAAGCAAAGCCTAGACCTAAATCAGATCTGGTGGAATCTGTTGAGTGTAATTTTACAACTAAGTTCGGATTTAAAAAATGTTAGAACCTGCTAAGAACCAGGTGATATTTTATTTTATATCCGGTTATGTAAAGCCATGGTATTGAAAGATGGAGTACTTTCTGTACTTTCTATTTCTTTTTTAATGTATATTAGAACATTCACATGCACATGTGAGTACAGCTAGATGGGCTAAAATACCTAACATATTTTCATGTATAAACATCTTCCAAAGTCGAACTTCATCTGATCACCGTCATTGTGAAGTGAAAATGAAAATCACAAAGACTGTAGTTAGGAATTTAGATTTAGACTTCACTTTAAACAGGAAGCGTGTGGGATAGTAAATCAGGGAGGGCACGCTTGATGAATCTTGTACTCCACTGGTCCTTTCAACCTATCACAGATGGTTTGCTAGTAATGTGAATGTGTTGTAATTTGTAAGATTACAGTGTAGATGATAGGCAGCTAACCCATTGGTGCAAAGTCAGTTTTCAGTCTTTAGGGCCCCTTGTATACCTGCAAGTGCATTAACACATATACTTTTGCCTACAATTTACTTACTCCAGTAACTGTAAACAGAATTGTTGCTCTTTTGCCATCACCACAGTTTTTCAACTAAACTAGACACCCTCTGAATATTCTGTACTCATACCTCATCTATAGCAAACTCCTTGTCCCAAAGTCCTCACTCACTCTTTGATGTTTATGGTCTTTGGTAATCAGTAAAGAGATGTGCACCAAAACAAAAGTTTTATTTTGGCCTCAAAACACCACAATTATATAAAATATTCATAAACACTCTCAAATCTTCCTTTTCCTATCCTCTACTAACCGGCGAATGTTCCTTTATACCTTCATGTCTTCATACTATACATGGCTATACATTTTTTTATAGGCTTTCCCCTTTTTTATATGTTTTATCCTACTTTACAGGCTTTCAATTATACAGCCTAAAACAAAACTCCAGTCAGTAAATCCATCAACTCTATCCTTGTTATTGCTATTCCAACTCCAGTCTTTACAATCACAGCCTTCTCACATCTAGTTTCCCTACTTGTTCAGGGTCCCAATTCTATGTACTGTGTTCTTTTGTATGCTTTATATGGAACTTGCATACCCAAAGGATGGCAGCTTATTACATTATTTTAAATCACAAACACGAATAACACATATTCTTTAGTTGAGTGGATTATTGATTACCTGTAGAACGTAATTTAATAATGTCTGTAACTTAAGTGGACCTGGATACAGAAAGTGTTTTCCTATGTTTTATTGGACATTTAGTACATTTTTATTGTATCTAGTGTGTAAGTAGTGTTATAATAAAGTGTATCTTTTGTCTTGAATTCCTTCTGAAACTGTGCACTTCCTAGCAAGTGAGTGTACCCACAGCCTCATAGCTGAATATTTCCAGTTACAGGAATACCACAGACTGTGTGGCTATAGAAATACTACCAGAATTTCAATTAGAGATTTAATATGTCAATTCTATACTTCTGGAGATGATTGTATACATAAAGACCTGCACTGCATGTATTTCTCTTCTTCCACTTTCTACAATTCCATTGATCTGAGCTTTCTCTGCCTCTTATGCTGCATCTTTAATTTTTGTCTCACCAGTCTTAAGATCCCCACTCATCAGGGGACAAGATCTAGTATTAGGAAATGAAGCCATACTCCTATATCAGGATGGACTGACTTGTGTCTGAGACACAACTCTAAACAAGGCATGGGAGAGACAGTAATACAGAAAGTTCAGCTGGACGATATAGAATTCAAATGACTAGTACTTGCCTTCTACTTGCCTTTTTAGGCACCTTCCCTGGTTCTATTTCTCTTTCAAAAAGAATGAATAACTCTGTTAGTAATACATACTTCTCAATTATTTAATTAACATCCGCACATGTTAAATGATTACAAAGGATGAAAATGATGACAATTAGATATTGATAAAAATATCAAATAACCTATATTATACAGTTATGTACAAATGATTATGCTCTTTTCAATCTAAATATATTCTACACTTTGATAACATACAGATCAAGTTATAGGGAAAGGAGAAGAAAATGCATTTAAAGATAATGAAAAACCCTAACAATTAACTTTCCCATTTGCTACCTTTTGGTCTTTTAAATATACAATTGAAAGTTGTGTATCTTTTCCATAAATAAAAAAAACTACTAATATTACAATAAAGGGGTATAGGGTTTGGGGACAAGTAGAAGTCTATGACAATTGTAATACATCAAAAATTAAGTAGGCAGAATTGACAATACATGCTTAGGAATAATTGAATGCTGAATTGTCAACATGGAAGGGAAAAACCTGCTATATTCCAAGCAAACCATCAGTTATTTTGCCCTTTGATTAAAGAAATAACACCTGGGTAAATGTACATGCATTCCACATATGTACTATATATTTTGTCTTGATAATAAATTTAGGTTCTTCAAAGAACATCAAGTACAAAATAGATATTAGGGAAAAGGTGTTATCAGTTACATTGTAGAACTGTAGCTGGTTATGAGTGACGTAAGTCCACAGAAATCACTCTCAATACTGGGCAAGGTCCTTCACATTTTATGCAAATGACTGGATGAATATCAGTCATGATGAAATGTTGTAGACCAAGTCATGTGCAGGCATGTCTGCTAATCTTATGTATGTTTTTCTTTGTCACTGGGGATTGTGGTCCTATCACCTGGTCTTATTTTAATGTTAGTTTGTTTTCCTGTACAGGTTGAAGAGTTTAAGATAAGGTGAGTGTTCCTGTCACACGATTATTGTGCAATGACTATGAGCAGGTGAAAGGGAAGTAAGAAGGTAATCTGATAGCAGAAAGGTATACATAGGTATTTTAATTTCTTCATAGAAAACTAGGCCTATGTTAAAGTTTTTATTTTGATGATTAAAATGAAACTGAACATTTTTTTATCTTTTCTATGTAAAGTTTATACAAAAATAGTTTGTTTTCAAGTACAAATACAAAGAAAGTAAAGGACAGAAGAAAACATTTCAAGACAACAGCAATTCCAAAATGTGCATAATGTACTCCTCGTTCTTGCATCAGATGGAGATGACAGTAACCATGAGGAGTATAATGCAAACGGAGGTTATTAATACATACATTACTATACTGCAGCCACTATGTGGAGTAAGGCGAAAGAAAGAAACAAAAAAAAAAAAAAACAAAAAAAAACAAAAAAGGAACACAGAACAAAGAATAAAATAATAAAAGGAAAAGGAGATGAACAGTGGGGAGGAAGGACCAGAGATGGGTATCCACCCAGGATATACTGCCAACAACAAATTAAAAAGTACTATGATTTCAGGTTTGGAATAAAGAAGTTAGCTAAGGCTGATCACAGATACATGCAAAACAATATATTTAAGGATGATAAGTAAAAACATTTCTGTTTTGTATTTTTTCAGTCTGTTAATTGTAATATAGTAAATAGCTATGGTACTAAATGAAATGTAACTAATATGATTATTTTCTTGTGAAGTGTAACTGCTTTAGTTATCCGTGTGCTTTTTTTCCTGAATTGCATTCGGGAATTGGTACCTGCATATGTTAAACCATGGCATGATGACTTTACCTTTCTCCCCATACGCCTGTATGCCCTGGTTCATATGTACTAAATTAGTTCAAGGAAAACCTGTAAAATGGCGATAGGGTCATGGGTGCCCAGTTTCAGAAGAAAACTACTGTAGCCTAAGTTTTTGAGGATGAATGGGTACACGTTTACCTGAGAGAAGAAGGAACTGGTAGCAGGAAACAATATAAGTTGTCAGGTCAGCAGAAGCAGAGTGACAGATTTGCTGCTAATGACTTTGTGCCAGATATCTCAGGCCACTTTGGAAAAACAAACCTTGCACAGCTACATTTACAAGACAAGAGGAACAATTTAGAAAACTTTAGTATTAGGGTTTTCATACTCCACAAATATGGGGTGTTTACAGCTATAGATAGAGAATAACAAATTGTCAAAAGCTGTTAAACTCCTAGAGGAGCAGTGAATTGATATACAATAGTACAACAGTGTTCCATCAGTATACAATCATTAGTAATCCAACATCTCCCATCCCTGAGTCAATTTAAAGACATCAGGGGACATAGACATTCACTAGGATTATGTCAGGTAATAAACATTTATAGTGTGTACTAATGCTGGTTCTCCGCCATACTTGACGAGATTGTTATAAAATTGCACTAAAAGAGTTTATATCATGCAGCAGCCATTGTAATTAGCTGCTTTTAAATGTTACTCTGTAATGTAAAATGAATTAAGCAAACCAAAAAAAAGATGAGCAGTGTTGCTTTATTATGATGTGTGTCAGGATAATGCTAACAGAGCATGGAGGACATCAGGTTTTATAGGTTTCATGCCTACTGAATCCCGTGTTTAAACAACTACAATTATTTGGCTTGGAACTTATAAGCTAATATTTGCATGTTCATTAATGTAAATATGATGGTTACAGAGCCCCATTCTCTGTTTAACTACAAGTCCTTTTATACAGGGCTGAAGTTTACTTCAGCAAATGCAAATCTCAGTATTATAAATTCTTTGCAAGCCTTTGCCAGTTTTTACAATCCAGAAATTTGCATATCTTTGTCTTTCTGAAAAAAAAAAAAAAAACAGACATACCTGAAGTAAAATATCATGTCAGATATAATTAATTTTCCTGCCTATTAGTCCATTTAATGATGATTTAGTTTATGTACAAGATCTGTTTCTAGGCAAAAAAGTCCATTGAATGCAAATTATGCTCCTGAAGTCCCAACCCTGGAAAATAATTTATAACCAGCATAAATAACTTACTTGGAGCAAAACACACCTTTTCATCTTCACCACATGAAATGCATTTAGTTCATTGTAATGTAGAGAAACAAAGAAATATGCATAAAAAACTGGGGATAACAGAACATTTTGCTACTCTTTCTGCACCCTATGTATGTATAAACAATAACAGGGTTTGTATGTTTCTGGTCTTAATCATTGCAAGCTAAACTCTGGGCTTTAAACACTTCCTCACTCCATAGGACAATTGCTCATTTTATTTTTTAGCGGATGATAGAATAGAAAAGTGAAGGTGGCACTCTTTTCTTCTGCTTGGTGCTCCTGGTTGTGTTTGGGCACAGTTTAGAGATTGTCTGAAATTTCTACCTAAAATACTGTTTTTGATAACTGCAAGTAATAATTCTCAAAAAAAAATTCTCAGTTTAAGTTTGATTACACTAAGATGAAGTTAAAACATAATGTATGGCTAGGTACAGTTGTGTTAGAATGCATGAATAGTAAATTCATGGCTAAAAAATTGGTGTTTTTTGGAGAAAATATTTTTTGTGGTTTAATGTCTTTAGTCTTTGGTCTTTATGCTGGAGGAAGGTTCAGATACTTCCCTTTAGATGAGAACATGTGGCCAAGTGCTTAGAAAAAACATTCTAAACTGGGGTTCATGACACATTCGCGCTTCTCAAGAGGGGGCAATAACCAAATAAAACAACTTATTCATACCACTGAACACCAGTAAAAGGAGGTTACTACCAATTTAATGGGGTCATCTTCCCACTGATTACCAATCTAAATAGGAACCTATCCCACTGACCAACAATTCAAGGGGCCAGCTCTTCTAACAGGCAGCAATCTAGGGGAATGCTTTTCTAATGATCATCAATGTAAAGAGGAAAATTTGTCACTATCCAACAATATAAAGGGTCATTTCTCCACTGATGACCCATGTAAAAAAGCACTATTATTTGTTTGCAATTCTTTTTGGCCAACAATAATATTGGTTTTATTTCATGATTATTATTAAAACTACATTTGTTGTATGGGGACATTCTAGGGACGCCACGTTATTTTTTTTTTCATTAACAAATATTATTCTTACTGCCTTTTATTTAGTCTTAAACTATACTACAAGAGCTGTAGATGCAGCAATGGTTTACAGCCCAGAAGTTAAATTTAAAGATTGTTCCATGTTAAAATGTTTGAGAATAGCTGGAGTTTATGTGGAATGGAAAGCAGCATTTGGGAACAGGAGAGCATTTATATAAGAAAAAATTGTGTACTTATCCTTTAAAAATTATACCAAATAGACAATCTTTCTTATAAACACATTTAATTACCAGCCCCACTATCTTAAAGTATAATTTGGCCTTTTAAAATACTTATTTGAATCAAATCTGCTGAGAGTAAACAGTTTTTATGTATTATCCAAACAGATAATGGCCTTACAATGATTCGCCTTTTTAGCTATAATTATACATTGTTTGGCTTAACGGAGCAGATTTCTTTGGTATATTAATAAGCAATCAGTTTGTTTGTGCCTTATTCTAACATATGGAACATATGTGAGGATTGCTGTGGTTTGCGTCTGGGGAATTTTTCACACATGAATGCCCAAATACTGCTAGTCTCACTTCTTCCTTTTTATCAATGGGGTTGAAGTGTGCCACACAGTTTACACAGGATTATCTAATTTTAATTCAGTTGATTCCCTAGAGAAAATGTCAGGCAACCATTATCGTGACAAATATGAACACCAACACATTTTTACATTTTCCATAACAAATTTATTTAAGCAACAACATTTCAAAGTGTTTTCAATTAAAACAATAACCTAAAAAACAACGTTTTCAAACAACAAAATTAAACAAATGTTATTCTTCATATATTTGTAAGCAGAAAACAAGGTTACACTGCAAACATTTTTGAGGAACAATAAGATAAATTAAAAACAATCTTAATAGAAATAAAATTCAAAGGTAACCAATGGGAATAAATAACTTAAAGCCCATCTCCATGCAAATATCTAATCCATGTTTTTTTTTCCCTAACCTTGATTGAACCTTACCTTCAAGCATTGTCCAGGTTCTTTACCAGCATTCACAGAGCATCAGAGATTGCTAAGGCTGCATACACAAGTCAAATAATTGTCCGAAAATCTGAAATGCGCACAACAGTCACCTGATGTAATTCATCAATCCGCTATGGCAAATTCAATAATTACCATTTGGCCATTTGGGAACAACCAATATACATGTCAATGAAGGAGAGCACAGTGGGGTGTCGCTCTCTGATCCTCTTCTCTCCCTTTCTATATAGAACAGAAGGGAGACTGTTTACAACACTTATTCATTCATCTGTCACTGTAAACGTTCATTAAAGATAATTTCCAGCGACAAAAATCCTACGTGTATACAAACCCTTATCTAATGCTGACGATGTTCCTGCACCAACTGGTCCATGACAGTCATGATGCCATAATGTTTTTGTGGCAGTCTCCTCTTCTGGAATCTGAGAGGTCCAACTGCTGGACAGCTAATAGAACCCTAAAGCAAATTGTGTTCCCGCTTACTTTTATTTTAAGTGCATGTAGGCCACCTCTTGTATTGGCTAAAATATAGAATCAAAGGAGAGGAGGGAGAAAGAAAGGTTTGACGGCCAGAAGATTTTTTCAAAACAGTATTTGTGTATTAAAGTATAAATAGTGAAAGAATAGGTGAAAGAAAATTACATACAATATAAATATCTGGTTCCTGTTTACCTTACACAGGATCGGATTTATTTAGTCACTATACATACATATTTCTAACCGAATAACAAAACTAATGAAAAGTGGGGAAAACTGTATTTAAGCTGTAAATTATGCAACCCGTTTCACCAAAAATAGGCTTCTTTAGGGATTAGGTGTTGGACAGGCTTAACGGTCTGACCGTTGTCAGCCTGTCCAACACCTAATCCCTGAAAAAGCCTATTTTTGGCAAAACGTGTCGAATAATATACAACTTAAATACAATTTTCCCTACATACTTTTGATTTGTTTTGTTATGTGGTTAGAAATAGGTATGTATAGTGACTAAATGACGCCGATCCTGTGTAACGTAAACAGAAACCGGATATTTATTTGTAAGTCATTTTCTTTCACCTATTCTTTCACTATTTATACTTTAATACACAAAAACTGTTTTGAAAAAATCTTCTGGCTGTCAAACCTCTTTCTCCCTCCTCTCTTTGATTCTATATTTTAGTCAATAGAAAGTGTTATCAGACAGGTTGTGACCTAAACAATGAAAGACCAAGCTGTTTGTAAACAGGAAGAGCATTAAAAAAAAATTGAGAGTTTAGTTAGAGAGTAAAGAGTTAAATATTTGCCAGGAGATGAGCTTTAAACAACACAAAAAACATTTATTACACACTTTAGCATTAAGCTAATAAATTAAATAGATCTTCAGTAAAATAATACAAAATAGATTATATAAATAATTCAAAACAAAGTGCATTTTAGGATACAAAATCTTTTTAGAAATCTAAATTTTACATCATTATATAAAATAATAAAAAATAATTTAGGTTGTGTATAATAAAAATATGGTTGTTGGCAACATTGAACAAAAAAAAAAAAAACACAAATGACAAGGTAAAAATCGTGTTTTGTTATAAAAGAAACCACAAAATAAAATTACTTGAATAATACAGCCAATCCAGGTGGTTTGGTGGGAAACCCGTTGGGAACCTGCACTTCCAAGTGCAAATATCTACCAAACTGTTGTACCTCAACTGAACTCTACCAATGCAAAATTAAGCTTTAATTTGCTATACACTTCAATGGGTTAACACCATATAGCAAGACTTGAGGAAGACCCGCTCAGATCAACAAAATAAAACAGGCTATTTTTTATTTATTCATGGTGGTCACCTAATATGCCTTTCAAAAGGGTACACACTTACTTCATTTTCCAAGAGCTCAAACTGGCAAATATGGAATATGGAACCCAGCACACATTTACTGAGCTTCTTGTAAAGTCCCAGGTTCAAAAGATACAGAATCTGAATAACCATAATTTCACTTTTTTAATACAGTGCCAGTGCAGATATAACCAACATAATTCAGCTCTTATATTTGGAATGTAGTTTCTAATTGCCATAAATATGCTGTGATGTATATATTGCATTGAATGTTTTGTCATCAAACCTTCATTACAGATCAACATTGAATTTATAAACAAGAGTTGTACTAGTTAATTCCAGAACAAGGTAGTCTTGAAAACCCATTCTACATATAACAAGACAGTTACACTAAACTAAAAGTACTAAAGTAAAATCCTCTTATGTGTTTTAGTAAAAAAGTAAACAAAGCATAAGTATTTATCCATAGCCCTTTTGACCCATTACATTAATATTTCTAATTTTTGCAAACATTGTAACTTTTTTATTTACATGTTTATTGCATGATGTATTTTGAATATTTTAGAATAATTTACCTTTTGTATAAAAATGTAGCAAATACATAAAAACAGACTTAGTCAATAATAATTAATAATTATTTGAAATAAGGGAAAGTTATGAGATCTGAAAACTTGTAGGACAAGTCATCATAAAGGGATCATGGAAAAAGTGTGGTTGTGTTGGGAGTGAATGGTTGTTCTTTATGATAAACTGTAGTCAGATATCAACAGTAAAGGGATTTCAAAGCTAGGTAATTATCAGTAGATACAGCTTTTTTTTTATAATATCATAACATACATGTATTATTAACATGACACTTGGCATAGGTGCTTTTCTTTGCTTAGACAGCCAGCCACAGTTGTTTTTTTAAATGTAAATGTTTTTAAGTAAAATGTTACAATGCCCATTTTATACATGTTCTTGTAATAATAAAAAACACAAAATCAGCATGTTGAAGCTCCATGGTAAACAAGGGTTGTCCCATACACAATGAACATCAGTGTATGACCAGCTACATCAAGGATAATTATTGCTTTGCATGGGTATATCAGCATGTGCATCTTGCACAATGCAAGCATATGATAAAAATTTACCTTTCCTTTGGTATATCAACAAATGTATAAGGCTAGGCAGCTATGAGATCAGTAGCTGAATATTTGCCATAAGGATTGCTATGCTTTGTAAAAAGCAGCAGATGGACTAAATCATTATGTAGCCATTGATATAGGCTCCAAAAAAGTTAAATAGTGCAGAATTGAATATTTTAATGAGTACTGAATATTCTTATGAGTTTTGACAGGTTCTCCTAAATTATGTTGTAGTGTATATAACTTAAATGTACAATGGCCACTTAAAAACATGAAGATATATGCACAAACTTGGTTCTGACTCTCATTCATCTGGCACAAATGCAGCATTTGTCTTCCCAACGGTAGGTGACTGTTGAAAACTTTTCTTTTTTGGTTTAACACTGTGATCCTGTCTTAGGAGATCCCATTCAGCACCAGAAGAAGATCCCATTGAAAAAGCCAGCGGCTGGGAAATCAAATCAGGTGATGCCGTCATCTGCCGTGTTCTCTGCCTCGTTTTTCTAATAAAGTGAGTATGGACAAATACATTTCAGAAGATGATATGAAACAAGAATGAAACTGTTCTGAGAATAAAATGTGTTTGTGTAATTTAGTTTTAGCCGAACTCTAGCGAAACCCCACTTTCTGTTAGTGCAAGAACCAATGAAATGAAAATATTTATTATTTATATAGCACCATCATCTCCCCATAGTGCTGTACAAAGTACAAATTGGACAACTCTATGTAACATTGCATTATAATAATGTTATTGCTGCCTATGTACTCCTGTCTTGGTGACTACTCCTCTCTTGTTGTGGTGGTTCTCATAGAATAAGCATCTCATAGCATCTCAATAAGATGCTGTTCTATAAAATATCCAACACAAAACATTATATATTGCAGCTGACCAGTCCACAGATGTGGTAGCTGCATTGGTTTTTATTTTTATACTAAGAAGATTTCCAGCAAGTACATAAAATATATGTTGATCTTGCCAGAAATGCCATGTCCTCGTCCCTACCTGTGATAAACGAACTAAAAATTTGGAACCAGGTAGAGCTTTATTGCAGAAAGGCACAGATGACCTTTATGCAAAAAGTAATCTAACCTAATTGCTCTCTGGAGTTGTAACAAATCGACGACACATCCCAATTTCCCCTGTAGATGCTAGGACTAAATAAATGTGCTTGCTCAATGAATTATATCAACCTGGCTTCGGCCAATCAAGATGGCCAAAGATTGCAACAAGGTAGAGGAGGAGGAAGATGGTGACAACCTGTAATAAAATTTGGTGAGGTACAGTATGCATAACAGGGTTTCGTTATACTTGAAAACACAGTTGTGCCTATTTTTATTGTGTAAACTACTTGTCTTGTCAATCAACCTATTAATGCGGATGAACAAGGGCAGATATGTACAAAGCCTGTGCAATTGTTATGTTTCACTAGGCACCAGGAGTTTGGAGCTGTTACTTCCTACTAAATGGCCAAAGACACTCATAAGTCCACAAATGTTATGAACAGAAATTATTAAGATAATTAAGTGTTCACAACATTATGTTAAAACGCTATTTTGGACATTATTAGTGCTTAATCTCCTATTATAAAGTATATCGGTTAATATTAATTTATAGGCGGCAAAATACATGCACTTGGCCAGTACTTGAATGTACTTGGCCACTAGAAGAATTACCTCTGAATGTAGAGAAATTGCGTCTACTGCTGCAGAATTGCAGCTGAATGTAGAAGGGAAGTCAAGAAAAGCCTGTTCTTCTAGGTTGCATTATTACCTTCCTCTATACCTCAATTAGACTGACCACAGGAAGTGGCCCTTATTTTTATACATTGGAACCACCTAGATCGTCACTTCTTCCTTTTACTAAAACAGCCTTTGGGCGTATGACCTGTCCAATCAAGGGAAAAAAATAAACAAGAATCATGTGCACTTCATAGCTGTATGTAGAAGTACCAGCAGAGGAGAAACAAGTCCTTTTGTTGCTACAAAGATTGATGAGTGCTCAACATGTGAGAAAGCTTGTTTCCTTTTTTAAAATGTCCATTCATAAGGCTCAATTTACAAAGCTTTAACACCAGGATTAGGATCCTAATTTTTCAAAACAGTGACACTTATTTTCAATTGCGTCTAAATAAAAATTACAGTGACATGGCTGAAAATACATTGCTCTAAGTGGGTGCTAAAGCTCAGTCTAGCTAACCCCTAACTTTATAAAATTAAATAGGGATGAATCCTACAAAAGGCATCAAAGTGCCTGAAAGGTAGAGCAAATCAACTGGTCTATTTACATGAAGCAAAAATGATGTATTTTCCTTCATAAAAATGCATTAAAAGTATAAATCCTATTTTTCCCATGTGTGCTTAGTGTGAAAGAGAAAGGGGAACCACAAAGGACTCATTTACCCCTACTTATGAGCGCTACCACAAACACTGTGAATCCCACAAACAGATGGCTGGTGTGGTGTCAACTGGAGACAAAGAACAGTGATGGCAATTAAAAAACCAAGTGATTTATTTCATCTGCTCATTTTACTTGTACTGTCTGTGTACCACTAAACTAATTGTATGTACATTTTATCCCTATAGATTTTCTTTTTTTTTTTTTTTAACAGGGAAAATATATATTTGTTGAATTACAAAAACCTGAAAAAATACATGAAAGTAAAAATGAAAAAGTATACTGTAACTTTTGTCCCTCAGCTCAACATAACCTGTCTCTTTTTAGGATGGTAATCAAAATTCCGGCTTAAAACTTTCCTGAAACTTGTTTGGTGTTATTTATAGCAGCCAAATCTCCACTCTAACTAAATACAAAACTACATCTGAGAAACACATGGAATTTGAATCTCTGAGACAGGTAGTCTAGTGCCATGTGTAGAAAAATAGGTTCGTACTGCTGGGAATGCTTGGAGTGTTTCAATACCTGAATTGTTCTGGATGCAGAACCCATGATGGGGTAGCACTCTTGTTAGGCAAGTAGATCCCATGGTTAATTAATATAATGGAAAAGTTTATCACTGGCCACCAGTAAGAGAGCACCACACTGATCAACAATGCAAGGAGGCACTACACTGACACCAATTTTAAGGATTAGTTCTCTACACTCTGTTCAATCCAAGGGGCACTTCTCCACCTACCAAAAATGTTGGGGAGCATTTTCCCCCTAAATAAAGAGTGTAATTCATTACTGACCACCAATGTAAGAGGTGTATTCAACACTGTACTTTTACAACATTTACAAGTGTAAGAGGGCACATCACCACCCAATGCAACTTGTAATGTGGCATATTTTAGCTAACTGCAGAAGCCTTTTAGTCTTATATAATAAAGTCTTATATAATACAAGGCTTTTTTCTGACAAAGCTCCTGATCTCACACATTTCTACTTTTTGTATTCTTAAAAAGAAAATCAAACTTACAAAGTATTACATTACCAAAATAGGAATTGGAGTACATGCTGTATACTTGTTATTACAAAAAAAGGTTTTATTGCTTTCTGTTAAAAAAGGGAAAATGATTTAAAACAAGGAGCTTATGCAAATAAATAAAAGTTAAAAAAATGTAACGGGTATACTAGCAAAAACAGTATTATTGCTGGCAGTGACGTATCTAAGATTCATTGCTGCATGGATGATGAAACACTTTCCATGGGAATATTGGTAGGTACCACTGAATGAGATAGGAAGAATTCTTTAACCAAAGTTCCTTACTGTGTCACAGGTGAATCTGCATCTGTGTCATGCTGTGACATAAATTTCAGAGCCTTTGACTTGCTGGGGACCGCTGACATCTGCAAAAAAACAACAAATACACATTATAGAAGAAGAAAGGCCAATTCTTTGTATCTCACAAAGCCACTGGCTTCCTGGGTAAGAGAATATACCCCATTTCCAGCACGTGGTCTCACTTGGGGTCTGTTTGTTGTTATGTGGTTACAAGGAAGGAAACCGGCTCAGACCCATTTTTACCTCAAACAAGCAATTCTCAGGTGAGAAGCAAAGCATTATGGATTGGATAAAAGCAACATTTTACTTGCACCTGGCCCTATACCACTAAAAGGGGACTATCTGATACCAACTACACAAGATAAACACAAAAAGGAAAGATGAAAATGTTTTATTACAAATTTGTGATCATATCATTCTGATGTAGATGGCTAATGGTGATAGCATAGAAGCAGTATTATAGTTAATATCATTACACTATACAGAGTCTGTATAAATTAAGGTTCTGAATGTGAAAGTAACCACCGATGAAAAAAGAATAGGCCACATGCCCCAAAATATTAACACTAAAAAAGTCTGAAAATCACTGATCAAATCACATCAAAATCAATGGTAACAAGGAATGGATTTTTGGAAATGTTAGGTGACCTGAAATAAATAATAATATATGAAATATGGTAGATCAGTTAAATGTTTTACAAATAGGTTGTTAAAGAAGACCAATTGAAATAGTCCTGAACGTGAAATGTTGCCCTATTTTTGTCTGATTTTGGATTTGAAATGCTCAACAGTTCGAGTCCCCCTTGTTGCATTTTTCATTTCATAATAAGTAAAATGTTTTCAGTGGGTATGGTCTGGACTTTCAGATTCCCTAAAGCAAATGGCGATATCCCAGATCAACAACCTTTGGAGCTTTGAAGAATTATAGCCAGATATTTTTCTAGCCTTATCTTAAAATTATCTACATAAAGGAGATTTTCTATATTCGGTATGCAAACATTTATTTTTTCATGTAGAAAAAGTACCCTTTGTCTTTTGCAGTTACTTTAAAGTTACAATTAGCATCAACTTTATAATATGGAAAATGTGTGTATTTATAGAAGGTAATCACATTCTCTTATTATTTCCTCCTTCTTAAAGCCGAACAAATTCACTTAAAATAAATCTATTCTTATAACCATTTGTATTTATTAATTTCACAGGGAAGATAGCCTTACATTGGTTATGTTGATAAACCATAGGAGCATTGCTTCAACTATTTCAATCATTTTGTCTATGGTAACAAACTAGGGCAGGTTGATGTTTACCAGACTTGACAATTATGAAAGCAAATATAAAATAACTACATAAATAAGCAAATGTCATCCTATTGCATGATGTTTGTGCTGTCGCTTAACAACGCTACAGAATGCTGGCTGGTGCTCCAAATAAGATGGATTATTTGCCAACAAAATGACCCTATACCAAATAATAAGTTTTGGACTAAATAGTGAACATTAATGTGGAGCTTACTCACAATATACTAATAACAGGAATGTTTCAGGCCAACAATTAAACCCATCAACTTATTAGGTTTGAGGCCGCTTGTCCTGAGTTAGCTGAAACAGATAACAAAAGCTGGTACACTTCTGCACAGCAAAATAAAATATAATGTGTCTGTATAAATCTGTCAAGGTACGGAAACTTTTACTCTTGGGGTAATATTAGATTCTTAGTGACAGGTAACATGTGGTTTAGGCTTAGTGGTCCTCTAAATATAACTCTTTTGCAAAAAGAAGAGCATGATATGCTAATACTACACACTTACTACTATGATAAAAAATACTCCGTTGGTAGGGTAAGAAAATGGTGCTTTCTAGTTGTCACATCAACAGAAAAGTAGTTATACACAACAACTGTAGATAAGCAGCATGAATAAATACAATAAAGTGAAAATCTAGTTTGTTCAACCAGCCTGTACAGGTCATGCAAGGCGCTCCCAGCTACAGATTGTTTATTACACCTGCCACAATACCCTGATAATATAACACACAAGCATTTTGCTAAGGTGGGAGTTTTCGAAATGATAATGGACATTTTCTGCTCAATGGGGTGGTTATTCCTTCTACACACACATGAATAACATGCAGAGAGCCCCAACCAAGAGCACTAACCATAACCTTAGTTATGTCATGTTATTTAATAATATGTTAGCATGTCAGTGCACACTAATGATTAGATAATGATTAGATAAGTGAGCAAAAACATCAAAAGCACATATGCTGCAATACAACATATATCCAGTAGGGGGAGATGCCAATCTCTCCTAATAATAAATTGACGGCTGGTACAATGCCATTTTAGACCATATAACAGAAAGAAGCATCTGCAGCATTCTTCTTACTTTTTACCCTTCCAAAGCAAAAGAAAAATAAAGGATAAAAATAGGTTTATGATGTCATTAAAGAATGGCATTAATGGAAATAAGAAATTAATTGGGAAAACAAAACTATAAGGTTTTTTTTTTAAATTCATGAAAGAGAAGAAGTACACTACCAAGTACCCATATAACAAAATCTAAGTGTGTGTGTTTCAATACAGCTACTTGTCTGTAGCAAATCTTTGTAAGTCCACTGTTGCAAGTTTCAGTGATTGATGAGCTATCTCTAATGAACTGAGGGCCAGACTGTCACTGGTAGCGAGTGATGGACTAATGATTTATATAATTAGAATTTCATGGCTTGCTGCAATCTTCTCCAGTTGTTGATGTCATTCTGTTCATTGATTAGTAACAACCTTTTAGCGCTAACATACACATTACAGGATTTTTACTCCGAATTGCGCTGGTCTTTGCTTATCTAAACTACAGAACAATACGGAATAAGGTGAAAAACTACAAACTGGTCTGTTCAAGGAAATTCTATTGTTTTGATATCCTGATATAATAACTTTATTGTTGGTTATCAAACAATCATGTTGACGTTCCCCTTCTGAAATAATGCCTTGTTTTGTTATACTAAGCAGAATGGAGTATGTGGTCTCTTTTGAAGAAATCTCTTTGACACCACCTTTACAAAGGATTCTTGGATACCTGATTTGTTCTGTTTAAATATGCTTTTGTATCTCAAGCACAATTTTTTTGAAAGTCAGGGGTATTTCATAAGACATGTCGGAGAATACAGCTCAAGGGATTAAAAATCCTCCTACGCAATTATAAACACCTAGTCATTGTTCATCTATTTAGTTTGTCTGGCCTAACAGGTTTATAAACCAATAAAGAAAGATGACAATATTGGGATTACAGATCCACTAAAGCATTTTATTTCATAGTTAGAGAATATGAGCAGCACGAAACACTTGGTAATTTATGACTGTCTATATAGCTACTAGAGCTCGGCCCTGAGCCGATTATCAGACGAGAACCATTGCACATGTGTACCTAGCCCTGGTCAGGTAAAAAAATAAATAAATATTGCTTTCTACTTTAAGCCTACTTAGCAGAGCTTTAGGATCCGTTTCACCTTTTTCAGTTTCTCCTTACCACTTTGTTGTAAAAAGGCTATTGTGTATAAAGCTCAACACCTAAAACTAAAAGGTACACGCACAAGTCAATAAGTAGTGACTCCCTATCCTGTACATGTTTTTTGGCTAAGGTTTCAATTAGAAACATTGTGCCTGAAAATAGACTCTCCAGACCTTCAAACAATAATGTGTGTGTGTGTGTGGGGGTTATTTATAAGATTGACCTTCTAAAACCTTGCCACACTACCATTACACACACTACATAGACAATGGACACTGAACACAGACACACAGCTTGGAGGTTTACCATTTAGAGAGCATATCATTTCAGCAGTGGTCTCTTCCCCCTCTATGCCAAAGTTTGATGATTACCTCTAAGTAACCATGTATAGTCAAGGTTAATGTTTGTGTGTTTGTTAGGATACATTGGTTTTTCCTGTGTATCATGCCCCCAGCACATATGCCCCATTCCCTAGAATGTACAACAGCAGTAAAATTCACCACCAGTACACAGGAGTTCTTGATGTACCCGTATTTTCCGGCGTATAAGACGACTTTTTAACCACGAAAAATCTGTGCCAAAGTTGGGGGTCATCTTATACGCCGGGTATTTACCTGCAGCTTGACTGCCCTTGCTTCATATGTCCGGCGCGGTCCAGTCCCCGTTCTGTGCGGGGAGTATGAGGCAAAGGGGAAGCAAGCTGCACAGGAGAACGCAAGCCTGCACAGGAGAACGTGAGCCTGGATTGGCTCTCCAGTAGAACCCGCCCATTCACTTGGAGGGATGCGCCTTAGAGGAGTGTAGGCTGTTACCTCCTCCTGTATCCCTCCTCCAATTACCAGTACTTTACTGTTCCTTCTGCCTCTCAGATCTCGCACAATAGCGAGATCTGTCAGGCAGAAGGAACAGTGCAGTTATAGGCAGACCACTCTAACCAATCAGTTGGGGGTCGTCTTATACGCCCAGTAGTCCTCTACGCCGGAAAATACGGTAGTTTTATATGTGTATGTGCATAGGCATCCAGTATGAAGTAGATGTGTATTGCCAACCAATAACCAATTTGCAGTGGATGTGCGTGAACTACTACTACAGAATGGCTGCCCCTCAGTCATCTACATTCAGCTTAAAAACACATTGTCCCTCAATATCCTGTCACCAGCAAATAAGCATTACACCCGCACTCCTGCTTAAGTGTTCTGATCCAAGAATATGTGATAACACCTTAATGTTTATTTGTAGTTTGTTAATGTTTAGTTGTAGTTATTTGTATTTCCAATACATACCTGATACCTGAATGATCCAGCAATCCTGGAATAGATCTGGTCCAGGATTCAAAACATTTGCTAGTAAATAGCAAATGACTTTGAAGAAATCCATGTCAGGTTTGTTGGATCACCCAGGTTCACTGATGAAAGTGTATTCTCCCCCGCCTTGCAGAGTTTTAATAAATCAGGCATTTTAAGTCAGTGGTCGCTAACCTTTTTGGACCAGTGGAGCCGAGTGTCACTCAAAGGGGGAGAAACTTCCACTTTAGTGACGTTGTGATGCTGGAACACGCCCAATTTCCCATCGCAAGTCTGAGCCTGTAATGGAACAGTGGGCAGGTTGTGTTCAGAGACACAACCTGCCCACTTCCCCACTGCCCAGTGAGCCTGGGATCCATATGGGGGACATGGTCCACGGCTCGGGCCGGTGATTCCCCCAGCAGATCCTTCTCCTGACCCTGCTCGAGAGTGCACCAACCAGAGCCACGGACCACCAATATTTTTTTGCGGATCATTAGTTGGCCACCGCTGCTTTAAGTGATCTATTTATAAGATTGGTGAACCTGACATTCACCAACCATTCTCTGGTGGAGAATCAATCTTTTCATTAAAAACACATAGGCTCTGAGTTACTAAAGCTCTCCAAGTTTGGAGAGAATACACTTTCTTCAGTGAAGCTGGGTGGTCCAGAGAACCTGGAATGGATTTCTTAAAATCATTTGCTATTGGCTAGCAAATGTTTTGAATCCCAGACCAGATACATTCCAGGTTTGCTGGATCACCCAGCTTCACTGATCAAAGTGTATTCTCTCCAGCCTTGGAGAGCTTTAGTAAATCAGGACCAAAGACTTTAAAGATCTTTACCACAGAAGTCTTAGGGAATGTCAGATTGCCGTTTTTTTTAAAGGGCCAATATGAATGATGTCAATGACCGAATGGAACTAGAAGAATCCAATAGAACCCTGCATTTCAGTAAATAGAACACATACAAGGGCTGTTTGACAAGTAGTGAGACTAACATATAAATAATAAAAATATTTGTAAATATAAAATATAATGCCTTAGATGAAATTTGACCAAAAAGTATAAGTAAATCTATTATATATTTTTTTAAAACAAATTTAAAATTTGTATGTTGGTGATTTTTTGGGTGGAGAAAATCGAGCACAGAGCGGTCATCAAATTCCTTCACCTAGGAAGGCCTGGAGCACCCTAAGTTGTCACAACCCAGGAAATGATTGACAGAATTCACAATATTGTCCTCTAAGACAGAAGACTGACCACAGGAAGCATTGCTAAGAGTGTGGGGATTTCAAATGAAAGAGTTTACCACATTCTTACTGAAGAACTTGGAATAAGGATTCCGAAACATCTGACCAAAAGAGAGAACGGGTGAGATGCTCCAAAGTCTATCTCGAGCATTTCAACAAAAATGAGCAGAAGTTTTCGTAAAAATTCAAAAACAATGGATGAGATTTGGATCCATAATTTTGATTCAGAGACAAAACAGCAGTCTCAACAATGGAAACACAAAGGATCTCCTACCCCAAAGAAGGCAAGGAACACAAAGTCCTCAATGAAGGTCATGGCCTCTGTCTTCTGGGATATTCATGGTTTAGTGATGATGGACTTTCATGAAAAGGGTCAAACAATCACAGGGACCTAATATTTCACTATTATGAACCATTAATATGAATATTATAAAAAAGACGAGGAAAGTTGACAAAAGGCATTTTGTTTCATCAGGACAATGCGCCATCACACAAGTCAGCTGTTGCAATGGCCACAATTCATGAATGCGGCTTTGAATTGTTAGAACACCCACCTTATTGGCCAGATATGGCCCCACCAGACTATTATCTATTTAGAATTTTAAAAAAATACCTAAAAAGGGAAGAAATTTGACTGTGATGATGATGTCATCAAGGCAGTTGAGGACTTAGAGGGCCAAGATGTTGAGTTCTATAAAAAGGGTATAAAGGCCTTAAAAGAAAGATCTGACAAGTGCATTCTGCTTCATGGACATTATATTGAAAATGTATGGAAAATAAAGTTCCTAGCTTTTGTCTTTATGCTTGAGGCTCATTACTTTACTTGTCAAACAGACCTTGTATCTTTTAGATTTATTAAAATTTTTTTGAAACAACCAGTGAAGATACAGGAAAGTTTCTTTACTACAATATTACCACTGGATGAAATATTTTAATGAAAACGAAAACTGGCTCATAGGGAAGGTAAAAGACTCTTGTACAGGAATTAGGTGGTTTGTATTAAAAGGAATACTATTATAAATGCTATTTCTTGAACTTTAACTAGCATTTAAAAAATGTAAGAATAAATAGGCCGCTGAAAAATTTGACATCAGACTCGAGGTACGCACAGATCAGTGTTGGTTGCCAGGACACCTGGCACATCCCAGCTTTCCCTGCGGGTGCAGGATCTGCATAGATTCCTGCCTATTTGTGCAGAAGTTACATCAAGATGACCCAAAATCAGAATCAAAATCAGGAGAAGAAGAAAGTGGCAGTGCCTGCAACGGTTTGAGGGCAGTATACACTGGGTTTAGTTCTGTTTTAAAGTCAAACACCCTTAGGTAAGCACACATATATTTACCCTGTGGGGACTCTGATTGTGCCCCTCTGCATTATAAACATCTTGGGAATTATTAAAATGTGACGCTGATGGTGTTTGAAGATCTTCATCATAAAGAACTAAAAGGAAGAACAGAAAAGTAGTATTAGTTTCAGCTGTCTGTCTGGCCAGAAACAATCAGTTAAACCCACATTAGCCTATATTGGAAGGATGCATGAACTTACTTTCAGCAGCCACATAATTTGCAGGAAAATAACCCTGTTGTCCATTTTGTAGAATGCCAAACCACCAATTGTCATTATCTTTGTATAACACATGGATAATGTCACTACGATGAAGGCTTAACTCATCTGATCGATGTGCTGTGTAGTCATACAGAGCCACAACCTAAAAGAGATAACAACACCACAACTTTATCACATTAATGCCACAAACAAAGACCTGAGCATTTACTTCCTCTCACAGTAATGCAGCTGAAACCAAAACTCTTACCTTGGTAAAAGCTGAGGCTTTGTAAATTTTTACTAAAAGGATTAAGGTGGTGGGAAAACAGAATGAGACACACGATAATGGACTGTGGGAAACATGAAAAATGGTTTAGCACACCAATCAAACCAAATACTGTACTACTTTTAAAAGAAATACTCTTCCTTCTGTCATTTTTGATTTATGTTTAAATACATGCATGCACACATATATATTATAGGCACCTTTCTTGCTATTTAAAAGTAGGGGATTTAACGCAATTAGGTCGATTTATAAACAAACATTTAAGAATATTCAATAAAACAAAAATGTATACTCCTGCAAAAACCTGCATGTACGGTAGCAACTTTACTGGACATCATTAATTATTTGTGTGGTACAAAAAAGCCCATGTAGATGATCTCTCAAATTGTGTTTTCTACCAAGAAACATAACAGTTCTTTTATATTGGACCAAATCTATTACTATGCACCCACTGTGATAAATATAAAAAAAAATCTACAGCCTACCACCATCTGTTTGCACATGTGTACCACAATCTATGCTTAGTAGTGCTATATTTTCTGTTCAGTTCCTTTCCACTATTTATCCCTCAGACTTCTGACTACAGTCCTCTTTGAGCCTGAAATATTTTCAAATGCCCCACACTGACCCTGCTGGCTCCTATCTGTTGTTGATATATTGAGGATAATTTATAAAAGGGGCTAAGAATTTATTTTAACTATCCAATCATACAAAAAAAAATTAATGACTAATTTATTAGCACATTATGTATTTAAAACGAACACAGACACAATTTATTGAGTTAAACCTAAAGTCATATAAATATTTTGGAATAGAACATTTTCAGTATTAAACTACTAGAAGTATAAAAGGTTAGTTTAGGATTAGATTGTGGGTTAGACACACCACATCTGTAGAAAATGGTGTGCAAAGCTCTTTGTCAGATAAAAACTTAGTAAAGAACTTATTTTGCGGAATGTCTCCTAAATTTCTGCAATTCTTTATATGCTCAAAATGCAGATATCCTCATTGTACAAAACCCACTTTGTCAGTCTAAAGGATTACACCGGGGAACAATTTTGAACAAATGTTTTTGTTGACTTCAATTTTTAGGCTTATTTACACTAAAATAGGTATGCCGATTCTGAAAGTACAGTTAGTTTTCTTCTATCACAACAGGTTTATTCACTACTGTCCTATTTTAAGGCGATTACTGTAGTGTGGATTTGTATAGGCTATTCATTTACATGCAAGACAGTGTGGTCAGAGGTTGTGCAATTGCAATCTGTGTTGACCTTATAATGGTATGCTTCCTTCTTGGTCAGCAACGTGGATACACCAAGTATCCCTGTTATCTGTGCATGTGGGACCAGCAGAGCTCGTGAGAGGCATTGGGTGGAAAGGAGTTGGCCTCCAAGATCTGCCCTAAAACCAGGTGATCCAAACATTCTATATTCCCATCTCTGCACATGAAACTGGGTCTGATGAAGCAGTTTGTTTCAAGTACCTAATTTTGGCATTTCCTAGCCTGTCATTTAAAAAAAATTAAGGCTGTTGTATTTGATGGTCCACAGATTTGTCAGCTTATCATGAACATTTCATCAGGACAATGTCAGAATTCGAAAAGAATGCTTGGTTATAATTCAAAGCCATTGTCAAAGACTTTCTTGGAAACACAGAAGCAAATAATTACACAAATATTGTCCAGAAACTCTTGGAGAGCTACAAAATGCTTGGTTGCAATATGAGCATCAAGGTGCATTTTCTGCATAGCCTTCTTTGTAACTTCCCAGAAAACCTTGGTGCAGTCAATGATGAAAAAGGTGAACGATTCCACCAAGATTTGTAGGTCATGGAAAGATGGCATCAGGGTAGATGGGATGTACAAACAGTGAGGGAGAGGGGGATGTACATACAGTGAAGGAAAGAAGTATTTGATCCCCAGCTGATTTTGTACCTTTGCCCTTTGACAAAGAAATGACCAGTCTATAATTGTAATGGTAGGTTTATTGTAGCTGTGAGAGACAGAACAACAACAAAAGAACCCTCAAAAACCCAGTGCTAAAAAGTCAGAGCTTGATGTGCACTGTAGTGAGTGAAATAAGTATTTGATCCCCCATCAACCAGCAAGATTTCAGGCTCCCGGGTGTCTTCACTGTATGCAGGTAACGAGCTGAGACTAGGAGCACCCTCTGTAAGTGAGTGCTTTTAATCCAAGCTTGTTTTAGTACCTGTATAAAAAGACACATGTCCATAGAAGCAATCAATCAATCAGATTCCAAACTAGCCATCATGGCCAAGACCAAAGAGCTGTCTAAGGATGTCAGGAACAAGATTGTAGACAAGCAGCTTGGTGAGAAGGTGACAACAGTTGGCGGCATAATTTGCAAATGGAAGAAACACAAAATAACTGTCAATCTCCCTCGGTCTGGGGCTCCATGCAAGATCTCTCCTCGTGGAGTTGCAATGACCATGAGAACGGTGACGAAGCAGCCCAGAACTACACGTGGGGACCTTGTCAATGATCTAAGGGCAGCTGGGACCATATTCACCAAAAAAAAAACTGAGCACTGATTTTTTTGAGGGTTCTTTTTGTTGTTATTCTGGTTCTCACACTTACCAAAAAACCTACCATTACAATTATAGACTGGTCATTTCTTTGTCAGAAGGCAACAGACAAAATCAGCAGGGGATCAAATTCTTCTTTCCCTCACTGTATGATGACTGACTATTGTTGGGGCATCTGGCGGGATTGTCCTAACACTGAACACTCCTGGAAAAGCGTAAACTTTTACTTTACCTAATTAATTTTCAAATGTTTTACTGTAAAAAAAAATGTCATAGAGTAATAATAAATCCTTTCTTTGAACAAAAGAAATGTAAATAAACAGTTCATTCAAGTTATTAAATTTCATTATTTTTTCATTGTATGTAAAATCTGTATGTTGTTTGACAAAAATGAAGTGTACCCTGTATCATAAAAACTGGATGTGATAGCAAAAAAATGAAATTGCATACTTCTATGCTGCCACTCTAGTCTGTGAGCAGACTTGGTTTTATTTGGTACATATTATAAAGGATTAGTTGATGTCACACTGTCACTATATACTTTAGCTCAGAGTTATCATGAACTAGGATGTGGAAAAAGCATACAAAGTTGTATAGAAGAAGGAAACATAATTTTTTTCAGACTTCTTTGTTGCATAACTCACATATCACTTCTTATGATAATGTGGAACTCTCATATCACTCCCTAATGAAAACATCCAGTAGTAATAACATTATATTTATCAACGTAGGACTCCCATAGCGCTATTTTTAAACACTGTGATTGTTCTTTTTTAACTAGTGGTAATATGTATACTGGATAACAACTGGTCCAAGACATGGTCATTAGAAGAGATGTCTGTGGAAAGAGATTTAAGTAGAGTTGTCCATTAGAATGTCATATCACCAACAAAAACCTGGAAGTGTATTGGGGAATTTGAAAGCAATTTGGGTCATGAGATGGGTCAAAGATATTTTGTAAAACATTCAAAATTCTCATGTAATATTTGGTTCCCTTCTTAAAGAGAAAATAAGTGATAGATTCATCTTATAAATTACAAATATAAGGTCACAACAAAATAATTGTTGGAACTTGCTAATCTTTGTCAAATACTTTTGTAGCTATCTTAAGATTCTGTTTATAATAAGATATTTTATATTGCATAATATGCAACCAGTACTAGGAAACAAGATTATAGATCTAAACTAGATGGCATCACAATACAGTCACCTTGCAAAAGATGTTTCATCACACCTCCCTCACTGTACTGACTCTTTCCAATAGTGAACCGGTCCTATTTTTATAAATACACTTCACTATGTTTGTTAATTAAACACAACTTACTGCATCTCTCTATCTTACACAACCATCCTCACAAAGGAGCAGAATTAGGTATACAGTTTAATATTAAAGTTGAACTGTAAACAAATAGCTAAAAATACAGTTAAAATACATACATGACAACAGTCTTACTTGCCAAAGGACTGAGCTTTTTGTCCAGCCAGTCTTGGGGTTTACAATACATGTAGCCAATACACCTTTCTTCTTCATAGATTGTGACTTATCATTTAAAATGATGTGGAGGACACAAACATTGTCTGATTAAAGGAGTTTTCCCTGATGCATTTAGGCAGTACAGCTAGGTAACCTCCCTGCTTATAGCTTGTGACTGGACAGTGAAGGAGCAGAAACAGAGGTGTGCTGATGCTTCTGCTCTCTCATCCTTTCAGTATGTTCCATTTCAGTATATGTGAATACAGGAGATGCAATTGGCCACTTAATGCCTCTCCCCTTCCCAATTTGAGTCTTAAATCAAGTCATGCTTAGGTATTTATACTTTATTTGCATTTGAAATACACTGTATTTGCATTCAGCATACGCATATTTAAATATATTGTCTATTCACAGTGCAGTGTTCATTCCTGGCAATGTAAGATGACAAGAATAGAGTCTAGTGTTGAGACACTAATGCCAGCAATGTAACCATACATTATTATTTTAATATTAATATTTCACAGTATTTATTTAGGGCCAACATATTACGTAGCACTGTACAAAGTCCATAGTCATGTCACTAGCTGTCCCTCAAAGGGGCTTACAAGCTAATGACCCTTCCATAGTCATGTTATTAACACAGCCTAAGGTCAATTTTGAAGAAATGCCAATTAACCTAACTGCATGTTTTGGGAATGTGGGAGGAAACTAGAGTACCCGGAGGAAACCCACAGAAACACAGTGAGAACCTGCAAACTCCATGCAGATAGTGCCGTGGCAGAGATTCGAACCTGGAACCTAAGTGATGCAAAGGCCAAAGTGCTAACCTCTTCAGCCACTGTGCTGACCAAATCATCAATGACTGTCAGGTGGCCACAAAAACAAGACATCTGACCAGGTAGACTCACAGGGGTTGCAAAAGCAGTAAATGAAGCAAATGGGAGGGGTGCAGATTTTAAATCTCTGAAAGAAGGCACACCATGGGGTAAGTCTGCCACAATGTTCAAGTATGCTGTATTGTATTGTTCTGTTCAAACCAGAGAAAATATAGTGAAACCTTTGACAAATAGCTTGAGCACCTAAATTCAAATTGGTATTAGCCACAGAACAAGAAACCAATTACTTTATGCCCTGACATACAGCATGCCAACAGCAGTGGAAAGCAGAGCGACAAGGAGATAAGTATATCACTGTGCTGTTCTCCTTTTTCTCTCCAGTCATAGGATGGAGGTGGATCTTTAAAAGCCTGCACTCCAGGGAAGTGGGTTGCATGATGCTGGCTGTCATTTACCCAGAAGACTTTTTTTTTTAATGAGTTACATTTTAAAATGATTTTTGACTAGAGTTATTCTTTATGTACTTGATTCCAAAATCAAAAGATCCAGCAGGTAACACAGAATTTTTACAGAAATTATATTTTCATCCCATATTCCTAGATAATATATTTAATATGGTTGCCTTGGTTGTTACTACATCTGTTACTTGGAATGAAATAATACAAAAACAGGTGTAATTAAATAAATTCACCCAAAGCAGATGGGTTTTATGCCATGCCTAGTTTGTTGGAAATGCCTCAGTGACTTGGTGGTCCTTGTAACATGTATGATGAAGCACTGCCAATATACACACAGCATCGCTTGGCTTCACATGACAGAAAAAAGTTATTCAGATTGTTTCTCTGAAAATATTATAACTGACACAGATGTTCTGAGAAAATGCTCCAGTTGTTGGCTATTCCCTCCAGAAATCTTACAAAAACAAAACTATAGTATTTATCATTATATTGACTGAACTGTAAAGGTCATGTATTTCACAATATGGAGTACTACATTTTATGAGTTAATATATTGAATAATTTAATAAAGTAATTGAAGTGACATCTGTGCTATATGAACATTCACTAAATTCTAACAATGTCATCATCAGAACATGAAGTACAGTGGTACCTTGGTATACGTCCGCTTTGGAATAAGTCCTGTTTTGACATGAAAACCTTTGTTTGGAATAAGATTCGTGTGCTAGAACTTGGGACAAAATGAATCACAACACCGTGCTCTACCCTTGTTTACCTATTGAGACAAAGCCACGACAGCCCACGAGTGTCAGTACGCCAGTTGCCACCATTTAGTGAACAACCGGGGCTATAACTCTCTGTGAATTACATAACATCTCCTCCTAGTAAGTATGTTGGTTGGGTGGTATGTTGGCAATATATATAAATACTGTTTAACATTATTATTAATAATAATAAAAATAACTACAGGTGTAAAATTCTAAATTCTAAAATCTCAGCTTTGATGGTTAACAAAAGGGACATTTATGTGTAAATGGTCTTTCCTAAATCTCATATAGGATTTAACATATTATTGTAATTAAGCATTATTCTCACATAACACTTATGATCCTGCCATGAAAGAAGCAAATGTAAAGGTAATCTCAAACAATCTGACTGTACAATCAGGTCTAGATTTAGCAACTTTCTACCATTTTTTTTTGTGGAATTTTTAGGCTGACACTAGAGATAAGCAAATTTCTCAAAAATTCGATTCGTCCGGTTCGCCGAATTTTCCGAAAAGATTTGCTTGATACAAATTTATTTGCAGCGAATCGCGTTAAAAAATGGCTATTTCCGGGCTGCAGAGAGCGTTGATAGTGGTGTAGAACACTGCCTTGCAGTAACACGCATAGGGAGTCTGCTGTGGTAGTGAAATAATACTGTGAGTCAGTATGACATGCAGATGTCAGGTGTTGCTATTAGAATCACTGCACACTTCACTTATTTGGGCAGTCAGGGGGCCAAAACTGACCAACTCAAGTATGAACTCAGCCTTACAGCTCCATGTTAGCGTCAAGAAGAAGTGCACTCCTTTTACGCCCTCGTCAGCTGATTCCACATAGATGTCTACAGAATCTGTTCTATTAACCACTTATATACAAGTAGAGCCCCCCCCGACAGAGTGGAGAGGGTGACTGAGGTGGTGGCAGCAGCAGCATCAGGCGGAGGCAACAGAGTGGCACAATGACAGTGTGGAGATGGCAGCAGAATCAGGAGGCAACAGAGTGGCACAATGACCGAGTGTGGAGGTGGCAGCAGCATGAGGAAGCCACAGAGTGGCACAATGACAGAGTCTGGAGGTGGCAGCAGCATCAGGAGGAGTGGCACAATGACAGAGTCTGGAGGTGACGGCAGCATCAGGAGGCTACAGAGTGGCACGTTGACAGAGCCTAGAGGTGGCGGCAGCAGCAGCATCAGGCGGAGACCACAGAGTGGCACAATGACCGAGTCTGGAGTTGGCGACAGCATCAGGAGGCCACAGAGTGGCACAATGACATAGTGTGGAGGTGGCAGCAGCAGCAACATCAGGAGGAGGCCACAGAGGTGGCGGCAGCAGCAGCATCAGGTGGAGACCACAGAGTGGCACAATGACAGGGTCTGGAGGTGGCGGAAGCAGCAGCATCAGGCGGAGACCAGAGTGGCACAATGACAGAGTCTGGAGGTGCCGGCAGCATCAGGAGGCTCACTATGAATACAGACTGTGAAAGTGGGGCCTCTTGATCCTTGTACCTTTTGGATTCGGAGCAGGAGGTGTCAGAAAATTCACCACAGGGATAACTGGCCACAGAGTGGCACAATGACAGAGTCTGGAGATGGTGGCAGCATCAGGAGGCCACAGAGTGGCACAATGACAGAGCCTGGATGTGGCGGCAGCAGCAACATCAGGAGGAGGCCACAGAGGTGGCGGCAGGAGCAGCATGAGACGGAGACCACAGAGTAGCACATTGACAGAGTCTGGAGTTGGCGACAGCATCAGGAGTCCACAGAGTTGCACAATGACATAGTGTGGAGGTGGCGGCAGCATCAGGAGACCACAGAGTGGCAAGGTGACATAGTGTGGAGATGGCAGCAGCAGCACCAGTACCCACTGACAAAGGTGGGTGAAAGAAGGAGCACTTGACATCTGATGATGATGTGGCATCAGGCAGGTGGCAGCATCAGAGTAGTGGCGGAGGCAGGTAGCCAGAAGAAACCGGTCTCTTTTGTCAAGGTTTGGGTCAGACGGCATGGATCATCTAATCAGATGCATCAAGCATTGGTGGGTGGAAATCCTGGTTGATCCACATCTGATTCATCTTGATAAAGGCCAGTCTCTCCACATTTTGGGTGGACAGGCGAGATCTTCTTGGGGTAACTATGGTCCCCGCCGCACTAAACACCCGCTCTGATTCCACACTACTGGCTGGGCAGGACAGCTTTTCCAGGGCAAACTCGGCCAGTTGCGGCTACAAATCCAGTTTGGCTGCCCAGTAGTCCAGCGGATCTTCAATGACGGCTGGCAGGGTACACTCCAAGTATGCCACCACCTGCTGGTTCAGGTTCTGCTTTATATCTAGCTGCTGGTCAGCTACTCTAGACTCAGGCTGCTGCTGATGGAGCTGGTACTGCTCCTGCCACCCCACCCCACCCCTCCCCAGCAGCCATGGGAGTGGAACATGAGTGCAGAGGGTCCCCCCGGTCAGACCTGCAAGAGGATGGACGATGGCGCAGATAGGCATCGGCCAGCTGACTACTACTGAACCCCTGCACCACTACTTCCCGGGCAGGTAAGCTGCTAAAAAGCAGGTGGTCTACCCTGGGCATGTTTGGCTTCTGACCTCCCACTGCTGCCACCCTGCTGACTACCAGCCATGCTACCACCTTGCTGGTCCAGCCGCTGCCTCACTGGCAAGCTGCCATCCTCTTCTCCTGATGATGATAAAGCCCCTTCTTCACCCGGCTCCCAAGTGCGATCAGCTTCATCATCATCGAGTAGTGTATGCACGTCACTGATGTCCTCCTCAATGGTCTCTGGGTCAGGAGCCTGACCGCTCGCAACACTACCTCCCACCCCACTCTCCTCATTACTACTTGCCTGCCTAGCGGAGGAAGCGGCGGATGTCTCCTCTAGATCTTGGCTGGGCATTAGCTGCTGACTGTCCTCTACTAGCTAGTCCTTGCTGCAAAGTGGAGCTGAGCCCACAGCATACAATACTTCTGTGGCTGAGGGAACAGCAAAGGACAGAGGCAGGTTAAGGACAGGTGAGGGCAAAGGGCCTGCTCCCGGGCCATGCCAACTAAGGGTTGTGTCTGACGAACCCACGGACTGTTGGCTGGGGGTGTCTGATGTCACTTGGGATGAAGTGGATGACCGAGTAAACCAATCAAGAATTGCTGGGTTGCTGGTCAAGACACGACCTCTAGATGACACCGGGATCTAAGGCCTCTCGCTGGGATTCCTGCTGACACGCCCCCTTACTCTGCTGCGACCTCTGCCTGCGCCAGAAACATTTAGGCCTCTGCCACTCCTCTGTGCATGGCCTGCCACTTCTCTGTCTGACATACTTTTACTTGAACTAAACAAATTAAAGCAAATTAAAACACACCCAAAAGCGACGAATATATTTTTATTTTTGTACTGAAATAGGCCACTAAATGCTTTAACCACAAATAACTGCTACAGTGAACTGCGTATATATTTTTCTGGATATATAATTTGCTGGAATGACAGAGCTGTATAATGGCTATTTGGATCCCCAAATAATCTTTCCCTGCACTTGTAAATCGCTTTTCTAGCACTGTACCTAGCGCCTTCTGACATCTCTCCCTGCACTAAGATGCTGTGAAATGATTCCTCCTTATCCTTTCCGTGCACTTATGAATCGTTTTTTACCACGAATCGCGAGGAAATTCAGATTTGTTGCGAACCTAATTTTTACTGAAATTCGGATCGAATTCCATTTCGTCACCTTCTATTCGCTCATCTCTAGTTGACATATATTTGGCATAGCTGTTGGTGAATCAAAATAGGATTGTAAAATTACAAAGCACGGTCAGATTGGGACCCTTGACAAAGGACAATGTACGAATTTACACTATAACAAAAGTGCTATAAATTAAAGGTTACTTACTGTTTCCTGAATAGTTAGTCCACTGTCAGCTTCTACTTTCAAGGAGGAAACCTTTGCTTCAGTGTTAATCTACACAGCAATCACAAACGAATTTCAGATGACAGTATAGTTAAAAAAAAAGTATGCATTTAAAAGAAAATCTATAATCTAGTTAAATGTGTTTTTGTCCTTACCTTTGTATTTTGTAAACATTTCTGCCTAAGATATATTTAGTTTATGTTTTCATCCAGAAGATAACATTTCCAGTTTGTTTTTTGGAGAGTTTTTTGCACACTTATTTTTAGAATTAAAACAAAATTTGGCAAACCTAATTCTAGAATTAAAAAATACAGATTTGAAATGAATATATATTTATATCAAAAGCTATACCTGTCAAGCGATTTGTAATTCTGCTCTTGTGTTCATGTGATCCAAGAGAACCTGGCAAGCAGTATGGCAGGCCTTTGACACCCTGAAGCTGAACCTTCACTGGATTAGAGATAACACCCTGGTCTAGGACCTATCCTAGTTTGTCGTATCAGTGAGTGGCACACCTTTGTTCTCACCTTTCCTATGTGAATGTTTCTGCATTAAACTAGAGGTTCCTAAACTTTTAATCCTGATACCCAAATCTAGAAAATTATTACTGTATTGAATGAAAAGCATGTATTTGCTTTCATTGAAACAAAGTTCTTAATTGTTTTCTAAAGTATGTAAAACGTCATGCATTAGAATGCCTTTCTGATATTCAGAACAATCGTGTTAAATGTACATATAAACTTATCTATAGTGAAAGGGTTTCTTTTTACAGTTTGCAATAAGATAGCTATTCCAAAGTCTTTAAAAACCCATCTATAGCAGAAAAATTATAATCTAATGAATAAAACAATTTGAAAGCCGCTTGTCAATTATCCTGTAAATTATGTACATTGGACTGTAGTCTATTGTCGATGGCACCTAGGATGGCACTGCACCTCCACCAGAATGACTTTTAAAACATCTGATCATGATTTTGTTTGCTTTTATTACACATACACATTTTCTGCTACCAAATGGAAAAATATGCAATACATATTCTACAACCTAATTTCATTTCTTCTGGTAATAATATTCTCTGGGAAACAACACTTCTGGAGCTGTGACAGTAAAAAAAGACAGTGCACTACTGTGTAGTTACTGGGTAGGATTTACACTACTCTGCCTTCTTCATGTTACAATGTAACAAAATAGGAAGACTTTTTACATTTTATTTTTTGATTGGCACATGTTTTACACTATGAACAGGTGTTTTCACAAAACAAGTTTTGCTTCTTTAATTCCTTCCTGCCCACATATTCTCCAATAGCCAAGGTTTCTATTTAGTTCTGTTTGCTTTGTAAAATTATGAGCTTTTTCATTTTTAGGCAGGGTGTGTCTGTATTTCCCTATGGCACAGATACCCCCTGAGGTCTATTTAATTTGACTCTTGGTGTGCTGTAATAGCGCAGAAATCTTTTCCAACAATATGCTGTACAGAATGTATTCCCTGATCATGGTTTATCTAACAGATTAATTGCAATTTAAAAGTAAATATAGTGGGTTTTTAAAAATGTACACCGCTTATTACTACCTCAGCTTGCAGGTCAGGCAGCTTGTTAGAAGCTAGCAGCTTATGCAACAGTTAGAAAATGCTACTTATCCACTGAAGTAATTGTCGAGACTGTTTGCAGTTTGGTGGAAATAAACAAGGAAATTAGGACTGTATTATGTATTACCTAATCTAGAGAAAGGTTCAGGAAGTGGAATTATGGAGGGTACCACTGTCTAGTAGGGCTCTTCTATAGTTCATGCAAACCTTAACAAAGTACTTCTATTATGTTGTACTCTTGCTCCCTTTGGTTTATAAAGATACCTTTAAATGTGTTGTGTTCTATACAGTATGTATATACATTTACCTGCTGTTCATATTCAGTTTAATCAGTCCTCCAAGTTGTTAGCTTACACTAAAAAACAACTTTCTCACTTGTTTTGGAGATTTTGCTTCTATAGAAACTGGGAGCCTATTGCTTTTCTGCCAGGATCAACAGGTATTTTTAAAGGGAATTAAAAACATGGTAACATGTGCATGTATTGCAAGCATTTAAAGTTCTATTTATAAAATTGGGAATCAAATATTTCCTCAAATATTCTCTGGTGGGAATCAATTACTGCCATTGAAACACATTGATCTGGAAGATTTTTTTTTGTTGTTGCCCTAAACAATATACCTCCAGCTACTGGGATTCAGAGGTTGTTTTCTCTAGCTCGTTCAGTTTTTACATTTTTACCAGATTTTGTATGTACAAGGTACACCCTAAAAATGTAATCTTGTAAACCAAGACTGTTTAACTCCAGTCCTCCAGGGTCATGATTCACATTTTAGTATGACTAAGGCAGAAGTAAATTTAGCAAGGTATAGTTTGTATACATTCTGAAAATAACTTTTGTGGCACTTAACAACTGCAGTTGGACAGTTCTGTTGTAAGCCCAGGGCTTTCCCCTAGACAGTTCCTGAGTTACCAAATCAAAGGGTCATAAAGACATAACATGCATTAATTGGTATGCAATACTGCACTGCACCAGGACAGAAAGTTGTGAATGGGCCTTAACTGAACCATTTTACCATTAACCTCAACTTACTACCCATTCAGAATTTGTTAGAATAGCAAAAAGATGTAATAAATTGTAATACAACATCCAATCGGTGAGTATATCCAAAGTCACTTGATGTGTTGATGTGTTTAAGCTATGTAAAGGTTCTTGGTGGTTCAAGTAAAATAATTCACTCCTCACTCTGAATACTGGTTACAGAATTCATGATTATGCAATGACCTTGCAACTATAGAAAAGGTTATTAGGCAAAGTATGTCTTTAGTAAAAAAAAACAAAAAACTTACTTTTCCTGTGCCACCACACTACCCATATCCCCATATCACCACACTACACTGTCCCCTGAAAGTTGCAGAGAAACCTACATGTGCAGAATTGATGTAATTCTGGGTCCCCCGGGCTTTTACTATTAAACAGGTCAAAATAGATAACCAGTGAGATGTGCGGGGGATCCAGGAGATTGACACCCCCAGAAATGTCAGTTTCCCAGCTCAGTGCCGGAGATGTTTTTTTAGAATCAGATAATTTGGAAAAAGTAGGGAATTTATAATCTTCTATTGCAAGAATTACTTGCTTAAATAACTCTTTTATAGTGATAGAGTTGCTTTAAATTTATCTCCCTAAAGTTAATGCTGATAAAAAGCCCCAAGATTCGATGAACCTGTGGGGCCCTGGGAAGCTGCCCTTTTTTTCCCATATGGTTCAAGAAACACTAACTTCAAGCTAGTTGGCTACCTGTTTAGGAAGCTGTTCCAAATACTGTTTTTGCAAGTATTAGGCAAACTGGCAATGAGTAGCATTATAGAGATTGCCACATTTAAAAAGAATGTATTTGATGTTGAAGAAATTCAATTGTCTGCATAATGTTAAGACATAAGCGGGCTTAGTAACTTTTCTCAGACTGAAGGAATCAGAACCTGCTAGGTAACTTAGTCTACAATGATTGATCATCTACCTTATTAACCTAAACAGCATAAAGATTAATCCTTTGCTTTCTAATAACACACGTTGCATATGAAATTCTAGTAACATCTTAGCTGACAGCTCAGATCTCACTAACTTCAATCAATTATTTGTGGGTTTGTAGGTCTGACTGTGAAATAAATAGAACTACCTAATTAATTGATATATCCATTTGTAATAACATGCCATAATACTGCATGGTGTTAAAATAGATTAGTTGTGTGGTATAGTAGATGTATGTTTTGTCCTACTTTATTACAAGATTATATTACTTGGTTCCTTTAGTTCCTTCACAACAGACACAAAAGATATTTACCCATGTCTTTATAACCCATAGTATTGCAAAAGCAATTATTAAATAACACAATAACAATATGCTTTTTCAGATATTATGCTAGAGCAGGCCAAACAAGGGAAGATTTTTATAAAAGGGGAAGTTTTATAAAGCACTATGTAGACATTGGGCAGACTAAACTTTTCTTCAGATATAATGCAATGTATACAGGGCCAATGCCAGTTAGATGATTTCCTGATGTGCCTTAATTAGAAGAAATACATGACAGGTGAATGGGAACATGGAGACCTGATCATCCGAACATGTTTTATAGATTTCCCATATGTATAAGTGTGAGATCACCACAAAAAAGAGTTCAATACAAACAAGCTTACCATCTGCAGTCTGATTGATGGTGTTCTACTAAGTGGCTGTCCAACAGGGCTAAATCCACCTGCAGGAAGAAAGACAAAACAATTTTCTGTTTTTGTATTTTTTTTTAGCCAATCATTGCTTTAATGTTTTGAAAATAATGCATTCTTGTAGAAGGTTCACTAGATGTGTCACACACAAAAACATTGTAAGCAGCATCAATCAACAGCTACAAACACAAATTTCTAAGATCTCATTAAGAAGGCAAGGACCACACCACCAAGATATGTTTTTTCCTTTCTTTCATTAAAACTTTATGCAAATGGATACATCGACAGCTCTGCTTGCTTCTAAATACTCACCTTGTGTAATATAGTAGAAGAAAATGGTATCCTGCTCCCCACAGCTAATAATTTGGGATCCTTATAGTTCAAAAGTGAGTGGCTCCTGAACAGTGATAATATAAAAAGTAAATGTCCAATAGGTATAAGTGCATGATGTTAGTTAAAAAAAGCTAGTGCTTTTTATAAAAAGACAAATGGTCAGGACACATTCATTGGTATCCATAGAAAAGGTCATAATTATTTGGATTTGAATTATTTTTTATTAGCTGTTTTCCTTATTATGAAGTATCACATGTTTCCAGGCACATAATCAGTCATTCTGTCAATTTAAATGGAGAAAAGTAGTTAATGATGAACCAGAAAAAAAAAATCCTGTGATCACAGTTGACAATATTGGCCTTGATTTATTAAAGCTCTCCAAGGCTAGAGAGAATACACTTTCATCAGTGATGCTGGGTGATCCAGCAAACCTGGAATGGATCTGGTCCAGGATTGAAAACATTTGCCAACAAATAGGTAATGACTTTGCTGGATTACCCAACTTCACTGATGAAGGTGTATTCTTTCCAGCCTTGGAGAGCTTTAATAAATCAGGGTTATTTATAAGAAAGTTTTATATCCATGAGGTTGTAGCCAACCTCAATGGGCAGAAGAACGGTCAACAAAATTCCACCCTCCCAGCCTGTAGAATGAGCACAAATGTATTTTACTCCCTTTACCCAAATCAAAAAGTACAAAGACACACCATTGAAATAGTTCTTTATTTAAAAAGAACACAGATTTTAAATTGAAATAAAGATTATTTTGTGCACAGAATTTAATCTATACACAGTCTAAACAACCTGAAGGTAACCAGTCATAATACCACCACTAGATGACAGGTGCCCTGCAGTATTATTGGTAAAAATGTATGCAATATTTTGAAGAATCCATCATTAAAAGACTAATCTAACTTCCTGTAATATTACTGCCAATTCTGGAATCTGTCATTCAACCGTAGTAATGAGTTAGAATACCATGGTTGGTTGCTGTGACCGATTTTAATTTACATTGCTTGATGAAATGGTTAACAAGGACTTACTTTTGGGACATAAACAATCCTCTTTTTTATACATAAAATTGGTAAATATTTGGGGTTTTGATTCAGAACAATTTTTATTTATCTTGTGTACAGTATTTTTAAAGTCAACGTCAATCATATTGTCCAGTGATGTAAAGCCATGCCAAACAAGATGACCTGTCACATAACCTGTCAGATTAGCACAACTAAATTACAGAACCCCTGCTCTGAGATCATTTCTCTCGAATTAAGTTCATATAAACCATGTCGTATTTAAATCCACATCAGTTACAATGACTGATGATGCTAAATGACAGATCTCTTGTGCTGCTGTAATTTCCACAGATTCACATTCAAGTTCACATCAATCAAATCATCTAGGTATGTAAATCTAAACCAAGCATGACGACAGTAACCTGTTGCATTACAACAATTTCATTAAAAGTAGTATAAAAGGTTAACATTGTCATTTGTTAAGTCATCATCGTTGATGTGAACTTACATCACTGGACACTATGATGGACAATAGAATATTCCCAGGGACATAAAACCCTATTTTAAAAATCATTAGGAATGTGTCAGTGTTTTTTTTTTTTATAAAGTGCTGTTTCATGATGGGTACTGTTGTTATTTTTCTTGTAAAACTTTGTGGGTATTGACAAATAATGTTTTGGATTCCATCAGCCATCCTAACAGACCCCCACATTCTCCTTGTGGGGCCAGGAAAGAAGACTTAACTCTCAACATGGAACATAGTTAAATAGTCAGGTTGTAAAAAAAAGCCATAAGTCCATCTAAGTTCAACTACTAGGCAACCTATCAATGTTAAGGAAAGCTGTGGGGCCCTGTATGGCACACGCTAACTACCTCCCCACCACCACCATTTTGTTTCTGGCCACCCAGGCATTATATCTACATGGGAGCCTGATATGAATAATAAGGAGGTCCCCACAATATTTGTCTGCTTTTGTTTTCCATTTTTAATAAATGTACAGCTTTAAGGCATCATACAAGCATACTAAACAATGGAGTTGCATATTTATAAAAAACGAAACCAAAAATAATCACTTTCTAGAGATATGTTCCCACTGATGCATTCACCCTCCCATGTAAGCTTGGAGACAACACTGTTTGGGTATTTCCACTTACAATAGAAAGAGGTCATATACTTTATTGCAAATTTGAACTTGAATATTGGTTTGATTTTCAGCTTAATCCAAGGAAATAAGATTGAACTGAATCACTTAATGATGGTTGTCATTGCCCTGTGTATTTACAGATGATACTAAAAGTTATCTTAACCTTCACAACATCATGATGTTGAATAAACTTTCCATTTTTCTTAGTTTATGCCTAGTCGAAAAGCATTTAAATGTTTGTGCTTCCATAAGGATGTCTCCAACATACCAATATTCTAACTTTCATTTTTCCGTTGTAAATATTTGCTTCCATAAAGAGTTATCTGAGCTCAGCAGGATAGCAACAAGCTGATTGTCAATACAGTCACAACCGATTGTTTGCATATGTCTGTAGGAAGCACTTCCTAAATAACTTTGATCCAGTGTCTTAATAATAATGGCAGACTAAGCTTACGGAGATGTTCCAATATTTACCAATAGTGAATTTGACGAATAGGACTACGTCATTCAGCAGCAATGACATGTCTCAAATATTTACCAAGTTCTACCAAATCAACTCTATTGTCCATTTTTCTAGAGCAAAGTCCATGTAAATAAGCTGGTATATGGGAAAAAATATCATTTATATTGTGTGTTTTATGAAGTGGTTGCTTGAAGTTCGACTCAAAGGTTTTCATGAAATAATGAACTCATAGAGGATCTTACAGCCTTTATGTGGGGTGCTGGTGAGGCTTTCCTCAAGAGATGGTTCTATTGGGCTTCTTTCTTATTGTCTGTGGCTTCTAATACTAATTTCCTGAGCACATGGCTGGGGAAGGGAAACCCCCACTCCATCCTGCATTTCTTTCTCTTGTTCTTTATTTATAGCCTTTTGGGAAGTGTCGGGGAACACAAAGTGTTCTTGAAGGGAGGACAAAATTGTCTTGTTTATTTCATACTGGTTTCTGCCCAATATTTGTTTTCCATTAATCAATTGTTTATGGTTCCACAAATTTGTGGCACATGCTGTTTATTATTGCTGTCCTTCTTGACAAGTGCATATTTCTTTGAGAATGTTTGTCAGTGATCACCTGATGTACTATTGTCACTTCTTCATTTTCCTGAATAAATTTAAAGAAAAGAAAAAAAGAAGCACCTTTCTTTACCTTATTCTCTTCCTCCTGTAGGTTCTGACGTTATCCCTTGTCATGCAGGACTAGTAGTTTGCCAATCTGATGGAGAAGCCTGGGGTTCAGCCTTAAGTGGGCCCTACACTGGATCCTATTTACAAACTTGTTTTCTTTAAGCATTATTGTCTTAAAGTCTTTTAAGTCATTATTGTCAAAATAGTCTTTTGTCTTTCTGTAGCAACATCACCCATACACACTATACATAGATATTTAAACTCAGTGGCAAGAGGCATCAGGAGGTTTTTCAAAGACAGAAGGGGTATCAGAAGAATGAACATTTGAATATGATCATTTGTTACATATTTTCCCTTCAATCGTGTGAATTGCTAGATGACAAAAAGGTTATCATGAGGAATATTAATGTATACTAGTTAAAAAAATAATTTTTGGTGTTTCCACCTTGCTTTGTTACAGCACTGCAAGTTGATTTAGCAGTGCAAGTCATTGCCATCATTTTCAGTAAATCAAATGTATAAAAGAGTCAACATAATATTGTGCAAAGTTTTCAACAAGCATCAGCAATGCGAAATCCCCTCCTGTTACAAGAATGGCCAACTGTAACAGAAATGTTGGTTTCTAAATGTCTCATCTTCTTGTTAGCAAGGTTTTTTGTGTAATGAAATACACAAAGTAATGATCCTAAAGTCAAAAACAAAACTAAATTTCATACTTAAAGTCATCATCAAGGAAACCAAGATTTGGTCTTTGGAAAATATAGATCAACTTTTACATTTGCATGCAAAGTCTGGTCAGTTTAAATCTGTTGTCATTCCATGTTGACTTCAGACTTACAGAAAAAAATACAAATTTACTGAAGGCATTACCCCCCCAAAAAAAATATTTGTGTCACTGGTTCTTCCACATCCATCTCGGCAACACAACAAAAATATTCAACAGAATAAACTGATTACAAGGTAAGAGAAGCCGCTTTACATGCGTGTGCATTAGTGTAATGATGCTATAGCACCAAGAACAAAAAAGTGGAGCACAAGAAATTTCTCATACATTGGGATCTATTCAAAATAAAAGGCCATGGTTTTAAAACATGTGTTTGCAAAACACTATCAAATGTTTTGGTAATAGCATTGGTGGAAGCTTATTCAGTCCTAGAACCTGTAAGGGAAGCCAGAATTTCCAGGTTATTTCTGGAAAACAAATTTTGACAGATGTGTGGCGATTAGGCAGATAAGAATACTGCACTTTGAGATGTAAGGTACAAGGGGGTGCTGAGAAGTTCCTAGCTTTGCCCCACTCCAGATGAAAATGAGTGTGGGGCATATGACAGTCTAATATCTTAGTATGTAACTGTGCAAAAATCAGGTCTATGCAATTCTTAAAACTGTTAGTGAGAAGTTGTGATGGCAGAGGCACAAGGAAGTTTCACGTCGTTTGGAGTTACGGGACTTCATGAAGTTTTTGTTTCTCTAGGGAAAGTGAGCAAAGAACATTCACACGGAGATGTCACAAACACTGGGGGAGAAGGTTCCTTCCTACAGCACTGTCAAAACCTGGATATCTCATTTCAAGACTGGGCAATTCACCGTTGAAGATGAGCCCCGCAGTGTGTGGCCCCCAACCTCAACTGACCTGGCAACCTGCGATGCTGTCCATGAGCTGACCATTATTGAGGACCGGCGAATATCCGCAGAAAATATAGCCCAGATACTTGACATCTCACAGGAGAGTGTTGGGTTTGTTATCACGACTATCCTAAACATGCGCAAGCTTTCAGCGAAGTGGGTGCCTAAATGTTTGAACAGTGATCATAAGAAGGAACGAGTTGAAGCATTAAAAGCGGTTTTGGCCCATTTTAAAGCTGCACAGAACTTTTTGGCTAGGTTAGTGACTGAGGATGAAACCTGGTTCCACATCTATGATCCTGAAACCAAGGAACAGTCAAAGGAATGGGACCAAAGGGATCCTTTTATTGCAGGACAATGCACCTGCACACATGTCCAACATTGTGGCTGCCATATTGAACACCCTGGGTTTCCAATTGGTCCACCATCCCGCCTACTCACCTGACCTGGCCCCTTCGGACTATTATCTGTTCCCGAATTTTAAGAAACACCTGAAGGCAACTTTGTGAGGACATTTCTAACATCAAAGATGCTGCTGAGAGCTGGTTTGTGGCCCAACCATAGGACTTTTATTTGAACAGTCTAGAAAAGCTGCAACTACGCTGTACCAAGTGCATCAGTCTCAGGGGGGGATATGTTGAATAAATGTGTCATTTCATAACTCTGGATTTCTTCTTTCTGGGCAAAGCCAGGAACTTCTCAGCACCCCCTTGTATATATACCAGTGCCCCTGACCCTGGCTTATGCTACCCTTTCACAGAAGGGAAGCCATGCACAAACCTTTCCCTATCTCTTGTTAAATTTACTGGAATTACAAGCTCATTATAACACAGAACTATGGATTGTGAATATGTTTTTTCTCGATATTTAAAAATATTGTGTTGAACTGAATTAGAAAAGACTGGAAGAAAACTACAATGTGGACTATTTATATTTATTTGATTTATTTTATGTGTCAGATCAGTGCAAACTTTTATGCTTGTGTAAGTATCTTAATTTGAACTTTTTTTTCTGGTAAAAATGCCTTGTATAGGTTTTTATGGGTAGCCATGCCTATAATGGTATAGATTGACTCCTATATTCTAGATTTTCTAGATATTCAAACCCTTTAAATCCAATGGTAGTTCTACTTGTCATGACTTCAAACTAAACTGTTCCCAGAATTTATCTTGCTAACTTCCACATTGAAATATGCCATTAGAGAAGCCAACAACAAAACTGACAAACGCATAGCAACTCAAACATTCTAGTGCTCTATAGCCTACAGCTCATCCCATGTTGGCAGCACTATCTAGATACACAATCATTAAACGGCCACAAGGCAAAATATGAGGACACAGATCCACAAATTGTGCCTGTTCCATTACTTGCCTGAATCTATTTGGAGAGATAATTTTATATTTATATTGAAAATAACTAGACCATTCAAATGAGGATTTCTGGTTAACACTTTTTTTCTTAAATAATCTACTGTTTATGAAATACTTTGAGCATTCACATTTTCATTATCAGTAAATGTACAAGTCAGTCAGCTCATAAGACACATACTTCGCGTCTTGGGAAAAAGTGTGTTTATGTGATTTATTTCTGATACTAGAACAGAACATATTTACTCTGGATTCCAATAGATGAATGAGCAATGACATACTCTACAAACATGTCAGAATTTACTTCCCAGGAGAAGTACAGGTGTAGGAAATTATCAGCACATCATGTGTATTCTTAGTGAGAGATTACAAACTAAAACAAACTTCTGCTAATGCTAATTGTTGACATTTTTTCACTTGAAAATAAGAAGCAGGCTATAGAGATAAATGCTTAAAAATGTATATGACCCCTATGGGGAGATTTTTTTTCCCACAGTCTGCAATACTGTTTTCTTGTGTGTGTTAGCTTTTTGCTTCAGTGTTTCTAGGATTTTGTGCTTTCTATTGATCCATCCCTGTCTTTTGTGCAGCATTTTGTCTCCAATAGTCTTAACTGTTGTCACCTAATAACCTCCTGCTAACAACCAGTGAAAGGGGGCACTTCTCAGTTTGCCATCAGTGTAATGCTGGAGTTATAAAGAAATCACCAATAAAACAGGGATAATCCACACTAATCTCCAGTATAACATAGGGGTTTACACTGGCCATTAGCATAAGGAGCACATTATCATTAACCTTTAATGTATTCTCCAATGGATTCTCAACAAACAACCAATTTCTTGTGAGCATTTACAATGACTGCAAAGAAAACAGAAGCAAGCTTGGCTAAGTGGTTAGCACTCTTAATTTTGCAGAACTTGGTCACAGGTTCTTATCCCAGCCAGGACTAGCTGCAAGGAGTTTGTATGGTCTCCTTGTCTCTGCGTGGGTTACCGCCAGGTAATCTTGTTTCCTCTCACATTAAAAAAAACAAGCTGTTAAGTTAAAGCGTACCTAAACTCAGAATTTTTACTTTACATAAAAGGGACAATCCTTTTATTTAAAGTAAAAATGTTGTTAGTGTTTTTTTTTTGTTTTTTTTAGTGTAACACCCTGTGTGCAGCACAGTCCCCCTCAATGAATGGGAGCAGAGAGCCTCTTGGGATACCTACGTCACGCATCCCAGGAGGCACTTGGCTGCTCCTTAGCATGCCTGAGCCCTTTCATCAATAAGGGAAAAAATGTTGATCTCACGGATGAGCAGTGCGAGATCGGGTGACATAGGAAGAAGAACAAGGAAGAAGAGAGGAGGAGATGGCGGCGCCTGGCCGAACATGGATACCGGGATACTGATCTGTGGGATAAAAGACTACGTTAATGACACATGACCTTGGCTTTAGATTGTGAGCCCCTTTGAGGTACAGTTTTAGCATGACAATGCGTTGCAAAACATGTCCGTGCTATAAAAATACTGGCTAATTATAAAAAAAGGTGCAACTATGCACAATACCAATAAAAAAAGCACTGACTGACCAAAAAGGTTTTTAGTTTGGGGTCCTGACCTTAACACTTGCCACCAGTGTAAATAGGGCTTTTACCAAAAGGGAGACCAGTGACCAATAACAAAAAACTTATCTTACAAAGGCAAACAGTGGGATGGGTTCATACTAATATTGGAGCTGATACAATTAAAATTCCACATAGGTAATTAGTAAGAGATTGAGCTGCCTAAAAAATCTTGGTCAATGACCCTTATGGTATCAAATAATTGTATTAGCAAAACAATAAAAGATACGAAGATGTCCGTACTGTTGGCCTACAAGTATAACATTATATTAGACCTGATCATTTATTGGTTATCAGTAATATTTTTCAAACTCAGCAAAGACGCCATTTTAATCATAATAATAAAAAACTAAACTGAGTTTTAAGAAGAGGTTTTTGATGTGTATATAAAGTAAAATGTTTCAGCCAAATCTGTAATTGTTCAAATATCTATATTTACTTCATCTTTCTGTTATGAATTTTTTATAACTTTCTTGCTCTGGATCGAGTGTGTAAAGATAGGACCCGTCAGATTTTTATATTGGTGTCTTTGTGAAGTAGATTTTCACATTCCCCAATTCTTTGACATGATAGGAAGTAGGAACTGTTTTAATAGTGTTTAAATGTGGATGTATAGGTTTATATATTTTTTTTATTGCTTTTTGTTTTTTTTTTATCAGGGTGTCCTACAGCAAATACATATGTACATCACAACATCACTAAATAATGCGTTACATTACGTTTCAAATTTATTTTCTGCCAACTACATTTTCTTAGGACGAACTCTAAAGTATTAACACTGCTCAAACTTACACAAAAAAGCAGAAGAGTAGATCCAATGAAAGCAAAATGACTAAAGCTAGGTACATACTTGCAATAATTATCGTTAGAAAATGAATAATTATCGTTAGAAAATGAACACGATTATGCACAATTATTTTGAACTGTACATGTTGTACCAATACGATCGTTCAGATATATTCCACTAATAGTGTACACACCCTAGATACGATCCTTTGAACAATGCAGGAAGTGACATGTTAAGGAGAAAGTGTACTGCAGAACCATCCACGATCACTAAACAACTGTACACACAACAGTTAGTGAACGACCGTCACTCAATCAGATCCGCCGGGACGGTCGTTCATTTCCAGCGACAATCCTCGTTTGTCGGAGTTGTTGTGCACTTTTTGTGTTAATTATCAGACGATTGGTTGTTAGTCATTTATTTACAAGGATAATTATTGCAAATGTGTACGCACCTTAAGCAAACAAAGTTGATTTTTACACATTTTGTTAAACGTTTTGTTTTGATACAGAAGGTGCAAAGTTTGTTACAGTGCACGTCACACTTGTCCTACTTATGCATCCTGGAAAATTGCTTAAAGAATATTTTTATCTTTTACAGATTAACAGTAACAAAACTTACTAAAATAAGCTACAATAAAAAAAGAAAAAAGCATGAGAAATGTAACCACTTTTAGATCTTATCTGATCTGTTTAAAATGACCTTCCATAACAAAAAAGGTTTCATTTGAAGTTAAATTTTAGGTGTATGTAAAGATAAAACAGTGTGTGTATCTGCTGGGGGGGTTTGCCCCTCTGTTACCCCTCTAACTCAAAGCCCATTATCACTGAGAGAAAAAGAGCCTGCGTCAACAAGCTTCACTCAAACAGAATTTTAAATTTTCATGTAAATTTGTGGGAATGCAAAATCAACCTATAGAAAGTTCAGAAGGAAATCAGCATTATGTCAAAAACATGTGTCCTTGAATTCTGAATATTCTCCAAAGCATCTCAAACTGATGTTAATTACATACCATTGACACAGACCATGAATCAGGGGAAATCCTAAATTTTAATTTTTTTTTATAAAGGTGAGAGGGAAATCATCCAACAGGGATATATGTTTTGGTGGCAACTTTCTAAGATATGAATTCCCTTGCTCCAACACAGGAAATCAAGGTAGGGAAAAATAATGACACAGAATGCAAAAAAAAAAAAAAAAACACAGATAAGAGTATTAACCTTTACCTAATCTATAAATATTCTATACATAAGATTCTAATTTTATATTGCCAACATTTCTGCCCCATGTTTGCTGGAGAACCTGTTGGAATACATGAAATTTCCACTAAAGTTTTCACTTAATGGATAAAAACTGCACAAGATTTACAATGATTTTCCCGGTCCTCTAGCAACTGAGTGTTCATGTACTGATCAAGAATTGTTGAAGTACCAAGTTTTTGTCCCTGTTCGTGGAATAGGGATCAGGAAAGGCAATCACTGGCATGATTTCAAAGAATATCAGGTGACACACAGTCTTTAGCACACTAAACGTATATGACCATACATTTTGTGTGCAATCTATCCATCCAGCCTTGGAGAGCATTAATCTTATTGAAAATAAAGAATTTTGTTCCTTCACTCTGCTGCCTTTCATGTGTCATCGAGGATACTGTTTTCCAGGCCTGTATTTACAGCAGGGCTGCCATACAAGACCCTAGTTAACTACTTAGCTATGCTTCACAATACCTACTCCTTTGAGGCATTTGTGATACTAAAAGGTGTTCAGCTGATCCCACTGTATTAACTACAATTTTTCTATACATTTACAGACATTTCATGTAAATACGGAGTCCAAAAATTTGTGTTCAAACACCTAAAATTTTACACAAAATTTAAGGGAACTGTAAGTCATATTGTTGGAAATAAAGAAAATATCTGTTGATGAGAGAAAGGCACATTAGTGAGGGATACAGATTACATAGGCTGTAGCCAGATAAGCTACTGGAAACACTTGATATTGTTTGTCATCATTATAGGCTGCAAGGATATAACTATTAAGTAAATAAACATTATTTGCCATGTTTACTTTATGTTTTAGTGGTGACAGGCACTATTAAGATGTCATCATGTGCCAACAAAACACAATACAGAAAATCATTAGTAATCACAACAATAATGCATAAAAAATAGATGGGTTGGAAAAAGAAGCAGATATCTTAACTCTGGTCTTAAATTAAAAACGTATAACAAAAGATACATTTGCTGATGCATTACATAAATAAGTGTGACTCAGCTATAGACACTTTCAAAGTGTAGATTGTACAAATAACATCAAAGCACAACTCTTGAAACTGCTGTACCTTTAAAAATCAACGCTCTCAGTATTGATATATTGGTGAGGCTGGTTTTGCCCAAATAGTTTCTTGGATGTACCGTATTTTTCGGCGTATAAGACGCTCCGGCATATAAGACGCACCCAATTTTAAAGGAGGAAAATCTAGAAAAAAAAGATTCTCCGGCTTGCTTCCAGGATCGCGGGGGCACGCTTGTCTCTCAGCCTGCTTCCGGGATCGCGTGTGCAGGCTTCTCCTCGCTGGGTCTGCAGGAAGGCGGGGACACGTGCTGCAGCCAGGAGGAGAGGAGAGAAGATCGCAGAAGCACGCAGGATCGCGGGATCGCGGTATCGGGTAAGTATGTTACCGGTTTTATTTATTTTTAAAACTTTCATTCGCCGTATAGGACGCACCCACTTTCCCCCCCCCAGTTTTGGGGAAGAAAAAGTGCGACTTATACGCCGAAAAATACGGTAAGTGTAACTAAAAAACTACACACGTTGGATGAAAAGGAATGGTTTTATATTTGGCAACTAATCAGCGTAACTTACATAATTTCTTCCAAATGTACCACTTTATCTGTCAAAAACAAAAAATTTGCCTCAGAAACCATTGATGTATCCATTCTCTAAATTCCAGGTCACATGTAATATGGGAAATGACTGCACTGGAACTAACATATGTGTCCATGTTTTAGACAATGGCTGGTTCTATTGGAGGCTTCTGAGACAGGTATTTTACCTTATTACAATTTCCTGTTGCTATAAGGGCTATAGATTTGGTACAAAAAGTCTCTGACTCAAACAAGACTCCTTTATTTAAAATGCACTAAACATGTATTTTGTACACCAAATGAAGACATGTAATATACCAGGCTTTTTCTCACTTGCCAGTGATGAACTGCTCAGCTATTTTGGAGCTATATGAAGCATGGTTTGAAGGACAAATTTACACTGTGCTTTTATTAAGTACACACCAGCAAGCCTTTTTACCCTGTTAGGACACTAAGCTAACCAGTGTCTTCCCTTCATATGCTTTGCACCAACAAGGGAGTGGGAGGCATTGTGCTAAAGCACAGACCAGGATAGGGGTAAATGTGGACAGTAGAGGTCACCTTGTCTGGGTACATCCTAAGTGGTTGTGCAATTCATCTGCATGGGGAAAAGGGGGATTCTCCTCTAATAAGTAGTATAGTTGAGATCAAGGAGATGCAGAATTCATCTCAAATTGCATTGTCTTGAAAGTGAGTTATTCAAAACTTCTAGATATGTGTACTTACATGTTTACCCATAGATCCTGTTGGTTCCACTCTCTGGTCTGCAACCACTGAAGGATACAGTAGAGTTGTGAAGGTCAGAAAAAAGAACCAGTGGGAAGAATGGGGAAACCTGGTGACTGACACTTTCAAAATCATTGGATTGCCTTAGGACATAAGCCCATTTTTCAAGTTTGGACTGACATTGGGTTGTATGGGCAGCTGGAAAGGGTAAGTATTTACTGACTTCTTTAGAGCAACAGGATCATTTAATGAAAGTGAAGAAAGAATTTGCAACTAAAACAATAATCATGTTTTAGTTATTATTTGTCATTGTAGAGTTCTCACGGGATGTAATCTGATCTTATTATAGCTTTAACTGTTTTCTTCTTCTAACTAAAAAGTCAGCCCTGAAAAAGATATCTATCTACTTACAAGGAAACAATGTGTAGCATCCTCAGAGCACTTTATGAATGGTCACAAAGTTGTTAAGTTTTTTGTTAATGAGGGGGTGTGAAACAATGCAGACTCTAGGCTCATCCGGCCACCATTAGTCAGTGAAGACTGCAAACCTTTCTTTCTCCAGTGCAACTCTAAAGAAAAAGCTTAAAATAAATCACCTTCACTACAAAAAACATAGCTGGAATTGGTATGTAACTTGTATGTAGTGTTTATAAACTCATTTAAGGAAGGAGCACAAAACTCCCTGGGGCATTTCTAGCTAAACACAGTGCACTAGACTTTGAAGTAATGTTACTAATGTAAGAAAAATCCTTTACCTAAGTTTCCTGAATTCTAATATCATCAGTACAACAATTGTAGCAGTGTTCATTTTAACAAACTATTTGCCTTTCTAAACAACTTATGGACTAACACTTATATTTATCTCCTTATAGAGGACATTTAATATGAAAAGCACATAACCTATATGGAATATGGTAAATTGTATGCACAAAAACAACACAAGAAAAGATGTTAGATTAGAAAATGCACACAGTAACACAAACTGATCATCTGTAAACCACAGATGTTGAGAAACTTTTGGTTTAGCTCCATCTTGTGGTTTGTTGAAATAAACCCAATGCAAATTAAAGAAGGTCAAATATAAATGTGTCTGCCTAAAAACTTTATAGAAAGAAGCTAATTACTTACAAATAAAGTAAACAGCAAAGGTATTAAAATAAATGAGGTATTGGGGTTTTACCACCTTAAGAGTTAACCATGAAATATACCCAAACTGATATTTGTTCACATTAAAGTTTTAAAACTTTTAATTGTATACTTTATAAGAGAAATATAGGATTATTTTGAGATTTTAAAATTATTTTTAACTTGATATAGATGTAAATGGAGTGATCTGATCATTAAGCACTGCTCCTGTCCTGCCACCCTATTACACAAGCTTCCAACGGAGACTACATGTATAATATTAAAGCTCTCCAAGGCTGGATAGGATACACTTTCATCAACGAACCTGGCTGATCCAGGTTGCTATTTGTTAGCAAATGTTTTTAATCCTGGACCAGACCAGGTTTTCTGGATCACCCAACATCACTGAAGAAAAAGTATCCTCTCCAGCCTTGGACAGCATTTTTAAATGAGGCCCAATGACTCTACCTAAGTGCTTTACAACTACTGTGATATCAGTAAATGTGAACTGCTGCACAGCAGGAAAAAGTAACTGCATATACAGAGCCAACGCAAAGACAGAACAAATTTCTACCTAGAGGGGGTTTTGTGGGCTCAGCAGCTGGAAGAGATCCCATTCTACGGTCAACATTCTTGTGAACTCAGCTGTCCAAATGATAGCGTAGCCCCAGAGCATATAAAGGAGAGAGTAGCTCTCCCAGTGTACAAAAAACAAAGAGAAAGACGGGGATTGGGACTCTTCCAGTGTAAACTGTAGGGCTCAGTGGTCAGATTGATATCTAGCCTGCTCTGTGTATCAGAAACTTCTGACATTTGTGCCCAACATTGTATCTGAGAGACCGAGCAGTAGACAAATATCACACAGTTCAACTCAGTCCGAGTCCCACAGATTGATGGGAAAGTTGGGTTCTCATTTGTGTATCATTAGAGCTGAAACTAGCTGTGTGAATGAAGTATGCAAACACAGTGTATCCTTTATTCAAAAACAATGCTTGTTTGATTTCTTTAATCTGCATATAATGTCATTTCCATCAATTGTGAAAAAAAAATCTATTTCTAACATTAGCATGTCCTTTTTAGTGTTTTGTGTTTGTTAATATTCAGTAACTGTATTTTTTTTATTGAAATAACAGAATATCCCAACTGAATGATATTGAGTTTGTATATGCATAAGTTTGTATATGCATAAGTCCCTATTGGAAGCTGGTGTGAAATTGAGGGAGCACAGTAGGGAGACAAATGCAAAGCAAAAAAACAAGGGTTTTCATGATGGGATAGCAGATATTATTTTAATGAAAGCTGCATATATAAAAATATTAAAAAGGTTGGGAAATATCTTTCTGCAATCCTTACAATGGGGTTTTGTCCTGTCACTGGGAATGAGCAAAATTACTGCCCTATGTGAATATATAATTAAAAGGAGACCTGCAGCCTCATGGGATTTTTTATCACATATCCCAATAGGCTGCAGGCTGCTACTTCTGTGAATGCCTGAGATCAGCACTGTTTCACCAGGAAAGGTCATCAAGAACCTTGAAGAAACAAGTTGGTGGGACATAACAGAGAAGAAGACGGAAATAAAGACACTAAGACTTGGTGGGTGTTGCAAGTACATAGATCGAATACATTCTGGGCACTTTTCAAGACCACCTTTCTAAACTTTATTCTATACTCTTTACTTTATGAAAAACATGGGAGTGAAAGGAACTCAAAAAGCAAAATAAGATAACTACTCTTATATTACCCACTTGCTTCCGGGGTGGGCTATCTCTTTTTACTGCTGTGGTTTTTAAGACTGAGTAAAATTTGGTGCCATAATGGATATAAGAAGTGAAATGGGACTAATTGTCTAAGGAAGTGAACCATTAACTGTATAACAACTATTATACTAACTTTTGAATAATCCCCTGTATATGAAGTGCTATGATACCAGCAAGAATTAACTATTAATAATAACAATACATTTATGGAAAACATATTCTGGTCATGAAGGAATTACCATGTTTGTTTCTTGACCCAGTGACTTTGTATATAAAAAATTGTATAACATTATGCACCTAGCATGAACTTTGGTTCACGTCTTTCAGATCAGCTCCTCTGATCAATTTTTTATGATGTGAGAAAAGAAATCTATATATTTTTTAAATATGTTTCATTACCATACTTTTGTACTGTTCAGAAATGTCTGAAAAGCCCCCTTAAGGCATAAACATGAATAAGTAAACTTGATAGTTTCATAAGTGTGGTGGCGTATTTAGTGCGTTCACCTTAACTTTATCACCCTTAGATTTTTAGTACATTTGTATGCAGAACTCACTAAGCTCAATATACCTGGGAGAAGTACTTGAAACTGATACAGAAGAGCCTGAGGAATAAGCGTTGGAATCTTGTAATCCCTCATGTAGTAGCAGAATGGGCACAGGCTCAAAGATAAAGAGATGTATATAATCAAGATTGGAAATTCCCCTTTTTGTATCATGTTAGGTGTAACTACTTAGTTGCCAATTTAATAGAGCACATGCCTGTTCTTGTTTACATTAGGTATCAGAATCATTTTATTTTACTGCATTAGGAATTTCCAACATGAATATTTAACCTAATGATCTTTTTCATGTCAAGTACACACAAAGTTGTCTAGGTCTTCCAACCTACAAAACATGCCATATTGGATCGGCAGTTTTAGCAAAAAATTCACAACAAAAGAGTTTATTATTAATGAAAAAAACCTGCCAACTGATTAGGTTGGTTGACACCAATGATCTACAAAGGAGAAAGCGCCTCCTATTGGTGGCCATGAAACTGAAACCTTTTTATGCTCTTCTATCTAAACTCAACTTCCTATTTATTTTTATTCATTCACAATGAAAAAACACAGACAGGTGATGGTGGCTTTATCTTCTTCTATCTTTAGCTTCAGTCTTGCACAGTTGTAGTCTTGTCTTGCACAGTCCTCTTCTGAATTAAAATTGCCAACTCTGATTTTCCTGCACACACAGTGTGCAATTGAAGCTGCAGAATGCTAGTGCCTCCTTTCCTGGCTAAAAGGTATATCCAGTACGTCTATCTTTCCTCCCGTCTTGTCTGCGCCTTTTATTCATTGGATTTTAGTTCTTTTATTCACCCTGGCTCAGAATTACATGTAGGCATTACTTATAGGAGGGTGCTGTGATGATTTTGGATAAGAGAAATGATAGCACCCATATGCAGGGAAACAAAGTAGCAACACCACTAAGTTGAAAGAAGGTATGTACTGATGAAAAAAATATATATTAGAATGTTAATGTGAAGGGTGGAGATTTGAGCCCAGGAAGGCAAAAAATTAGCAGAAAACTTTAGCTTTAAAATAACTAGAAGTAATATTTTACCAGGCATGCTATACAAGACCTAAAGTATAATTATTTACAATAAAATTTGACTTCAAATACAATTAACGAGGTGTTGCAAACGTGCCTATTAGCTAAAATTATTGATCATCAATCAAGGGGGACCTAGGCAGGAAACGCACATGAACACAAATAACAAAAGCTTATTGGCCTCAAGTCCGACATTTTTACAGACATCCACAAGCTATGACAAATGGGGGTAACAGAAAGGTATGGTGAATTGGTTGGGTGGTTTATTTGTAGTGTTATTCAGTTATGGACATTCATGAAAATAATTGGAAAAAAAGGGGGGGGGGGTTAATTTAGAATACTTGTAATGTACAATGTATTGGTTTGTTCAACAAATTGCATCCTTGGTATTTGTTTTATCTATCACACACGGTACACAGATCTGTTGGGCAGCTCCATACTGAGCAGATTGTAGCTTTAATTTTCCCACATGCTCTGGAATAGCTATAAAACTATAGCTTTCTTTGTTACAGAGGTTATAAAATCCACCCCCAATAAACCACTAAAAGCCATACAGCATAAATAAAAACAATACTAATGTGTTACTAATGTATTGAATAGTCTCCAATGAATCAGAATATAGACATGAATGTTAATGTATTTTAACATTAAAAAAATGCAGCTAGAGGAAATGTATATAAAGCTAAGAATAAATTGGTTGTCCCTAATTACTAGGTATATGAAAGTTCATATAAAACCAGGCTTCTAATTTGGGATAGTTGGGCAATAATTAGACCACCTGTCAGGTTCACTTTAATTGTCCTAGTGATTACTCTCACAAAAATTATTTAAAAAATCCAACATTTTACAGTAGTCACCAAAACAAGAAGATATTGTAATTCTTTTAATGTTCTTTCAATTGTTTCACTTGTTTTAGTTCTAAGAGAACTTCCCTCAATGTGAATAGATCCCCTCACACACCAGGTCAAATAGACAGAAAGGGAAAAGAAACCTTTCCAATGCGACACAAACACCAGCACCAGGTAATATTGCCACCCTTATTCATTCTTTAATGGGGCTGCCGCAGAATGAACACTAGTTGTAGCATTTCTCCAGACACAGCAATTCCCTGAGATAAGGTAAAAGAACCACTGTGCAACCTCAGTTCAGTGTGAACAAAGCTAAAGTACTGTCCCCCAATAAACAAAAAAAAAGTGCAAACAAGTTGGCCAGTAAACATGTATACTAATGTTTTGTTAAACTTTGAAAGCATTCTCATTTTTTCTGTTAAATGTATTATGTACCTGGCCCTGGAACATTTCTTCTTACAGCAGTCTTGTGTTAGGAGCTATTAAAATGCCCTGAAAAGGCTTGTTCATACTAACTTTGTAAAACCATTTTCAACATCATGACAATTCCCTCTTCAGAGCCTACATTCTGGCAGAGTAAACAGGAAAAGGCTGTGCACATGCCAATGCCCCAAGCCAAACAGGCTGGGTACTGAATTATTGTTAGATACCAATAGCTGTCTGACGAGTAGAAGGACTGTCGGGAGTAATTAAACAAAATCAAAAAGCCACTGGTAGACTGGGTAAAGACAATCACTACCAGATAAAGCTCTGCTGACCACTTGTTATTACTATATTGTATACATTAAGTATTTCTGAGTAGCAGAATAGAAAGGTGAATAACTATACTTTTCCACATTAGTTATTTTCCTTTTACAATCCCACAGCAACTAATTACATTTATTTTACTGGTTGAGCTGCATTTAATCAATCCACAATGTATTAGAAAAAAAACCTTAGTTTCTTAGGTAAAGGCACCCATTACATTTCCAAGGTAACAAAAAAGCTACCAACAACCACATAGAGGCACTAGGGTTAAATTCAAGTTGTGAAAAACAAACAAGTCTTGTATGGTGCTCTATGCCCTGAACCTAGCAAAAACAACAAATGTTGCTCAGTTTCCTTATTGCTACTAAAGTTGACATCATGGGAAGCAGCTTTGTACATAAAACTTCCAATGATTTCCCATATCCTAATAATATGTTTCCAGCTAACTCTAAAACATCAGTAAAACACATAAATATACAGACAAAATACACATTTCCGATCTGTTTTATTGGGCAAAAATGTATATTTGTGTTCATTTAGTCCAGGGATTTACAGAGGCATGACCCACAGCCCAGTATAGCAGAGGACCTGAAATTTGTCTGTTGTGGTTTCACTTTTTTTACAGGTCCCCTCTACACCCCCTACCTTGTGACTATTCAGTAAAAAAGTACCCTTTCTATTTATAAGTCCAACTCACCAACACTAAGCTGTATCTTTAAATCAGAGTTTAAACTAGAGTTCAGATTTAAAACACTGACACAGTAATGCTGAACATGTGAAATATGGGTCTGCCATTGCTTACCTCCTTCTAAAGAGTTTAGTTTCCTAGTTGTCCGGCTTAAATACTTTGAGTAATACAAACAGTACTACCTTGATGTTAGTGAGGTCTCAACTCCTGATTTATATATTTGTTCTAGTTTAAAAGCATAAATGGCCAAGAAAATTTACATTTTCAGAAAATGTACCCTCGTATTTCTTTCATGACAGATTTCTTTTAAGCAAGAGAACCCTGAGTGGAAATTCAAAACTTTCCTAAATCTGACAATTAAAAAAAACCTAAAAATATATTGTGCATTGCATTACCTGGCTTCAGATTAGCAATTGTAATAATATTATTATTATCATTTAATTATATTATTAATAATAATAATATAATATTAATATTAATAATAATATGGTAGAAGGAGTATGCTTGGCATGAGTTCAAATTTACCCTGAAGGAGAAGGGGAGGTTTTGCCAAACTGCAAAGCTTTCTTTTAGTCCCTGAAACAATGTCCAAGGAAATAAAGTGTATGGAACATGTGATCCCCAGCAAGAAACTTGAATGAAATATGTCTAATTTAAATTTTTAATCCATTTTAATAAATAGTCAAAACATTCAAGTTGTGTGTGTAGGGTAACTGATTGTTATTAGGGAGATATAGACTGACCAGAGTGAACATTTGGGACTGAATTTCCCTTTGACTACTAAATACCTCCCTTCGGGGTCAGACTGCACAGCAACCAACGACCAAGGATAGGCCGTCTGAAAATGGTGGTTTTTAAGTGTAGGCACTTTATCGTGGCGAAAGTGAGTCTCCTGAAGAGATGCCACCTGGCACTTCATGAGATTAAGGGCATTCAGCAGCACCGATCGCTTGGTTGGTGAGCGGAGACCCTTAACATTTTTTGGCGAAAATGTTAGCGGCATGGGGGCGGTAAACAAGGGCCAAACACTATGTTCGGGTCCACTAAAACAGAGCCAAAAAGTCTAGGAAGGGGAGGGACTGCCCAGGGGAAAAAGGGGGGGAGGGTTGGGAGACTCACTTAGAAGTAGTAAAAAGAAAAAAGGGATGAAGAAGGAAAGGCAGAGAAAGAGAATAGAGAACAGCAGAAGAAGGAAACAAGAAATGTCCCCGACTTATTGTCATAAACATAATACTAGATACATAAACAAAACTCGATTGAAACAGAAAAGGGGGGGCCCTACCACGAGGAGGGGGGACCCTCCCCTACAGAACAAACACAAAATCCAAGGTCATGCCTCCCAGGCAGAATAGATCAATTTGCCATATATCAAATCTATACAATCAATATCAGAAAAAGCAGTAACGGTAAATACATAAATATAATGTGATATGACTGTGCATCCTTGAGTTATCATAAAAGAAAGCAGCACGTAACAATGTTGGAGGTAGATGACCAGGTCCCTGCCTCACGCCACCATAGCGTAGCCACGCCCCCGACAGATGTTTGAGTGGGAACATTTTCAAAATTTTCTTGACAATACTTGACCTTTAAATTACAAGTGCACATAAGGCCTTGCACATAAGGTGACTGGTAAACATCTTGGTAAATTCTAAAATATAGTGATAATTCCATACATTTTTTCATCAATCATAGTGATGCAGGTCTTACAACAAAAAATTGTAATAAAGAGACAGGGCCTCTTCCACTTTTTATTCTGTGGTGTACTTTCACTAGAACAAAGTTGCTCTAAAGAGTTAAACAGTGCACACATTTTCTCATGATAAAATATTTTTACAAGTCATGTTCTTTTGAGAAATCTCTTCTAGAAGTCCAGATTTTCAAGTTGTCCTACAGAAATCCTAAAGTATGAAAGGTATCCCAACTTTACTTTGTATTCACATTTTCTAAGCTTGGTTGACATTGAAGTAAACAGATGAGTCAATATTTCAAAAACCTTTCATCTATTATACTCACAAGTAAAATTAATTTACAAGTTACATGATATGCCATGACCATAAAGGATTACCATGTAACACTCACCATAATTTGTACTACTAAAGATCACATTTCAGCCTCCTTTTATGCAGGAAATATTCAGAATTTTTATTTGTGACCTAATTTTTAAAACTGTGTTTTATTTGTTTTTGACTTTTCTATTGCAGATACCAAAAAAAGTGTTCCTTTTGCATTTATCTTATGATTTTATGATAGTACATTATGTTGGTATTAAAACATACACATTGGAGCTGTTTTACCTGCCTTTCAAGTAATACACATACCACTGGAATTTAAACAACCTACATTATGTAGCTTCACAGCACAAGACAGAGTCGCTAGTTTGAGCTAGACTGTGCTAATGCCAAATTTCCTACCAGCAATTTATTCTGCTAGTAGCATTAGTATACTGTTCATGTATAAACTCTTCCCTGTAAATCCTACTAAGTGGTTTCCACATCAATCAATCAGACCACAGATTACAGAAAACTTACTTCAAGCCTGATACCATCACATTGGCCATTCAAAGCAAAGAGACAGATTCTTCAAATTAGGATTTTAGGCTTGCTGATATTCTTTTTCCACAGTACCCCGCTATTCTGTTTATTCATCAAAGACTATCACTAACCCTGTGTAAATTTTAGAGGTTAGAGACTGTCAAAGTGTTTAGAAACACAGAGAATAGGAATGGTAATTATCAGTAAGCAGTATGGGTTATCAAAAGAACGTATCATGCGGTACATGGGGAAAGTGACAGTTTTGAAGTCAAAGAACCCCCCACCCCACCCTTTTCAGGGCTCAATAGTAATGTATGGATTCTAAATCCAGTACATGCAGGGTTAACTATGACAGCTCTCTGTATAACATTTCTAGTATTAAAGACACACCACTATAGGTAGCAGGGTTGATCTTTTTGCCCCTGAAATGTGTTGGCTGTATTTGTTGCTGTTGGACAAAATGTGAAATATTTCAAAACATGATTTTGTGCTTCTTTCTATCTCAGTAATCTTACTAGCAGAAAATCCCCTGGGTAATAAGCTTTTCCCTACCTTTTCCCAAATATGTCAGAACAATTCAATATGGAGATGGAATTGTAGGACTGTATGCCAAACAGATATGCTGAATGCAAATGTATTACCAGGGAAAATGCGGATAAGAAGGAGAAAAGCAGTGTGTGTGGGATGACCTCAGCCTTCTGTCTATGAAATCCAGCTCTCTTGGGTTTGTGTGCTTTGGGTCTTTACTGACTACATAGGTAAACCATTTCATTTGTTAAAGCTCTGGTAAAAAAAAGGGGTTAAGACCATAGCACTGCCTTTTAGGTGCATTCTTTTGCGGTCAATGTGAAAGAAACCTACAAATTTGTGAAGGATATCACCTATATTTCATTTGTTTTCAAGGACGTTCATACATATCATCACCAACTTCACAATATTTAAAATTTCTAAAGAAAACAATACCTGAGGGGCCCCTATTTATTGCTTGCAGTTGTGTGCTGGGCTCTTGGGCAAGTTTAACCTTGGAATGAGGAGACAGCAATGATGGGGCAGGTAGCAAGACACTGGAGCCATTCTGTAAAAAAAAACAATGAAATTATGCTGTGGATTTCCAAGTTGATTAGCAAAAAAAAAAACAAAAACAAAAAACACATTTTTAGTTAACCTGAATGAAATACTTACATACCTCCTCTTATAAATAAATTATCTTTTTATGAAACACTCTACGGTCTGTAACACACTGCATGCAAAAACAGATTTCTACATTTTCAACAGAATGGGGCCGATTCCCATTCAGATCTGCTACTGCTGTCCAGAACTCCAAAAAGAGACCTCTTGCCTATCTCACTTGTTTCCTTTTATTTTGAGCAGAGTGGGACATCATCCTGTGTTGTCTCAGGAAATAATGGGAAATATCTCTATTTGGGAAAAATGCTAAAACAAGGGGCAAGATTAAGAGTATCTTTAAACTTTTAATTACTGTTTGTGATTTCCTCTGCTGTTGATTACTTTTTTGCTCAGTTCTTGACTTGCTGTCCCAAGCTGTCCAAGGCACCAGAAGTGGAATCTCTGCAACTATTAAAGTAATCCATTTTATAACTGGGCAGCTCGGTGGCTCAGAGGTTAGCACTCCAGCCTTTGCAGCACTACGTCCCAGGTTTGAATCTCAGCCAGGACACTATCTGCATGGAGTTTGCGGGTTCTCCGGTTTACTCCCACATCACAAAAACATGTAGTGAGGTTAATTGGCTTCCCAACAAAATTGACCTTAGACTACATTATTGACATATGACTATGGTAGGGACATTAGATTGTGAGTCTCTTTGAGGGACAGTTCAAGACATGACTATGGACTTTGTGCAGCGCTGTGTAATATGATGGCGCTATATAAATACTGTGTAGTATTAATAATAATAATAATAATAATAATATTTAAAACAAAAAATGTCTGACATTGGATCTTTTCCCTCTTTTTTTAACATACATAACTAGTGTTTTAGATGTATTTGTACTTGATTTTATTTTAATCAATTTGTGTACAACTGTGGTGTATTTATTACATAATAAAGGATTCCTAGAATGTTCTGACTTATCTAAGAAACAACATATGTTAGGGTTGGCCTTCTCTGAATAAAACCTTTACTGAGCCATCTAATAAGGGGTGACATTGCTGACAAAAGTAGTTAAGATACATGAGTATTTTGCACCTTAAGCTACAGAGCTTTGTAATTAAAAGACCTGTTATAACATATTGCCACCAGGGCTGTGGGGTCAGATACAATTTTGGGTACCTGGAGTAGGAGTCGATAAAAATATGCCGACTCGGGCTCCTGATAAATTTAAATTATAATTAAAAAATACAGCACGTTCAAATGTTCTATTTAACAAACAATAGTCATAATTAGGTACTTTTCTGATGTAAGAATAAAGCCCAGTGCATAGTTGTATTTCTACTACAGTGCTCAACCCAGAAATTTTTTCAAGCTGGGTAGGAAGAAATTTTAGGTGGGTGGCAGCCCGTGTATTGTGAACAAACTCTTTGGTAACCACCCAAAAACAGCCAGGTGGGTGCTGAAAAGTGCCGGGTGGTGCAACCAGCTAAAAGTGCCTGGGGAGAACCCTGTACTAGTGTGAAGTTCAGCTGAGCTATTATATAACCTGACATTCACATTATTGTAATTGTAAACTTGATTATGCACATTACAAAAAGTCTTTTCCATTTTATTTCAGATATGTGTTTTAACAAGTTCATTTGAGTGTAAAGATATAGGTGTAGGTGAATGCTATGGCCTGATGTGTGTTCAGGTGTCTTGTCTGCACTCTCCATATATGCTCCCATCCAGGGGTGAACTTTAACATCATTTTGCACACCTCCTAATACTAGGAAGTTAGTGAAATGGCCCCCCTGGCCCTGGAGCCTCCCACTGCCCTGTTTTCAGCAGAGCATCAGCAAACAAAAATAAAGGCAGCAGCGTCTGTTCAACTTTCCCTGTCTGCTAAAAGAGCGTGGAAGAACTTGGAGGAACAGCTTTTTGGATTCAACTGTAAGTGTTCATGTTTATTTTAAAACTGCATGGCTGCTTGTGTGTACTATGGTGGAAGGTTGTGTGCATGTTTCTGGATTAAACGGCAGGGCTAAGTGTATGTTTGTGTGTATGGTGCAGAATGATTGTGTATAGTGCATATTGTGTGTATGTTTTTGAGTAAAATGTAGTGCACTGCGTTGTGTGTATAGTATATATGTTTGTGCATGTTTTTCTGTATAGGACAAATTATGTCCAAGGTTTGTGCAGTACTAAGGCTTATTTGTGTGTATAGTGCCGTGTTGCATGAATGTTTGCAATAGTGCAGGGCTATGTGTATTTTTGTATTTAAATCAAAGAATCTGCTAGTTAGTATACCATAGTTTATATTTATATTTTAGTGAAAGCTGCACCCAATTCACAATGGCAAAAAGTCAACAAACACGATAAAGTCTGTTGTTTATGAGCACTTTACATTATGAAGTGATGGGAAACATTACGTGTGCCGATGTATTCTTGAAAATGATGGTGAAAAACAAGGTGATGCAAAAATTAGCAATTTCAGTGGGTACAACAAAAATGCACCTACAAGAGCATCAAATTTAAAAAGACACTTGCAGCGTTTTCATCCTAAAGTGTTGGAATATTTTCATAGATATCTTTCTCATTCACAACTTCTATCTACTTCTGGGATAAAAAATGTTCAGAAATCTACTGGAGACCAAACCCAACTAAGAAGATTCTTTATATCTGACAAAGTTACCATAACAATGACACCAGAAAAAAATCAAAAACCACATTATTGAAATATATTGGTAGCAAAGATTACTGTACCACTATCCTTTCCACAGCCAGACTTTTTTTAGCCCTAAATGGAGAAATCGCTAAAAAACTTGGTGTTTCTCTAGAACGAGAAAGTATAAGGAAACTTATAATTGAAGAGGCCAAATGTAAAAAGGAAGAACTACGAAAAGGTCTAAAGGGACAATTTGTCTTCATAAAAATAGATGCACGCACAGAGTCACAGTCAATTATTTTGGTATTAATGTTAGATTTGTTGATGAAAAATAATAAAACAATAACGCGAACCTTGGCAGTAGAGAGCACCAGGTACATCACACCAGTGACTATCTTCAGAAGTTAGTGGAGGTTGTTCTATAAGATTTTTGAATTAAATAGGAACAGATGTATTATGACAGATTGTATTATCACTGATATTTAATAAATGTAATAAATTTAAATTTAATAAACTTTAAAAAAACAAAACAAAAATATGTTAAAAAAAAACATTTAAACATGTAATGTAACTGTTTAGTAGCATATATATATATATATATATATATATATATATATATATAATGAATATTTCTTTGTATTGAACTCAATACAGCTATTTTGTTTTGAATCCAATACAAATTTTTTTTAATTTCCTGCCGTTCCACCTGCCTGCACCGATGCATGTACCAACGTCACCAGGAAACCCCGTAGATCTCGTCTCTGCACTTCACGGCTGGAGATCTGAGAAGGAGGACCTGCGGGGACCAGCAGGACGCCGAGGGACAGCGACGGAACAGGTTAAGTGGGTTTTTATTTTTTTAGTTTAAAGCGACCCTGAATGTGACTCGGGATTACCGCTTTTTGTAAAATCCATCCCGAGTCAGAGTCGGGATTACCGCTAGGGGGGTTAAAGGAAGACAGTTCGGCAAGTTTTGGCGAAAGTGAAGAGAATAGTGACATTTTGCATAACATTGTTGAAGAAGCATCTAAGCGTACTACTATTCCACATATGCGTTGTGCTGTTCATACTTGCAACTTGCAATAAGAGATGGACTGAAAGATCGTCATGCAGCTACTCTAACTGGCAAATTGAGGCACGTAACTGTTGCAGCCAGGGCCCCTAAAAAGATTTAACACCTGGTAAATTCTTCTTGAAATGGAAGAGCTTGATATATTGCCTGAACAAAAGTGGAGGGTTAATAGCTGATGGTATAGTATTTTCAATGAAGAAAAGAGAGAATCTATTTCTGGATAATCAAATCTTGTTAGCGGCTATTTATTTTGATCCAATGAGCCGAATTTTGTTAAGCAATGACCAGACTGATACTGCAAAAAAGGCCCTCTATGATGTAGCAGTTCACTTGAAGGGATCATTGCCTTAAACATCACCACTGGATGAAGCTATAAGCACTGGTAACTCAGGATCCTCCTCTTCAAATGAAGAATTATGCTTGATTCTTACTTGGGACAAAATGGAACGCTCAACAGTAAAGTGACTTCGCATATGCGTGAAAGATAATCCAAAAAAAGGGATTCCAGACGGAAATTTTTAAAAACTTAAAAGAAGTAGAAAAGAATGATCACTCATCGAAACGGACTGCAGAAGAAGCCATCCTTGTTTATTCCGAGAATATTAGTGATGTGGCTAGAACAGTAACAGCAATGTCACCCGCCCAAGTCAGTGTTCAGCTCTAAAAATAAATAATCAAGTCAGATTTAAGAGCTTCAATCCAAGAGGATCTGGCATAAGCAATTCTGTTTCTTAGACCAACACTACATTGAGTTAGTTTTGTATTGCATTTAACAGCTATTGTACTCTACAACTATATTGCAAGTTTAAATAATAAACTGTTTTAGGTTTTCCAGCTTTTGTTTTTGTTCGTGTAGTTAATCTTTGTTTTTGTTTTAAAACTACCAAAGAATGTGGTTCATATTTTTAAACTGGTAATTTTTTTCCCTCAATGTAAGCTGGCCCCCAAAATTTCTAATATATTTTAGCTGCTTAACCTTTCCCCACTTGGGCAGACTAAACAAGTGCAATGATGCAACATAAGTACACAATATGTACTTAAATAGGTATTCCTATTGTTTAGGTCAACAATCTGATTGGATGGTCATATTGTGTGCTTCAAAAAAGTATTTGATGTGTATGGTTAGCTCTTCATCTAACTGTTGAAGAAACTGAAATGAACTTGAATATGTGTCAGATTTATAAATATTAAAACTAATTTAAATTTGAACCCTAAACTACTGATGATTTTTTTTACAGTTAGTCACAAAAACCCTGTGATTGTTGTTTTATATATATATAGCCGAGACAGGCTGTAGGGCCTTCATGGTAGGTAATTTCAACTACATTGGATTGTTTATGATATGAATAATTAAAATAAATAAACAACTTTTCAAATGATATGATCATGTTAAAATGTATGTGATTGAAATTAGATCAATTTAAATGTTACCAAATAGAAAACATTTTAACATTTGGTTTACATTTATTTTAAACACTTACAACAACAAAGTCTTCAACATTATAGGTAGCTGTGAATTAAAAACGTGTTTGTGTATTATGATGCAACCTTTTTTAAGAAATATAGGTTGTGGAAAAGATTGCCTAACACCTTCACAATAAGTAGTAGTGTTGGTTAAGATAGCCAGTACATTATACTACTTTTTCACAACATATTTCTGCTTGCTTCATACAAAAAACCACAGTCCTGTCAAAATGAATGTTTACTACAGTCTATGCCACACAAAGATAAAACTTTATAAAAAATGCTTTCACGTAACTGAAGAAAGACAATAGGGCAAAGAAATAATATATATTTATGTTCATGGAAGCTGCTTTGCCTTTTCAAACCTATGCAAATAATGATTGTGCAGCATTTCTAAAATACATGCAAAATACATTAATAGAATAGCTTTGAAAAATAACACACTATTTTAAGATTTGACAAGAAGTTATTCTTTGTTTTCAGTCTCCAGGGGTATGACTTGATCAGACATTATATTTGCATGTAAGATTGCAAGTCAAATTAGCTTCAGGGTAAGAAAGACCATCTTTGTAAATTGATTACCCTATATGACAAGATTTGCATTACAATATTGTATATTCCATTTTAACATATTCTACTTTGTAGAAAAGATGTGAAAACTACATCATAAAGAGCATGCAGGGCACAACTGTACAATGCAGATCATAATCTAAAACACCATAAACAAGTTCAAAATCTAAACAGCACAAATACAATAAATGGCAACTTTTCAATGCAAATATTACCCTTTCAATGAAAGATACTAAACCACAGTGGTCCATGGTCGTCCAACAAAGTACATATATACAGACTAATTTAAAGTGTCCCAACATTAGCCATTCTCTCTCTGGATCAGTCTTTCTTGAACTTTTTAACATGAGGGATCCCCCTTAAATAATTTCAACTCTTAGGGAACCCCCGTATAATTACTAAATTTACAGCTTACAGTGCTATACCTTGTAGTCAATAGAAAGAATGCCTCTTGCACTGCTGGTCATTGGGGAGAATGTCACCCTTACTGCTCCTGGCTTAAGGAACCCCTGGCAACCTCTGGAGGAACCCTATGGTTCCACAGAATCCTGGTTGAGAAACACTGCTCTAGATTATGTATTAATTTTTTCCTTCACCTTGTTCCCGTAGGAAGAAAGAGCTTTTATTACTATTGTGCAGTCATCACTAGGCTCACAAAATTTTTTAAACACACAGCTACTGGTGGCCCAGTTACTACAGGTACAATTATGCCCCCAGAACTACCACTCTTTAAAAGCTGTTTCCTTACTCCGTGTGTGTGAAGGAAGTACAGGATGCCAGGGGTGGGTCCTGGATGGCAGGTCCTGGTGGGCCTGGATTTTGGGATAGGAGGGAAGGGTGTGGGTGGGTCTTCTTATACCATTGCAGTACAGATCAGGATTTCAGACCGACCTGGCACTTATGTCTGTGGGCTGTAAGGAAATTGGGTAGGTCAGTCTCAGTCAGAGTTAGCAAAGAAGCTGAAGGGAGCAGGCCTGGGCAGCCCATGTTGTTTGGAGTAAAGGCTTTGAAGCTGAAACACTTGCTACCTGCGAGTACCAGGTCAGATCCTGGTGTTGCTGCTTGGCCAGCAGGACTTGATTTTTCTGACCAACTACGACTTATTACTGAAGTAACCTATTTTGCTTTGCTGGACTGAGTTATTTTGTGTTCCGTTAAGCATGAACCCTAATAATGGGACTTTGCAAACATACTACAGTGTCCTGTGATCTGCCAATCCCCCTAACTTTAATATATATAAATACATTTTATTTTAGCAATTAGCATAAACCAATGGGACCCCAACATCTTTGTTTGTTACAAATAAACTTCTTTTTCATGAAATTTGTGTATATTCATTAAAGTACAGGTCGCCCCCGAGTTAAGGACATCTGACATATGGATGACCTAGATACAAACGGGGCTTCCCTGCTCGCTCGGTGCAGGACAGAGGCTTGATGGGGGGGCAGTTTGCATGACTTACAGAAGAAATCTTTTGCTAAACACAGCTGAGGTTGTGAGTAATCTTAAGGACTGAGCTCTTCTACAACATCTTGTAAGATTTTAATGACCAAAACAAATTTTGCAGTTCTTTCTTTTTGCATATCAAAGCACAGCTTGCTCCAGAAGTTATTGAATGTCTAGGTTCCATAAAGTTTTTTTTTTGCTTTGTTTGTGATTAACTCACAATGAGGATTTTTTACAGTAACTGACATACAGTAACTGACACCATGCTGCCTAATAATATGTAGAGACAAACATCTATCCTAATTGCATTTATTAAAATAATGTACCTGTTTCGACTTACATACAAATCCAAAAATCCAACTTAAAAACAAACCTACAGTCCATATCTCGTATGTAACCCAGGGATTAACTGTATGCCATTTTTTTTCACTTTTTAAACCCTCGTTACACTATATTTCAATTTCATGGTGATTTAAATCAGAGGTAGATGTTATTGTTTTTCTGTCCAGAACATCCTATACCAGGCATTGGCAAACTACGGGGGGCAGGCGGGGGGCCGGCCAGAGCCGCTGAACACGTCCCCGGTATATTTTTTCCGGTTGTGGCCCCCAAGTCAAAAAGCTTGCTCACCTCTGTCCTATATTATAGCGCATATTTGGAATGAAATTCTGTATTTAGTTGCAATGATTTTTTATTATTAATTTGTATTTATATAGTGCCAACATATTATTCAGCAATTTACAAAGTTCATAGTCGTATCACTAATTGTCTCTAAAATTAGCTCACAGTATAATGTCCCTACCATAGTTATACATCATTAACACAGTGTACGGACAAATTTTGGGGGGAAGCTAATTACCCTAACTACATGTTTTTGGAATGCGGGAGGAACCTGGAGCACCCAGAGAAAACCCATGCAAACATGGGGAAAACAACTTAAAAACAAACCTACAGTCCCCACCTCGTATGTAACCCTGGCACTATCTGTATATGTAAAGTAGATTATATTTTTCAGTATGTTTGACATCATGCCACACTATATACAAATATTATAAGTCTGTGAAACGTTTACTAATTAAAGATTGTACCAGTTTCAGCACTTTCTGACTGACAACACTAAACTACTCTTTTGAAATTGGCAGTACCATTGCCAACCTGCTGTACGTACTACTTCAGGCGACATTTGGTTTGCTGTTATGTATGCAGGAAGCAATGGCCAACAGAGTGGTGAAAGGTAAAGACAAAATTGTTGGTCTAAAATAGAAAGTGCTCTTACTGGCAGGATCTCCAGTGAAGACCCTTTACAACAGATTTACAAAAAAAAGAAATAATTTCAGGGCTATTTGTCAATTATTCTGGTGTGAGCAACAGTATTCAATATGTGCATATGTAGGTTTATTTTTTTTAAACTGTTAAACAGTTTTTTATATTAATTTATTCAAACTTTTTATTATTTATTACAATGTTTTTTTACTATCTCAAGAAGTAATTACAAGAATTTTGTGATAAAAAATTTAGGTGACTGGGTCTATTTAATGAGACATGCTATGCTCCCAATAAATGAGGAGCTAGCCAATCATTTACCAGCTGGCTCAAAGCAGACAAACTGCAGGTAGGAACCAGCAGTGTCCAGGTGCCACCCATTTACAGTATGTGGCAAGAATGATACCACATGCAGGCAAAAATTTTTCCTAGATAGCACATAATTTCTTATCCAGATATTACTGAATTATTATGATATAAGAACAAGGTATTGTTGAGTAGATTGCCTCAGGAGAGACACCTGGCATTGGGTGAATTATCTAAAATGCAAATGACAAGCAAATCAACTAAAAACTCATAGATTTGTGTGAGATCACTTTGTCAGCATGCTGATTATGCAAAAAAACTGACTTATCACAAGTTGTTCCAATTTTGATTCATTGACCAAGACACAGAGGAGCTCTAATATGTATTTTGACAAAAGATGATCAAAACAAACACATATTGATAGATAAAAACCAAAAGAAGTCCTTTTCCCACAGAAAAACAAATGAACACCATTACTGACAATCATTCATGCTGCAGTGTAAACATACACTTGACAGAACTTCCCACAATTATCGCAAGTGAATTTCATCAAAGCTGTTGTCAAGCTACACAGGTTTACTCATGTGATTAACAGTGTTGAGTGACACAAAGATTTACTTTATAATAATGTTCTCCGATGTATGGGTTTTATTAACTATATTTTTATGTGGTTTTATCCAAGGACATGGCTTTTTATACACAAATTGTATCATTTTAGGAAATAAAACACAAAATGTAAAAAGTAGTAATAAACCTTAAAATATCCTAAAAATTTACATTGATGTGTATTTAAACCTAAAAACAGAAGTCTACACTGACGTTAAAGCGGAACTAAAGTGAAACAAAAAAAAAAAAGATCCCTTGATGGTGCTGGACCTTCTCTCAATCTGATCCCATGGCATCCTAGAATTCTTCTTCGCCCAGGCGCTGAGGAAGCACTGCGCCGCCATCTTCACTCTTGATTTATGGTCTTCTTGCTATGCCACCTGATCTCGCACTGCTCAAGCAGTCCGAGATCAGGTGGGCCGATCTCACTGCACATGCGTGAGATCGGCATCTCTTGCCCATTCAGTCTTGATGGCCATGTTTTAAACCAAGATAAGTGACAGAGAATAAGGGACAATGGTTCTCAAATGCCACAAAATTGCCCACTTATGTCGATGGGGGTGTTCAGAGTCTTTTCCAAATGCCAAAGGATGCATTTTTTTTATAGCCCATCAAGAACACAATCTGGTGTGGACTGGGCAATTGGTATAAGTGGGAATTTCAAACATGGGCTTGAGAATACTTGGATTAAATGATGGGGAAACAACCTGTGTAGACTTAGCCTAAAAGTTACCAGTCTTAGGCCAGTCACTGCAGTTTATTCCCTTTTTTGACCGTTACTTTTATTTATTTGAGATAGCACTGGAGAAAGCAAAGGAACTAGTGAGTCAAACATATCATGCAAGATCAGCAGGTGTATAACAAAATGCATTCCATGTCAAGAAACTACGTCACCCATTCTGCTCAGTGCGAGATCAGGTGACGTAGCAAGAAAACTGGAAGAGAAGACTAAAGATGGTGGTGCCCATCACCAGGACTAAGAATTCCAGGAGGATGCGGGACTAGATCGAGGGAAGACCCAACACCATTACCAGATCTGCAGGATTAAAGGTAAGTTTGTTTATTTTATTTTTACTTTAGTTCTGCTTTAAGCATAATTTTTTATTTACCAAAACTGTACATTAGTATAGTAAATTGTGGGCAAAAAAAAATAAAATTAAAAAAAAATAATAAAAATTACAGACTTCTCTTATGCTCATACAACCTTTATTCTACATTCATTTTTCAACTTGACATCTATTACAAATCACAACATCGTTCTTTCTCCCCAAGCTCCTTCAAAATTGTAAAACACATTTTTTAAGCCATTTTCAGTTCATGGCTCCTTAAACTGAAGACAGATGATACTTCAAACAAACAGCTCTAAAGGAAAGGTTTATATAGCAAATTATTTTTCCCACGCAAGTTTAAAAAATGGATATTTGACCTAAAGCCCATATTCAAAAAACATATATTTTACAAAATTTGCAGGCTTTTTTAATTTTGGGTAGGTTCAGATTATTTCTTCACCCATGTAGTGAGGTTGCTACTAAATACTACAGATAGGTGGCACGATGGCCAGTGGTTCCGCATAGAATTGATATGTTCTCCCCATGTTTGCATGGGTTTTCTCTGGGTGCTCGGGGTTCCTCCCGCATTCCAAAAACATGTAGTTTAGATTAATTGACTTCCCTTTGAAACTGTCCTTAGACTGTGTTAAAGACATAACTATGGTAGGGACAATATACTGTGAGCCCCTTTTAAAGACAATTACTAATATGTAGGTGATATATAAATACAAATCCGTAAAAATGCATTGCAACTGAAAGCAGAGTTTCATTTTACAAATGTACTGTAGTTAGCATGTTCAGGACAAAACAATGACATCTACCTCTGATTTAAAGCATCCAGAAATTGAAGTTTAGTTTAAAAAGTGAAATAAAATGGCAATTTTTTCGAATTTTGTAAAATTGTTATCACATTATACAGACCCAACATGAGGACATGTGTGGAAATCAACATACAAACTCTAGAATTGTATTTTCTACAAAAATACATTTCACAACATATTTGGTGTCAAAAATACACAAAGTTTATTGGGGTGAATACAGGTAAGCGCTTTTAGTGGCTGGACCCAGACAATTTGTATTTAGATGATGAATTCTTGTCAGATTTTACATTCATGCATTGCTTATACTAGAGAATAAAAAGGAATATTTATTTTTTAAAAGGAATATAGTCAGGCATATCATTAATGGCAAGTTAGGTATCTTCTATGAATGTATGTGCAATGTAGCATTGTGTGGGCAAAATAATGCAATGCAAATAATTTTGTACCCAATTGAAATTTGCATTAGAATATTGGATACCTCGCCCTTCACCGTTTTATACAATAAGCACACTGTTTGGAAACTTTCAGGAATAATAAATTATTTTTTATTATTTTCCTATTGAAGCACATTGTCATAATGCTGGAACTGAAAAAGAAGCATTCAATAGTACGTGAACCTTTCAGCCTCTAATTTGAGCAGAGCAAAATAAACCTTGTGTATGAGAATGTTTCTTATTTAGTGTACTGATCTGATCAGCGAACATACCATATTTTTTGCAGTATAAGACGCACTTTTTCTTCCCCAAAACTGGGGGGGAAAAGTTGGTGCGTCCTATACGACAAAGGTGTGATAAAATAACTAAAATAATATACTCACCCGATACCCGATCCTGTGTGTGTCTCTGGCTGCAGCAGCGTCTGTCTCCTCTTCTCTCTGGCAGCAGCACGTGTCTTCTCCTGTCTGTAAAGCAGAGCGAAAGAAGCCGGCACAGCGCCACCTGCTGTTCCCTGTCCTAACTGCCGTACAGTGGAAAAAAAGCACAGAGTGATCAGCAGGGGAATTTGAATGACAGAGTGATCAGAAAGGAATTTTGAATGACACAGAGTGATCAGAAAGGGAATTTGAAAGGCATAGAGTGATCAGAAAGGGAATTTGAATGGCACATGAGTGATCAGAAGGGGAAAAATCTTTCAGAATCTTTTTTTTCTAGATTTTCCTCCTTTAAAATTGGGTGCGTCTTATAGGGCGCAAAATACGGTATATTAGCTTTTCAATTAAGCTTTTAACAGTTCCATACTTCCATTATTGTAAAAGAGAATCGAAACAGCATTTTAAATAAATGTGGTAATTAGTGTGCATATGGAAGAGTGTGAGGAATTGCAAAAATTAGGCCTGATTTATTGAAGCTCCCCAACATTAGTGAGGATAGACTATCATGGAAGAATCTGGATGATCCAGCAAATGAATCTGGTCCAGGATTGAAAACATTTTCAAAAATTTCAGGAAATATATGAAATATATATCACATGCTTGCTGGATCACTAAGGTTTTCCATGAAAGTCAGTCTTCTAAAGTCTTTAACAGGCCCATTGTATCATTTTTTTTCCAGCATCCTAAACATTGTCAAATATTTGCACAGGATGTGTCAACCAAGGTAAAGCAAGGAGTTAGGCATGAATACTGTGATGGTGTCATGTTCATGATAAACTTTTGGAGGACAGTTATCCATATGTCAGTTTATAACATCTGTCGATAACAATTACCACCCTATGTATTGGGCCCTGATGGGCCAGGCCAGTTGATTACCAGTATAGGGGTAAGTCCGAAAAGTATGTTGACCAAGGTGTGAATATACCAGCAACATTGGTTGCAATTTGCAAAGAAAAGCACCTTGAGTTTTGCAGCTCCTGGGGTATTGTAGAAACAAAAAACTGATGTGGACCAAAGGTAAATAGAAATGCTGATAATTTAAAATGTCTTTCCAACAGGTTTGCTTTAAACGGGCCCTTTTCCGAAGAAGGTTGGAAGATATGGATTTACAATTAATTGAGGTCATTTTTTTCCATGTACAATTTGTCAAAGTATGTATTTGTTACAATAAAAAAAAAATCAGAATGTACAATAAATCATGAAAAAAAGAAAATATGATTAACAATCTTTGTAGTTCCCCTTCTTTTAATATTTTTTCATATTTGCTGGCTGCCCCTCTCACCTTTGTTTATATAGTACATCCCTTTGATTATGATTGTTTGTGCATTTCTATAGAAATGGCTGAACTTGGCAGAATTCCCAACATCACACCCACACCAAGAATGCACCTGTGCAAAGATGGATAAACCAGAACACCTGTCACAAAGAGTGCCTGATTCCATAATACAAGAGGAACAATGACTTACTTATAAAAGGCAAACTTCATATACAGACCAAAATGTGGAAGTATGTATGTAAAAGTAAACACGGGAGAATGAATAGGGGGAAAATATATGGCAAGATTACACCTACTTCACATTCACAAGCAGATTCACACTCACAGAAAAAGAAATGCATTTTGTTAAAAGTCTCACTGTAAAGCTCCAATTTTAGGAATATTAATTGTAATCATTTTAATACATCATAAACAGAGGATTTAATCCTAAACATAGAAGATTTAATAAATATAAATTCCCACCCAAAATCACTACAGGTATGTGGATTTCATTACAAATTGCAACTAAAGAGTAACAATGAGTATATTTTTCAAATATATGGACTATAATTTCCTGAGGCCCTTTTCACGTAGGCTTTGTATAAAAGCAGTGAATTCAGTGAGCTTTAACAGTTATTGTAGGTTTTAATTTTTATAGAATTTTATTTTATTTATATTTGATTTATTTACAGCCCTTGGATATGACTTCACTGTCACCTGTGAGACAAGCCTTTCAGCGACAACTACAGAGTTGAACTGCAGTTAAATCTATCCAAACCTTCATGAAGACCCTTACAAGGAAAAACATGGGCCACACTGCAAAGTAAAATAAAAACGTCAATCACTTTACTGTAAATGTGACAAGAAAAATTAGACATTCAGGTTGACACATAATCCATTAATCAAATCTCCACAACTACCTCCTTCCTTCTGATTTGATTCGTGTAAGAAAGAAACTACATTTAAAGATGCAACAAACAGATAGATTATGTGACTACCTGAATAAGTCACTTTACTTAGCAGCATTTATTATAAAGTGGATTCAAGTTTTTCTTGATTTTACCCTGGAGCGTGACCATTGATTTTCTTTGTTGAAGTCCATGGGGAGTTGGACGTACCCCATGATGAGCAATGGCAACTGGATTCTTGATTAGAATAGACAAAGATTTGGTTACATATAGAAGCTTGAAAATATGCATTTACAAGAACAGTGGTGATGACACATAAAGATCTGCTGAACTGTGGAAACAGTTATTTGGTGAGATGAGTCACACTTCAAACACACATGCACACACTAAAACAAAGTCTACAGACTTTTTGACTTTTTATAGGATGCAATTTCTTGGCATGGCTCAACTAAATTTACAACTATGAAGTAATCCTGTTGTTAAGAAAACTATAAAACTGTATTAGCTTTCTATTTGCACCATTTATGTTTGAGTAAACTGCCTACTCAAAGGACTTTATTAAAGTGGATGTCAAGGTAGATACACCAAATAGATGTATTAAAAACTTTTACATAAAAAAAAAAAAAAAGGAGACAAAATACCATGCAATCCTATAGAAACTGGGTTAAAATTGTCCTACAGTCATTTGTTTTATAAAGCTGTTGCCAATTTGAAGGAATTACAGGATAAGGCTACAAGAAGAGTGCTTGTTTCACTAGAGTCTACTAAACACTGTAAAAGAAAGTTTCTATTACAGGATATAAATGCATTAAGGTGTGGCCCTACAGATATAGGACAAAACACAAAACTCTAGTGAGAGAAAGTGATTTAAAGACAATATTCTTCACAAAAAACTGTGTGCATTCATTAAAAAAAAAAAAAAAAAGATTTAAGCAAATTAGCTAAAATACTAAAGGATAATCATTCGATATGTAAAATGCTTTTATACAGTAGAATCTGACTATAACAATGATTTTCGGCTTTTGGTTGAAAGGAAGATTGAGTAAGAGGACACTGATAACCACCTGCATAGCCAGCAGCCGAAATTGTGTAATACATATCTGCAGGGCTCGATATAATGCACTCATCTACATTCATGTTTTAGCAAATGTTTGCCTGACAAATAAAACAAATAACAAAGAACCTGAGAATAAGTTTACCATGAGCAAGTAGACAAAAAAGCAAGGCTTCCTTTTGAAAATGCTAGTTGACTACAGATTTAGCATTCTAAATCACAGACCTGAAACAAGTATGTTTAAAATTGTTTTTATACCCAGTTAAATGGACCCAGAAAGGAGACAAAGCACAAGAATGACAGCCAGATAAAAACATTTCCAATAGTTGACAGCTTCAATATACATGGTGGATCTCTGGAATATCACTGACGGCATTTCCCCACAGTTATTTCCACTATAGCAAAAAGGGTAAAAAATGTCCTGTCTGGTCCTGCTCATCAGAACACACAACTGAACATGCTAGAAAAGAAATACAACCATCTATCCATTCCTAAACTATCTGCAATATCAGGTAGAGAGGGAGTTCAAAAAGGGAACAACTATTGCTGCTGAATGTATGTGAAGATATGTATATGAAAGAAAAACCAAGGTAACCTACTGGATTCCAAGGTACTGCTTAAGGTAACCTACTGGATTCCAGCATTCCTTTTGTAAGAATCGTTTGAAGGTAAAACAGAAAAGGGTTTGCTTTTATGAACACAAATACCTTATTATAACATCCTAATAAATAATGCTATGTGGTTTGTAAATGTTTTAAACATAATGCCTACGAAGTGTTAACATAAATGTACTGTGGAGAAAAGGTACCAGAATTTAACAAACATACCAGAACAGAATCCAGTTTCTGTTTTACTTTCATCATCCGCATAGAAGATCTTGCAGCAACCAGAGAATCTTGACGTGTGAGAGCATCAGTATAACTACTGACGTCACTGTGCACCGATTCTGCCTCAAGCTGGGCAACTAAACAAATTGAAAAGAAAATAATATTTCTATACAATATGCAAGGCAATATTAACTTTATTCATAACATGAATATATACTGCAAGTCATATTTAGACATTTATAGGAAACCAGTAGTTAGTTACTAACTAGTTATTGTTACTAGTTATTGTTTGGGCTGAACTTCAGATTGCGGTTTTTAAATGTATCCATGGAGAGCACAACAGTACCACACCGCATGGGTATATTTAAAAGCAGTCCGAAGTTGGGCTTCATAGTGTATCTGAAGAGATTTACTATCATTTCCTTTTCCTTAGATACAATTAGACAGGACTGTTACCAAAACCAAATGTCCACATTTAAAGATTTAAAGATAAAGATTTAAATATATCAGATAGAAACTATTGTCTAGTGCCTAAACAGGGCCCTTATTGAATAATAGAGGTATATTTCTCTGTTTATGCTCTTGAACTTGTGATCTTTAACCTCCTAGCGGTTAAGCCCGACCTTCATACGGGCAAAAAAAATGGCTAGGATGGTTAACCCCGAGTTTTTTCCCATCATTACTTACCTGGTCCCGCTGTGCTCATCCAGCGTCGTGTTCGTATTCCAGCGTCGTCCTCCGTCGATCTCCCTCTCCAGCGTCGGGTGCCAGCGGGACCGGTAAGAAGCTGGCCGGCATCTTGTGTTCCGTCGGCCGGCCGGCATCTCACAAGATGCCGGTCTACAATTTAAAAAAAAAATTTCATGAAAAACAGTGGATCACTTTTGGTACAGAAATCTAGACCTCAGTGTAACGCTCAGGTGGTTAAACCACTGTTTGTTGTTGTTGTTATGAGACTGAATTATAAACACAATTGATTTTTTGTCAAAAAAAACCCTTTTCTATGCTTTCCTTCTACTAATTCACAGAGTGTTATAGTGCTGGTTTTTCACTGAATGGTAGCAACTGGCGTACTGACGCTCGTGGGCAGTCGTGGCTTTAACTCGAGAGAGGTGGTGTTGTGACTCATTGTTACCCATACAAGTTCTAGCACAAAGGTTGTATACCAAGCAACAGTTGTATACCAAGCAAAATTTTTCGTGCCTAAACAGGACTTATACCAAGCTGGACTTATTGCAAAGAGGACTTATACCGAGGTACCGCTGTATATAAATAAAGCAGAAATACATTTATTTTAATGCTGTGGCTATATAAGGTATAGCGTTAACACAATCTTTTGTGTGTGTATTTAAACGTTTAAACGTTTTTATACAAACACATATATATACATACATACACATATACATATACACACACACACGATTTTTCACAAGTGTCAAACTATACTTTATTCACACACACACACACACACACACACACACACACACTGAGAGAGATTATAACCTTAAACAAATGCACACACAAACAAGAAAAAAAAAATGATGTATGTTTTTTGGTAAACATTGAATCAATATGTGCCAACTGAATACTCAATGAACAGCGAGCAAACAGCATCATGTAAAATTTAGCTGAATAGGAGCCATGCCAGAGTACTATACCTTAGCAACTAAAGATGATGTTTCCTAGTGTATGATGGAAATAGGAACACACTCTTGTTACAAGCAGTCAGATCTCTGTTCTAGTAAGCTTTCAACAACTCTTACAACTATTTTTAAAGCATTTTCTAAATGCATTCAGTTGTTAATAAAGGCTGCCATCACTTTAAAGTATTTACTTACCTTTGTAATCATAAATATATACAAGAATAGGCTGGTTTGGTCCAAAGGCACAAAAGGCAACCATATGCTCATGAGGGTGAAAGGCAACATCTCGAAGAGGGGCTGTGTAGGACAACTCTGAGTACTTTGCTACCTGATCTCCTGTGATGGAAAGCATATACCAAAACAATAGAATGTCAATATGAGAAAAAAAAATATTAAAAGAATAATATAATAATATCAAATAAAATATTTTATAAAATATAATAAAACCTTTATAATAAAGTCTTTTGCTCATTTGCAACAAAGTTATTATTGAGAATTTTAAAAGCACAAAACATCTTGATTACACATTGCTAAGATTATTCCTGCCATTTTTGAAACAAAACACCTAAATATTTTATACCCTTTAAATTCTTTACTGAAGATGGCCAAGGGAAAAGAGTGAGCAAATGGGCCTCTACTAACATATTTTTACAGTAGTACCCAAGTTCACTGCAAGCAATCAGCTATGAAAAATACAACTACTAAATTATTTATGTGAATTTTTTTTACATACTTTTAAATCCTATGAGTCTATTTATAAAGCAAATCTGGCATTCATTGAAGTATTTGCTAGTGGAGAATCTTCCAGGCCAACGTGTTTTGAGGTAATTAATTCCCACCAAAATGCATCTTGGGTGGGATACTTTAGGGTGGTAAACATTTAAGCTACATATAACAAAGGTTTAATACTACTACTCATCTATGTAAACAAGATCACTGTATAGAAACTGTTGTTACAATAAGTAAAATAAAAAGTTAGGAGAATGCATTGAGTCTGATTTATTAAATATCTCCAAGAGAAGACAGACTATAATGGAAAAACCTGGGTAATCCAGCAAACCTGGAATAGATTTCCTAAAAAATCATTTGCTATTAGTTAGTAAAATGTTTTTAATCCTGGTGCAGATTCATTCTGAGTTTGCTGGGTGACCCAGGTTTTCCCATGATAGTCTACCTTCTGTGGTCTTGGAGAGCTTTGATAAATCAGATTGATTGTTTAAATAATACATTTTAAAAGAGGGGAAGGGAATCAGCTATGTCAATTAAAAAAAAAAAGTAATGAGTAAAAATGAGTAATTACAAGAATCCCTTGTGTTATGTTTATAATGTCTGAGAAGAACTGTATAGTGGGTAATGTGCACAAACATATTCCAGCACGTCAAAAAATACCAAAATAAAAAGCATGTCTGGGCACAGGTCTCTAAAATTTTTATTTTAAATTTACAATATGGACAAGACCAACACGGAGCTGATGGTTATCAAACAAGTAGTACATTAGACAACTTGGCCTTTTTGGGATCATGGCTTTATGGTAAGTGGGCTGATCTTTGCTCCCTTTATTAACTAAAGAAAAAAGAAAGGTGACTGGTATCCAACTATTGAGAAGGAAATGCCACGCCTTTATTTCAATGGTATTGTCAGAAAAATTTTGATCAGAGCAGTATCAGCTTTGTATGTAATCAAAGGCGGTCAGGATACATAACACACATATAAACAGCTTAATTGATGTTTTAACGTCCGGGCTGCAGCAAATAAAATAATTAAACAGTCTTTATTAAAATTTGCAAATATACATCAAACATGCAGTAAAACATACCAGTTTCTGCATTCCAGACATATGCCATTCCATCTTCACTCCCTGCCATGATAAATGTTCCACATGGTGTAAAGGCACTGTGAAGTTTCTCCTTGTAATTTGTTGTTCCAATATATTTTTTAGCAGCCAATCTAAATAAAGTCCAGTTAGAAAAGTATATTAAAACTAAAAAATAGTGTACCTGGTACCTGTAATGATGGAACATAGTAAATATATTACTTATGGAGCAATTTAAATTCTTTTTTTTTTAAATTAGAACGTTTAATGCACATTTAGTCTATATTCAGAATGGCATTAAGGTTGCAATGCAATTACAACTTTCTCACACAAACATGTAGCCTTTGATCCACGGAGGCCCACATTACAGTTGGCTACTACCTGCTGTAAAATGTTCAAATGTTGGTTCTTTAAGATAAAAACACAATGGTTGTAGCCAAGCATATGGCACAAACGCAGCTACTGGGAGACTCACAGACTTGAAAATGTAAGGCTTGGTAAGGAAGGAGTAAGAGGCTCCATATAATTCAAAAAACACCAGTGTAACATTCCAGCATTATACTATATGAGAACAGCAGGATCAGACAAAACAATAGGGGGAGCATTATCAGACTAACCCAAGAAACCATATTTGTGACCAATTACTCATGTTAAAAAATTCCCAAAAAACTGTTTCACATTTGTGAAAAATGTAAGAGTTGAATTTGACTATTTTATACAAGTTTTGACTACACTTTACCAGTTGACCTGCATCTTCCACAAGAAATACAGAGGGTCTATTAGTACAAGGGAAAAAAAGCTTACATTCTGAGGTCCATAATCCGGACAGTGCTATCCTTTGTGTGAATTAACAAACGTCTTCCATTTGGATGAACCTGTAAATTATTCACTGCAATTCCTTTCATATCATTTTCTTTTATTTCCTAAAATAAAGAAATTATTGTGAGCACTGCCTTCTATTAAAGAGAGTCTAATGCTCTACAGTATGTATTTCCCTATTGTATTTCAATAGTGCTGAAACACAACAGATACATCTTTTTACAAAACATAGAACAATACACCAACAGTCTCAAACAAAAGTAATGTGACAGTATGTGACTTAAGTAATTAAGACTTATTTTAATTACTTATTTAGAATTGATTAAAGTTTAGTCCGCAATAATATCTTAAGTACCACAATGGAGCGCAATGTTAACACATAGTAGCCTTATAGTATATGTAAACCATATCAATTATTTTTTCATATTTGTTCACCGACAATACATCTGTTTACCATGCCAGAAATTCAGTGAGCTTAGGTTCCTGTGCAGTTAGTGTTCATATACCTAACGCTAATTACCTAATATATTAAAAAACCATATCTAACAGCAACCATATTCTGCATACTTCATCACAGAAGTAACAATGGCATGCACTTTTTACAATAAAAGCATTAGGAGGTATTTAGGTTATGTACATATGTCCACAGGTACACACCTCCTTTGACCAGAATTCTGGGAGAACTCATGTAATCAAGCACAGCACCTACCTTTGAAATAGCCCAATGGTCTGCTGGATTATGTTGCCAACGCTGGCTAATTCCAGTATTCCACACAATAATAAGTCCAGAGCTGTCTCCTGAATACATATGAAGCCCTACAATGCAACAGAAAAAAACAAATAACATTGGTTTGTGAAGAAGAGAGAAGAGAGAGACGAGAGAAGAAGAGAGGGACGAGAGAAGAAGAGAGAGACAGAGAGAGGTAATATGCACAATATCATAATGTCACAGCCCTCAAAACCACAACAACAGAAATCAGTACCTTATGCTATTAATTGCAAAAAGTGGAACTCTATGCAAAAAAAAACCCTAAATAAAGATTAAAGTTTCTTTTTCACAAGGTTCTGACGAACAGTGACTGAGAAAGAATTCAGAAGTCATGAGACCACTATTCATATATTAAACAAATGTCACAGTAATTTACAAATTGATGTTGACCTATATGGTTTAATGTGCCTCTACTTTAATATAACAGAGAACTTGATACACAAAAAAAAATCGATATATAGGTCAGTCCATGTAAAAACATTTGTACTGTAGATATTCTCCTATGCTAACTGTTTCTGTGAGAAATATCTACCACTGTTGCTTTTTGTGCATATCCTGCTTACAAAGGTAGAATTTGGCAGTGCTGCAAAAGCCAAAATCAATATAACTCAGAGAGAATGAGATTTAATGAATATGACCTAGGGTTATTCTGCAGCAAATGTAAATATGGGCATCTGCCTGATGTAAACCTAAGTATAAATTACAATCTTGTCTTCTGTGTACCCATGAGTAAATGCCTGGGGAATAGAGAGGCTTTATAAGGAGACTTTGTTTTGGTAATAGCAAACTTTTGTCATTTGCCAGAAGGGCCATGCCTTCCTGCAGTTTACTTTACTATTGGATAAGCCCTGGTTCCCCTTTCTCACCTATTTTATAGTTGTAATACCCACACTCAATTACTATTCTTCCTTCATTTTTATTCTTTCTTGCTTCACTGTCCAAATCTGATTAGGTGTTTGGGGGGGGGGGCAGCTTTTCCACAATGTTTACATTTTGTTGTTGCCAAGGTAAAATGTATTCTTTTGTATTATCTTTCATGGCATACCAGTGACAACAAATCACAACACTGTACATGACTCCACTTATCTTGTGAAACATCTGACAGTCAAGGGTTTTAAATAGGCACAATGCTTAGGCGTTAAAGTAGGAAAATGCTATTTAACTGCTGCTTGAGGCAGATAAGTGTTTAATTCAGATTGTGTTCCCTATATCTGTCAATGAATGTAAATGTACAATCAGCTCATGGCATCTGAGATGTATAATCAGTCAATTCAGAATCTATTCAGTAAAACTCTTTAGCAGTTTTACAATTAAATCAGAAGAAAATCAAAGTAGCTCTTCTAAGGACAACTTAAAATTCTGCTTTTTGTCTATACTGCATTTGACATGCTTCTATGTTGGATTTTCATGTACCAAAATGTTCTGGAATGTTGCTAGCACAATGCAATACAATACACATAGGTGTAAAGCATCAAGCTAAAAGACAAATTGCAAATAAAAAATACCTTCTGCATCAAAACAAAGAGTGTTGATAAAACTTGTATGACCCTCCAACTCTTGTAGAAGCTGACCATTGATCTCCTTAACCTTTACATTCCACACCCTAATCACGGCATCATAGCATCCAGTCACAACTAGATCATTAGACATTGGATGGAACTTTGATGTGTAAACAAAAGATGGATGAGGTAATACTTTGATGGCTGATGAAGCTTCCATTGCAATGCTCCATAATCTGTAGGGGAAGCACAATATAAGTAAAAGTTACAGTGTAGCAAATTAAATGTCATTAATAGAAATGGCAAAAGGTTGTGCTAAAAAAAAAAAAAAAAACATTACATACCTGACCAGTATCTTGTTACTACAAGAAGAAACACTTTTCCCTCCTATGGCATAATACTGCAGGTATTTGAAATGTTTGGTATTACTGTAGAGAAGGGTTGCCTCAAATATACTAAACACATGGACCTATGACTTTTTTTTTTTTACCACCAGTCTGAACAGAGACCTAAAGTGCATTTTTTAAAATATGCCTTTTAAAAGCTGAAGTCTAATCTGTATAAATTTTGCTTTCCTTGGTTGCTTCTCTGTGCCCCAATGAACACACCATTTTCATTAAAAAAAAAAAAACACTTTACTTTTTCAATATATATGGTATTTAAAGCCCAGTGATCTCATCCCATGGATTCTTTTCTATCACATTCAAGCAAATCATGGTTAGTGGAATGGGCTGAAAGAATGCTGTACATAATCTTGATGCAAGTGGTAAACTGCCTCTTGGTAGAAGTTATGCGAACATGCTGATAGGCGGATGTCATTGCAGAGTGTGTGCTCTTAGGTAATGCCCACATGTGATGGGGAGTCTCTATAACTGGAATAACTAAAATCCAATGAATGGAACGGGTGGTAGGTCACGAACAGTAAGGTTAGATGATGATGTATCCCCCCCAGGCAGGAATTGAGGCTCTCTCTGATTGATGCAGATCTTACTGCACACTGCGAAAACTTAAAGCACTCAGTAAATACAGAGTGAACAATTCCAGATATATATGATATATGAAATATGTTGTTGCACATTCTTTTTGATATTGTTTTGTTTCGTGTAACTATTTTCTATCACATAAAATACCATGTTCAATTTTGGACCAAGAAGTGTGTAATGCAACAGCATGTCATGACTTTATCATTTTTTGAACGTCTTGATTCTATATCTATATCCCTTATACATCAAACTGATTGTATATGTCCTTTGTTCATTTAGTCTAAGTCTCAATATCCCCTAAAAAAGCCGTAGTGAAACGGGAAATTAGACACTTCATATGAAAGTTTTATACGAACTGTTTACAGTACAATCTGTTGGTCATTAATCATGACTCCTAATATAGAAGTATTATGTCTAGCGGAGAATCTGTGATTATGTGAAACACTTGTTAAAATTTGTTATTCATTAGCCAAAAAAAACCACTTTCTTCTTTGTACTGATAACCAGAATGCAGAACAGGACAATAGCCTATACAGCTGTACAAAATTGGCATTCAGCTTTAAGGGACTTGAATATAGGTCAAGAAACCTAAAATACAGTATGTAAGACATTTCCAACCTAATGCAACACAATCTGCTTGATTTACTTGAGTTTTGGCTGCTTTACAAGGGATAAATCATTAAGTCTTGCAAATGTGGTGGTGAAAATTACCTTCAAAACCAATCAAAACAGATGGAAATGTACACACTTGCATAATTCAATATTCATGAATTTTGTGCAGTGTTTTTGTAACCTTTACTGATATCCAGTGGTGGGCGAAAGACCCCTTTACAGAAGGATAATACTAAAAAAGTATATCCTTTACCTGTAAAGAAGGTAGATAGTAGACAGACTAAGCCAATGTAATTTTAATTTTTTTACACATTTTAAAAATAGACCACCATAGATGTATTTCTTCATGTTATTTTTTGGCAATTCTGTTAATTGCAGTTTTAAATGTAAGCAGTGATGAATGCATTTTGTATCGCAGGTATCTACTCAAGTCCATATATATTACTGTTTTTTTAGGTAAAAGTAGGCACCTTGGTTTATCGTTTTTTTTTTTTTTTTTTGCTAACTTTTTGAAATTTTTTGTTTTTTTTTTTTTTTTTTTTTTTTTTTTTGAGAACGTATAGTAAATTAAAGAAAAAAAGGGATGAGGTCGCCTAAAATATCTGTCCTAAGCCAACTGATACTTCAAAGGCATTGACCACAGGTCAAAACAAAAGAGGCAATATACACATGCAAACTCATTCTAATACAAACCTGGCTGTAGCATCTGATGAAGCCGAAAGTAAATACTGATCATTGCTGGACCAGCACAGATCATAGACTACATTGAGGTGGCCATGAAGATCTCTCAAATAGTGCCCAGAGGGGATTTCATATACTATATGGATAAAATCAAATATTCAACATAAACAAAAACAAATGTAGGTCAATAATATTTAAACAGAGATATTTCCTCTGCACACAAGTGAACAGTTATATTAAACATAAGAATGGTATGTACATACAAGTTTGAGATTTCAAGATAAAAGATAATTTTCTAATTGCACCTGTCCTACTAGATGACAGATATGCAGCCTATACTGGCTTTGTTATAAAAACACTATTTTTTTACCTAGCTTGACATGTTAAAACACATAATCACAAAGGTGTATTTTCACTTCTGTTTCTATGTTAACACAGCACCAGGAAAGTTGGCTAATAAACAAACAAACCTAAATAAATATAATTAAATGCTAGCCTGAACTGTAAACATACCTAAACTGGAAAATGGCAACATTAATGAGTAAAAGGTAGCACATGAAATTCCTAAACAAGAGCAAACAAGAACTTTCAAGTGGCAATATACTGCCATCCAGTGGCCAGAAAGCTTTGGAGTTCTTGAATTTACTTTCAGGCAGACATAACACAGACCTCAAACCATAAAACAGAAAGGGGGCCAGTATCTGAAAACACTATGTAGCTTAATAAATTGATAACACTGTAATCTATTAAATTCTGACTCAGAATAAAGTCTTTAAGCATGTATGAGAGATACACATAAAACTCTAGTATTGTACAAGGTATATATAAATTACAGCATTAAAGAATGTGTGTTTCAATAAAACATACCACATAATCAGTAGTGGTAAATAAGTCAACAAGATCCAGGTATATTGGTCAGAGCTTACAGAAAGAAGATTAGGTAATTGGATTACATATAGTCTTTAGAGAGCTGATGAGCTAAACAGAGCTGTACAGGGGAAATGACTCAAGAAATTGGGCCTGCTGAGATTTGCGGTATTCTCCAGTATAGATCAATGCTATGAAAGCATTTAAAGACACATCACAACAATAATTCACAATGCAGGCATTGTTTATTATAATATAGCTGCCATTCCTTGTCCCACAGTCTAGATGTACATGAAATGCACTATTATGTTGAACACCTATGCAAAAGAAGGGGGTTTCCAATATGAACACATTTTTTGTTTATAATATGATCTTATGCTATTTTATAATGTACAAAAAAAAAAAAAAAAAAAAAGACTTTTGGCATTTTGCCTAGGAAAAGAAACCACACTTGTGATTCCAGTTTCCAACTGGATAGGGCAAAATCTTACAATAGGAAGCACTTTAATACATTGTCAAACTATATATCTGTCATTTCCCACACCTAAAAAAGTAATAGGGCTGGTCTGTGAAAATGAGAAATAAGGAAAACAAGAACTAAAAAGTAATAATTAATCAGAATGTTTATTTAAAGCTAAATCTAAATTCCCAAAGCAAACATTAAATATATTGCAGCTCACTAAATAATAGAAAAGGTAAATAAATAACAGTTTAGTTAAAAACACAACATTAAGGTTTGTTTACCATTCCCATAAACTACCTCTGTATAGGGGACAGAGTACTTTGCATGTGAACAGGAGAGAACATTAAGGCATGTGAACAGGAGAGAACATTAAGCAGGTAAGGTAAGTTCTAAATCCTTTTCTTATTTTGCTCATTTAATGGGGCTGTTGGTTTGCCTCTTTGATAGATGTAAATAAAGGAGAAATAGACTTGAGGGTTTTTTTGGGGGGGCAAACAGTGTATTGTATTCAGTGATAAACTCTCAGAATACAGCTCATAACATATGCATATTCAGGACCTTTGTTTAAAACATAGATCCTAAGTAGCCAACTAATTGGCACTAGACAAATAACACCTCATTTGTGCACACACAATATTATCTGTATATTCACCGCAAGTACAGTAGTCCGTATCACATACGTGTAGCCAATGGCCTATTTGATAGGCCTTATAACAGGTAAATTAATGGCTCAGAATTGTCAGTCTGCAAAATAAATGCTGTCACTGACAAGGTCTCCAGATAAGAAACTTTGTTTCTTAACAAAGTTTTTGCATCCCAAAAAAAAAATTTTTTGATGCAAATGATTTTTTTTTTTTTAATTGTAAACAGCAATTTATGATTTTACTTAACATACACATAATTGTTACAATAGGAGCAGCCTAATTTATACAGTAGGAGAAGCGTTGAAAATTCCTTTTAAAATGATTTAAACTTCATACATAAGAGTTATTTTTTAAAAAAAATATATACAAAATATGGATAAAAAAGGGAACTTACAGCATATAGGATAACCATCTCTGTTTGCACATGCTGCTGCCAGTATTCTCCCATCATTGGAGAAACACACATAGGAACATCCCATTTGTCCAGCACGCAGAGACAAAAACTTCCTGTTAGGGATACGACATGCCTACATAGAGAACATATTTATATATAAATATATAAAGGATGTAACTTTTGGCAAAGTCTGTCTGTATGTTCATAAATAAAGCCTTACAGAAACACTAAATATATACATGAAGTTATTTAAAAAGTTAAAGGATTACCAAAACACAGAACTTGAAATTTCATTTTAAATTGCGCAGTACCAATAATGTAATGAGCATTAAAATCTTGACATAAAATATCTATCTATATATAGTAACAGCTGGCCAAAGAAATCACAGGGTTTGCCCAGATACAGGTTATGCGTATCATACATTTGTCAGACAGTTTTCCTTTTAACCTGAAGGTGGGGGTTGAAGTACCAGGCTGCATGACAATTAGCCAGGTGGGGGAGCTAAAGAGGCCTGGGTATGATCAGGTGTAATTATCTCAGCTGAAACTCATCCTGGAAATTAGGTTGGGGATATAAACTCCCACCCTGCTAATTCCTGTGGCTCTGTCTTGGCTGGTGAGCTGGGAGGAGGGCCAAGGTGAACTGTGAGCAAAGACACACACTGTTAGAAAAGCTGTATGGTTAGGGCCTTAGAGCCCTGCACAGCACTAGGTTGGGCTGGATTGTTAAGGGAACTAACAGTGAGTTAGTGGCCAAGTGGCCAGGCTTTATGTTGCCTGTTTTTGTGTGGATATAGTATTAGTAAATAAAACCCTTGATGCACCTTTGACCTGCTGGCCCTGTTTCCTGTTTGAAACACCCCCGTTGCTACGGGCGATCTCACAATATGTATCATTTTTAAACAAAAAAGACTAGACATTTCCTTTAACATATACAGTTAGGTCCATAAATATTTAGACAGACAAATTTTTTTCTAATTTTGGTTCTTTACATTACCACAATTAATTTTAAATGAAACAATTCAGATGCAGTTGAACTGCAGACTTTCAGCTTTAATTCAGTGGGTTGAACAAGAAGATTGCAATAAAATGTGAGGAACTAAAGCCTTTTTTTTACACAATCACTTCATTTCAGGGGCTCAAAAGTAATTGGACAAATTAAAAAGCTGAACATAAAATGTTAATTTCTAATACTTGGTTGAAAACACTTTGCCGGCAATGACAGCCTGTAGTCTTGAACTCATAGACATCACCAGATGCTGGGTTTCCTCCTTCTTAATGCTCTGCCAGGTTATTACTGCAGCGGCTTTCAGTTGTTGTTTGTTTGTGGGCCTTTGTGTCCGAAGTTTAGTCTTCAACAAGTGAAATACATGCTCAATTGTGTTCAGATCAGGTGACTGGCTTGGCCATTCAAGAATATTCCACTTCTTTGCTTTAATAAACTCCTGGGTTGCTTTGGCTCACTTCATTTCAGGGGCTCAAAAGTAATTGGACAAATAAAAAGCTGAAAATAAAATGTTCATTTCTAATACTTGGTTGAAAACCCTTTTCTGGCAATGACAGCCCGTAGACTTGAACTCATGGACATCACCAGATGCTGGGTTTCCTCCTCTTTAATGCTCTGCCAGGTTATTACTGCAGCGGCTTTCAGTTGCTGTTTGTGGGCCTTTCCGTCCGAAGTTTAGTCTTCAACAAGTGAAATGCATGCTCAACTGGGTTCAGATCAGGTGACTGACTTGGCCATTGAAGAATATTCCACTTCTTTGCTTTAATAAACTCCTGGGTTGCTTTGGCTGTATGTTTTGGGTCATTGTCCATATGTATTATTGTTTTTGCAGCTTAAGGATGGCTTGTTTCATCTACATGAAGAGCTCCTTTGACTGCACAGCAAAATCTTCCACATACAAGCACCCCCCACCTAAAATCAACTCCAGGCCTTTTATCTGCTTATTTGATAATGACATAATGAAGGAATTGCCCACACCAGCCCATGAAATAGTGTTTGAGTCAATTTTTCAATTACTTTAAGCCCCTGAAATGAAGTGATTGTGTTAAAAAAAAGGCCTTAGCTCCTCACATTTTTATGCAATCTCTTTGTTCAACCCACTTAAACCCACAACCCAACCAAAATTAGAAAAAAAAAGTTGTCTGTGCAAATATTTATGAACCTAACTGTATTTAGGCCTGTAAATCCTATATGCCAACACTACTTAATGTTTATTAAGTCTGTTACCTGCCCTGGTAGCCGAGTCCATTTAAAGTTTTCTTTCATCTGTTTAGTGTCCCCTGAATCAGATCCTTTCATAGCAACATCATGCAGATCAGCATTTGATAAGTTGCTCCCAAATGGAAGACCCAAATTTGTCACTGAATATACCTGAAAAAAACGAACAAAAAAGAACATTGTCTTTACTTAACATCTCCCCAATACGTTTACTGACCATTGTACTACATTAGTAGTACAAATAACTGATAATTTATGACATGGATTACTTTGATTTTCTGTTAGATTTTAAAAATATTAGGGATAACAGTTACACATGAACTGAACTTGAAAGTCTTTAGTTGGCAAAATATTACAATTTACACTGCACATCTCTACATTTGTAAATATAATGTGAAAGATGAAAGGAAAAAAGAGTAGGCGTAAAGAGAAAAAAAAATAAGTTCTCTGCACACTTGGCAACCAGATTTTGGCCACAAAAAAAAAAAAACAATGCAACCAATGCTTTTTCCATTTTTACTGGAAGGTTAGCCTGACAGGTTTAACCAATGCAACTGAAAGCTGTCTGAAAGTGGGTAAACTTTTGAAATTATCAGTGGGTGGGGTACAGAGCTTCAGCTATATCTTAAGTAATCTGTGCATAAGATGCTGCAAATAAGACATTATTCTGCTGATAATGCACTAGTATGAAACAAAAATAACTCCCATGTCAGCCGATCACATCAAACTGGCAGGATGGAATATAAAACCTATGGCAAAACTGCTTCTTTTAGTGTATATAATTAACATACCATGCCTTCTATTGTTCCTTACATTGCCCAGTCTGTTTGGAAAGAATGTATGTGTTTTTCTGAAGTTCTAGAGCTATAGTTTGAAACATGCAACACAAACATTTCAGACTTGAAGGCAACCTCAGTTTGTACCACATTCACAACCACAATACCAGGCACTCCCGTTCAACTGTATGGGAGCAGTTGGGAAGCAGTTTGAACACGCGGTTGCATTCACTGGGTTGCTGTTTCTGGAGGTGATATAAAGCTTCTGGTCATGCAGTTGCTTTTCCATCTCAGGAGGAAGAACCACAGCACACACGCAAGAACAACACTTGCAAACACTAACTTTTGCTGTTATTTGTTGGGTGTCCTGGGTGCATAGCAGCACTTTGCTATGTGCCTTGGAGCAGCATAACAAGTGAAAGGGGCCTTATTCTGAAATAAAAAATGCCCACATACTTGGGAGAGACAAGAAAACTTGTACACAAGATGTGTAGAATATGCTTACTATGCTCAGAACAAACAAATCTAAGCTCTGGTCAATTTGGTGACCATACAGTTAAATAATTTTCTAAAACATTTGTGATCGGAACACCCTGGTGGAGAGTTTAGCTAGCTGAGAAGGAGCAGCGCAATAATGAGGTTATACCTACAAATGCAGTTGAATGGATTAAATTATGTCTACATTTCTTTCAATACAACTTTAAAGTTCCGATTATCAATAAAATACTTCAATATATTTAACAGTAAATGAACATTCAAACAAGTGATTACTGACCTCTATAGCTGAAGGTATGGTGGTGTACTTTATTATCAAACTGAGACTCAAAGTGGATTTAAAGAGATTCAGTTTATAGCACCTGCTGTTTGCTTACATTAGAATGCTGGCAGAAGGCCAAATCACTGGTGCAAAGTAAACAGGGAGGAGATGTAATTTTGGTGCTTTTGTTAATAATTTTAAAGATGAATTTGTGCACAGTGCTTTCATCGAAGAAGCTTTAAAACACTGCTTGTATATAAATACTTAGCAGAATATATAAATACTTGTTTTAGCCCATGTAAAGGCACACTTTATATGTAAATTTGCACATTTTTTCCTAATAAATAATACTTACATTTTCTGGCAGCTTTAATCCTTTAATGGTCACATATAAAGTGGAAGGGTACTGATTTCTGGGATATTTTAACCACCAATTGTACACGGCTGTGTTGGAAGAAATGCGGGATCGAGGAGGATAGTAAAGCTGTAAGCGTAACTTTTTATCTACGTTGAGCACTTCATTAGCCCCTACAACCTAAAATTGAAAAAAAAACATTTTTTTTTGGAATGTTTGAACTCCAATCTCAGGTTAAATTCTAATATATAAGGTAAAGTGTGCAGTGCACTCAAAGCATGGCCTACTTCTTTAATGTGGCCCTTTCCCTTTTAAATGCAGTAAGTCCTTTTACCTTGCACTGCATTATTACCCTGTAATTTGTTCCTGCAGACTTCCTTTCTATTAGGTGTCTAAATCAAACATTAAGACTGGGCATGCACAGTCCGATGGACATCCAGTGTTAACTCCTTCACACAGTGTCCAGGATACAGCTATGTATTCTAGTTGGGAGACAAAATATAAGACTGGGTAGCTGGCATGGTTGTAATTGTCATTTGTTGAGTAATGACTGACTTCTCTAATCTTTCAGAAACCAATTTTAGGCAAAAATATAAAGCTAAAAGAGGATACCATGTAAATCCATTCTAATAGCTTTTTTCACATATATGCATTGCAGCATTGGTATAATGAGCTGCTTTGCATTGTGAATAGCACCTTAACTCACTTCACCAGCACACTCAAGGAAATATACTAGTGTGCACTCCCAAAGATATTGAAATGAGAATAAACTCCAAGGGTTTTTTTTTTTTGGGAGCGCAGATGTCACCAATCCATTCTTTTCCATGAGTGTTGGCCCATGGAAATCTGCAGCAGAGAGGGCACCATAAATGGACAGATCACATTGCTAGATCTTCCCACAGCTTGTTTTTTTTTTTTTTCCCAGCTCTATTAACAGCTGGGTATGGATGTCTGAGAACAAGGCACATGGTATTTGTATTTAAGAACAAATACATTTTTGTTCCCCAAGCAGCAGTATGGCTAGAAGTATAACAGGGAACAAGAGCAAAGCATATTTCTGAAAGTTTTCTTGGTCCATTGATGCCCAAAGTTACAGAGTAG